>NW_028270140.1:89991804-90303054 GCF_037043375.1 Chiloscyllium plagiosum
TGTATCATTTACAAGTTACATTGTGTGTCACCCAAGTTACCCACTATGAGCACAACTGCTCTCGTGAACTCTCAGTTAGTTATTCTCATCAGTCTCTGCACATGCTTTGCAGCAAAGTCTGGTTTTGCTCTGGTTTCTTTATAGTATGCATGCACATTGTCATTGACTGTTCATCTGGGTAGTGTTCCTTCTCTGGGAAATGACACATGTATGTCATTTGGTGTCACCATACCTGTTGTTCCAATCCCTTTGGGTGCTGTGGAACTTTATATCTAATGGTTGATCTCTGGTTTTTGCAAATGGTTGGTTCACATCTTCCTAAGTGGTTACCTGCAGTGCAGAAACCAGTTCACCAGTTGTGTCTATGTGACAACTGTTGTGACAATATATCTGGCCATTCACTTACACCACATACAATGGATGTGATAACTGCTCTGTACAAGTCCCAGGTTGCCACTTGGCTGCCTCTTGTTGAAAGGATTGAAGATTTATCTCCAATTGTCTCTCTAAAGTTAACTTCGAACACTGCGAGAGATCAGATCAAGATTAGAGTGGTGCTGGAAAAGCACAGCAGATCAGGCAGCATCCTGATGAAGGGGTCACCTGCCCAAAACATCGATTTTGCTGCTCCTCGGATGCTGCCTGACCTGCTGTGCTTTTTGAGCACCACACTAATCTTAACTTTGAACAATGGTTTAGCTGTCCTGTCAAAAGGAAATTAGGCTTTCAGCCATATAACCTTGGATTTGTCACTCAGACCTGTTAATGTGTTTTGCAATTGGAAACAAAGTTTAGGTGCAGCATGAAATAGTCTTTATATAGGACTACTTACCATGTCTTCAGTTGACATGTTTCTTCACTCAAAGACTTACTTATAAAAGCAAAGTAATGTCAATACTGGAAATTGAAATAAAAGTAGAATGTACTGTAAAGCCAAACGTTCTAGCAGTAGCTATGGAGAGAGAAAAACTGAGGTAATGTAGGCACTTAAAAGGCTAGAATGTTTATGCTGTTGGCAGAGGTTGGGGGGGAGGAGCAACAGATTGCAAGGGTGCTCAAAGCAAAGACAAGGGCAGTGATAATGGTGATAAAGAAGGAAAAGAGATGTAAAATACGTGTAAATGTGAAGAACTTTCAAGGATTCCATTCAATCTTCCCAGTGTCTCTGTCACTGTTATATCTGTTCCAACGATGCCACCTTCCACCAGTGTATCTCTGACATGCCCTCCTTTTTTATCAACCAAGCATACCCCTCACTGTACTTGAGAGGACACTCAAATGTGTCTGACCTATTTCTCACATTTCTGCCCTCATCCTTTCTTCCCCAACCTCCCCCCATCACTTCCTACAATAAGGTTCCTGTTGTCGTCAGTTTTAACCCCTCGGTCTCTGTAATGAAAAGATTATCTTTTACCATTTCTACGGCCTCCAGCAAGATATCACCACCGAACACATTGTCTCTTTTCCTAGACTGTCAGCATTCCATAGGGAACATTCCCTCTGTGACACCTTGGTACACTCTTTCATAACTCCTAACATTTCCTTACAATCCGTGGCACCTTCCCATGCATTCACAAAAGGTGTAACACTTGTTCATTCATATACTCCCTCTTCACTATCCAGGGGTCCAAACGCAGGTTCCAGGGGAAGCAGTGTTTTACTTATGTGACAATACTATGGCTTTATGAGGCATATTTTGTCCTTTTCTTTTATGAAGAGTGGTTGATACAGAGATGATGAGTAGTCTGTTCCAAATCAATAAAGTAAGCAGCTTGTGAGACTTTATTGGGTTTTCTTTTCAAAACTGGAACAATTGAAGCAGCCTGAATGTGTGGAGTCAAACTCCCAGAGAACTAGGGTTTTAGTTTGGTTTTCAGCAGTTGCTGGTGTTTTTTGAAGTTGACTGCGGAAATAGCTTTGTCTTTCTCTATTACAGCAAAAGGCTGGAGTTCTCTCTCTCTTTCTCTCCGCAAGAATTTTCTCTTGATGATCTTTTCTCTTGGACTGGAGAAGCATTGCATGTGAGACAGTTTATTTACTAAATTTGTCTTTGCCAAGATATATTTATGGGATCTTACTATACTGGGACAGTTACTGTTTAGTAGTTAAATAATCTATTATCCTGTGAAGTTTTCCAATAAGTTGGAGTTAGACCAATTCTTGCTTCTTTTGTTTGCATTTTAACTGTGGAATAAAAATAAAGTGTGTTTTGCTTAAAGTCGCGTAGAGTAACCAATCAAATTACATCTGGAACACAATATCTTACATTTGTCTTTAAATAAGAAAAATTAGGGTTTAGGCTATCTCCTTGATATATTTGAAGGAGGTTTGGTCTGGTTCATAACACTTGTACTTTTTTTATAGATTACTTACAGTGTGGACCCTTCGACCCAACAAGTCCACACCAATCCTCTGAAGAGCGACCCACCCAGACCCATTCCCCTACGTTTACCCCTTCACCTAACACTACGGCAATTTAGCATGGCCACTTCACATAACCTGCACGTTTTTGGACTGTGGGAGGAAACCGGAGTACCTGGAGGAAACCCATGCAGACACGGGGAGAATGTGCAAACTCCACACAGACAACTGCCTGAGGCAGGAATTGAACCTAGGTCTCTGGCGCTGTGAGGCAGCAGTGCTAGCCACTGTGCCACCGTGCCGCCCACTTCCTTCCATCTAAGCTGCTGTGATCGTTGTTCATGATGTAGTCTCCTCTACATTGGTGAGACCAAACACAGATTGGGTGAATAATTTGCAAAACACCACAACTCTTTGCATAGAAATGACTGTGACCTTCCAGTTGCTACCATTTCAGTAAACCACCTTTACTTCAATGCTAACATTTCAATTGTGGGTTGTCTACATTGTTACAACAAAGTTCAAAGCAACTGGAGGAGCAACACTCTATTTTCCACTTAGGCACATTACAGCCTGAGTTCCACAACTTCAGAGTATGACCACTGTCCTCCACTTTTCTTACAGCACCTAACCTCTTGTTTGTGTTTGTTCGTTTTACTTTCAGCAGAAGTAACACCTAACATTTACATCTATTTTATATATCTATCCCTTGTTCTGGTTCTGTTCGCCGAGCTGGAAATTTTTGTTGCAAACGTTTCGTCCCCTGGCTAGGCGACATCATCAGTGCTTGGGAGCCTCCTGCGAAGCGCTTCTTTGATGTTTCCTCCGGTGTTTATAGTGGTCTGTCCCTGCCGCTTCCGGTTGTCAGTTTCAGCTGTCCGCTGTAGTGGTTGGTATATTGGGTCCAGGTCGATGTGTTTGTTGATGGAGTTTGTGGATGAATGCCATGCCTCTAGGAATTCCCTGGCTGTTCTCTGTCTGGCTTGCCCCACGATAGTAGTGTTGTCCCAGTCGAATTCATGTTGCTTGTTGTCTGCGTGTGTGGATACTAAGGATAGCTGGTCGTGTCGTTTCGTGGCTAGTTGATGTTCAGCTTCCAGATAGTACAGGGAGTTAAGGTAGTGAGTAAGTTAGGGGGACTATTTGTTAGAAAGTAATAACTGGATTTTTTTGGGAAGCTAATTAAAAGCTTACTTGTAATCGAACAGCCCCTAGAGGTTTAGCCATGTCAGTTGGTGAGGTTTTGTGTTCCACCTGCAAGACGTGGTCAATCATGGGCGCTGAGAACATCCCTGATCATTATATCTGTTGGAAGTGTACTCAGCTTCAGCTGCTCACCGAACAAATTGATCAACTTGAGCGGCGGTTGGAGACACTAAGGAGCACACAATGGCATAGAGCATTGTCGATAACAGTTATAGAAACATGGTAACACCCAAGGTACAGGAAGATAGATGGATGACCATTAGATGGGGCAGACAGCCAGTGTAAGAGTCCCCTGCAGCTTTCCTCCTGTCAAACAAGGATTCTGTTTTGGATACTGACGAGGGGCTGGCCTGTCAGGTGACAGCAGCAGCGAGAACAGTGGCAACACAGCCAGTCCTGCTGTACAGAGGGGAGGGACAAAACATAGTAGAGCAATAGTAATTGGAGGTTCGATAGTCAGAGGCACAGATAGGCATTTTTGTGGCTGCGAGAGAGACTCCAGGATGGTATGTTGCCTCCCTGGTGCCACGGTCATGAATATCTCTGATTCAGTACAGGACATCCCGAAATGGAAGAGTTGGCACAAATGACACAGGTAGGAAGAGTGACAAAATCCTGCAACAACAATTCAGGGAGTTAATGAAGTAAATTAAAAGCAAGGCCTCTAGGATAGTAATCTCAGGATTACTCCTTGTGCCATGTGCTACTGAGGCTAGGAACAGAGGCATAGTATAATCGAACATGTGACTAAAGAGCTGCTGTAGGGGGAGCGCTTCAGATGTGTGGATCATTGGGATGTCTTCCAGGGAAGGAGGAACCTATACAATAAGACAGGTTGTACCTAAACTTGAGGGTCACTAATATCTTGGCAAGAAATTTAAATAGTGCAGCTCAGGAGAGTTTAAACTAATGTGGCATAGGGATAAGAACCAGAGAAGCAGGTCAGTTTGTATAGAGACTGAGGAAGAGCTTGAGACTAAGGTAAATATAGCTAAGAGGAAGAGCAGTCAGAGGGCCTGATGAGCTTAGTGGAACTGCACACTTAGACTGTATTTGCTTCAATGCAAAAAGTGTAACAGGTAAGACGGATGAACTTAGAGCCTGAATTAATGCATGAAGTTATGATGCTGTTGCTATCACAGAGACATGGTTGAAAGAAAGACAGGCGTGTCAGCTTATTGTTCCCAGATATTGATGTTTCAGATGAGATAGAGGAAGTAGCAAAAGAGGTGGTGGAGTTGCTTTACTAGTCAGGGAGCATGTCAGAATGGGTGTTGAGGAAAGACATCTTGGAGGGCTCTTGCAGTGAGGCAGTATGGGCAGAGATCAGGAATACAAGAGGTGCAATCACAATACTGGGATTGTATTACAGACCTCCCAGCTGCCAGCGGGAGATAGAGGAAGACATGCACAGTCAGATTCTATAAAGAAGTGAAGATAACAGAATTGTTGTGGTGGGTGATTTTAACTTGCCCCATATTCACTGGGATTCCCTTAATGCCAAAGGTTTGGGTGAGGAGCGACTTGTTAGGTGTGCCCAGTATGTGGACAGTCCAATAAGTGTGGGGTCCATACGGAAAAGGGTATTGGGAAATGAGCCTGGCCAGGTGATCAAAGTTTCAGTGGGGCAGGATTTTCAGAATACTGACCATAATTCTGTAAGTTTTTGGATACTAATGCATAAGGGCAACAGTGGACCTCAGATGAAGGTGTTAATTTGGGAGAAGGCCAATGATAACTGAATTAGGCAAGAATTGGAGAATGTGGATTGGGAGCAGCTGCTTGAGGGTAAACGCACATCTGACATGTGGGAGTCTTTTAAAGACCAGTTGATTAGTATGCAGCACAGGCATGTTCCTGTGAAAGTGAAGGACAGGAATGGCAGGATTTGGGAACGTGGGATGACAGGAGAAATTAGCAGCTTAGTCAAAACAAAAGGAAGCAACCTAGAGTCTAGGCAACTAAAAACAGGTAAAGTCCTTGAAGAATCTCGAGAAAATAGCAAGGAGCTCAAACAGGGAATTAGGAGGGCTAAAGGGGCCATGTCATTGGCCAACAGGGTGATAGAGAAACTTAAGGCATTTTATACATGCAATAGGAGCAACAAGATGGCCAGAGAAAGAGTAGGCCCACTTAAACATTAAGGAGGGAGGTTATAGTGTGGAGCCAGAGGAAATGTTGAGATCATCAATGAGTACCTTACATCAGTATTCACCAATGAGAGGGATGTGAGGGATGTAGAGGTTGGGAAAAGGTATGTTGATAATCTCAGGCAGGTCAACATAATGAACAATGAAGTGTTGGGTATCTTGAAATGCATTACGGTAGACAAATCCCCAAGACCAGAAGGGATCTATCCCAATTTACTGTAAAGGCAAGCAAGGAAATAGCTGGGGTCTTAACAGTTATCTTTGTAAGCTCTTTGGCTCAGAGGAGAATGGCCAATGTTGTTCCTTTGTTTAAGAAGGGAAACAGAGATAATCCAGGTAATTATAAGCCAATGAACCTGATGTCAGTGGTATGGAGACTTCTGGAAAAGATACTGAGAGACAGCATTCATTCACATTTGGAAGTGAATGGACTTGTTAGCGATAGACAGCATGGCTTTGTGCAGAGAAGGTCATGTCTTACCAACTTGACTGAGCTTTTTGAGGAGGTGATAAGAATGGTTGATGAGTGAAGGACAGTGAATGTTGTCTATATATACTTTATCAAGGCATTTGATAAGGTACCACATGGCAGGCTGGTACAATAGGTAGAGTCTTTTGAGATCCAGTGTGCGCTGGCTAGATGGATACAGAACTGGCTTGGTCAAAAATGACAGAGTAGTGGTGAAAAGGTGCTTTTCAGAATGGAGACAGTAACTAGTGGTGTTACACAGGGATCAGTGCTGGACCTTTGTGGTTTTTAATATGTATGTAAATGATCTGGGGAAAATTGTAGGTGATCTAATTAATAAGTTTGCAGATGACATGAAAATTGACAGAATTGCAGATGGGAGGATTGTCAAAGGATACAGCAAGATGTAGATAGATTGCAGATTTGGGCAAACAAATGGCCGATGAAGTTTAATCTGGATAAATGTGACATGATGCATTTTGGAAGATCAAATTCAGGTGCAAATGATACAAGAAATGGCAGAACTCTTAGGAGCATTGACATACAGAGGGACCTGGGCACACAGGTCCACAGATCCCTGAAAGTGGCAACACAGGTGGATAAAGTGGTCAAGAAGGCATGTAGCACACTTGCCTTCATTGGCTGGGGCACAGAATATAAAAATGAGAAGTTATGTTTCAGCTGTATAAAACTTTAGTTAGGCAACATTTGGAATATTGCATGCAGCTCTGGTCACCACACTGCCAGAAGTACATGGATGCTTTGGAGAGGTTGCAGAGAAGGTTTACCAGGATGTTGCCTGGTCTGGAGAGTTTTAGGTATGAGAAGAGGTTGGATAAACTCGGATTGTTTTCACTGGAAAGACAGAGGCTGAGGGGTGACCTGTTAGAAGTCCACAAAATTGTGAGAGGCATAGAAAAGATGGAGAGTCAGAGGATGTTTTTCCCAGGATAGAAAGGTCAACTACAAGTGGGCACGGGTTCAAGTTGAGAGGGGGGAAAAGTTTAGGAAAGAAGTGCAGGGGAAATTTTTCACACAGTGGGTGGTGAGTGTCTGGAACACACAGCTAGTGGAGGTGGTGGAAGCAGGCACCTTAGCAATGTTTAACGCATATCTTGAGAGACACATGAATGGAAGGAAAGCAGAGGGATAGAAACTATGTATAAGTAATAAGTAGCAGGTCTAAACAAGAATCAGGAATCAACACAGACTTGATGGGCCGAAGGGCCTTTTCCTGTGCTGTATTGTTCTTCATTCTTTGACCTGGTGGGAAAGGGGCGGGAGTGCAGGAGGCAGCCTTCCTGGTGCTTCCTCTGAGTCATCCATGTTCTCTTCCTCAGAATTGGAGGAGGTACGTGTTATGGAAGTGTACACTTGATCATGGAGACTGCGAATATCTCATTGATACTTGCAGGGGAACAGAAGAGACAATGCCTCTTGACTAAGAGGTAGCAGTTGTGGCCTGAAAATAATACATTCAGTGGCAGGAGAATAAGCAAAGCAATGAGGAATGCTTCTTACTTTGTTGCTGGGATATGGGGGTTTCAGCATCTCCATTTGACTATCCTGGTTCTTGCTGTCAAGGGCCAGATTCTCTCCTAATGGGGGTGAAGCAGGGAATGTTGGACACTCCAGCACACTGGTTCTTTTGGCCCCATCAAGGGTGTTAATGGAAATGGAATGGTTACACACAGAACACTTTCATCCATACCTACTTGAAACAGACAAATGACTGAACCATACCAGCAATCGGCTAAGCATCAGGTTCAACACGTTTCACGGAGGGTTTCTCTCTGCAGGACCTAGTCAGTTTTCTCATACCATCACCTTAAATTCCCTTCATTAACAATATATCACACCTCTATAGCATCCCTCCAGTCTGTTCTTTTTTCTCCTGGAGTAAAAGAAAGGAAACAATTGAGTGAGATGAAAATGGGTGGCACAGCTGTAAGTGCCAGTGGATGTGGGGTAAAGATGGTGAAGTGCCCTGTAAGTCTAAGTGAAAAGGCAATGCCGAGGCTTGGGGTGGTTAAGAACAAGCGAGGCTAGATGCCACAGGCACTACTGAAAGTGATAGAACATGAGCCTTGGTGGGAGGTGAGTGCAGTAGTAGAGACAAGATGGTGGCACTTAAATTGTTGGAATAGAGAAGGCAATGGATTTCTTGTGGCATTGTCAAGCATTTCTCTGCACTGTGGAGCCTGCACTGAGCTGAGTGGCAACCTCAGGCCAAGCTGGCGAGCTCTGGTAGTCCTGGGGAGAAAAGATGTCCTTCTGTACACTAGCTCCTCCAAATCCCTGTCTGCAAAGTGTGCTCTGATTTCCCCTTGTCTGCCATGTTTGGAGAAAATATCTCCAGCTGCGCAGGGCAGCTCCAGATTCCCAGTGCTTGCCTGGAAATACAATGGCTTTTCAAAGATGGTGCCAGAACCAGGAATCCTGGTAGTGGTGAGATCTACTGTCAATGGTGAGTGAGATATCAGGCTTATTTCAGACTGGAGGGATGCTATAGAGGTGTGATATATTGTTAATGAAGGGAATTTAAGGTGATGGTATGAGAAAACTGACTAGTTCCTGCAGAGAGAAACCCTCCATGAAACGTGTTGAACCTGATGCTTAGCCGATTGCTGGTATGGTTCAGTCATTTGTCTGTTTCAAGTAGGTATGGATGAAAGTGTTCTGTGTGTAACCATTCCATTTCCATTAACACCCTTGATTCAAGTACAACCAGTTGTCCTAGCTGCATTAGTGTTGCTCAAAGTCCCCATTCTCACTGTTATCATATGATAGGGTGACTTCATCAGTTATGTCATTGTTTTTCAGCACTGGAGTTGCTCGACTTTAATGAGTATTGCTTCTTGTCCTGTGACACAACATTACATCATGTCCTTAGCAGAATCTTGATGTAATGGTTCACATGCTGACCACAAATTGGACAATAACTTTGCTAAGAAGTTGACAAATCCAACAAATCAGTTACATTGCTTTTATGTCTCTTGATTGCGATAGTGCTGCTACTGTTCTTAACGGCTTAGCATGTGACCAAAGTACGTGACATTGAGCATCTTTAAGTGCAATCTTTATTCAGTTTCAGGTTCATCTGGTGAATTTTGTCGGGCAGTCACAATGGATTTTGATTGTGGTCAGCAATGGCTTCTTGCATTGTCTCTGCAACCATGAACTAGTTGGTCATCCATTATAACTTCCACTCTGGGAAGGTTGCTAACCATCTCATGGTGTCTGCATTAATGCCGCTGTACAGCCATAGAAATGACAAAAGGTTTGCACAGCCATCTGTGCTTCCTGAACAGTGCCCAGAATGCAATTAGAAAGCTGTTGCTTTCAGCCAGCTTCATTTTGCCAATAACCATTCTTCACATCTAGGGTAGTAAAGATTTTTGTTTCACAAGTTAAAACCCGTTTGCTGTTTGGCATAGAACAGTGAGATCTGTTCAGTGCTTCATTTCGATCATTTTGGTTGATTCATACTCTCAGCTTTTAAGATGTTTCATTGCTACCATGCTGCAAGTTCATTCTGAAGGAGTTGTTATTTCCTTGCTCATGCCCCTCTTGTCCAACACTTTTACCTTCACCTTCATGCTGTCCCTCTGGGTATTTGGGACTTTCATCAGCAAATGTTAACTTGGTCTTACACTCTCATCTGCATTTGTCTCATTGGGGGTTACCAGTCTCAACTTTAGACTTGCTCTGGATGAAATGAGTGGATTTTGCTTGCTGTCCATGAATAGTAACTTTGTATCTACATTCATAGACTCAAAGTAATTTGTTTTCTCTACAAATGGATAGCACCATATTTAGCCTCAAAGTTACTTCCAAGAGCTTCAGTTTTGGATCGCCATGTTCAGGCACTTTTCACAATTCTAAAGATCATGATGTTGTAGTTTTGGGCCCCATATCTAAGAAAGGAAGGAGATGACCTTGGAGAGGGTCTAAAGGAGACTTACAAGAATGATCTCAGGGATAAACAACTTGTAAAATGAGGAACATTTGAGGACTCTGGGTTTGTACTTGATGGAGTTTAGAAGGATAAGGGGGGATCTCATTCAAAGTTATAGAATATTGAGAGGCCTGGATAGAATGGATGTGGATGTTATAGGAGAGACTCGGACCCAAGGGCACTGTCTCAGTATGAAAGGATGAAACCTTTAGAATTGAGCTGTGGAAGAATTTCTTCAGCCAGAGGGTGGTTCATTTGTGGAACTCATTGCTGGAGAAGGCAGTGGAGCCCAAGTCAGTGTGTACATTTAAGGCAGAGATCGATAGCTTCTTGACTAGTAACGGGATCAAAGGTTATCGGGAAAAAGCAGGAGAATCTGTCCTGGTCCACCCATGGTAATACTACAGTCAAGAAAGCACAGCAACATCTCTACTTCCTCAGGATGCTGAGGAAATTCAGCATGTCTATAAAGACTCTTAAATTTTTTATACATGCACCATAGAAAGCATCTGATCTGGAAGCATCACAGCATGACATGGCAACTGCTGTTCCCAAGACTGCAAGAAATTACAGAGAATTGTGAACACAGTCCAGTTATTATGCAAACCAGTCTCCCATCCAGTGACCTCATCTCTACTTTCAGCTGCCTCAGGAAAGCAACCAACATAATCAAGTAGCACCCCCCTCCCCAGTTATACTCTCATCCACCCTCTTCTGTTAGGCAGAAGATATGAAAGTTTGAATCCACGTACAAACAGACGCAAGAACAGCTTCTTGCCCGCTGTTATCAGACTTTTGAATGGACCTCTTTAATGTTATTGTTGATCTCCCTCTGTACCTTCTCAGCAGCTGTAACATTGTGTCCTGCACTCTGTTCTGTTACCCTGATACACTTATATACTTCAATCTGCCTGTAAGGCAGGTAAGACAATACTGTGCCTTGGTACATGTGACAGTAATAAATCAAATCAAATCAATGGGACTGAGAAACATATCAGCCATGATCGAATGGTAGAGTAGATTCAATGGGCCGAATGGCTTACTTCTGGTCCTATTTTCTTATGGTCTTATAGTCTTGTAACGCATTAGTACCCTATCTGATATACTACTTCTGCAGTTCTCCTTCCTACAGTCAATCACCATTTATCATCTATCCATTTACAAGGCGTAAAATGTTTTGCGACAATCTTTAAAATTTATTTCTCCAATGGCCATCTATATCTGTTTGTCATGTTTCTTTCTGATAAAACATTTGTGAGCAATATGATTCATATTCTTGCAGTGAGAATACTGCTTTCCCCATGATGGCCTTGCCTCTTTTGTTTTTGTGTGTTGCAGTATTGACATTGTACCCTATGCCTATGATCTTTCTGTCCTTTTGAGCATGTCCTGATCTGTTCTACCATGAGTATGCTCTAATGGTTGCTTGATAATTTCAGCACTTCTGCACATGTCAATGCTTTCCTGATAGCAGATTTCTCCTCTCTCAGTAGATATGCTGTTGCCCCAAAATGTTAGAAGCCTAATAAAATCTTGTCGTTAATTAGTTCATCTTTTAGTTATGCCTTTATTGAAATCACTGTAAGATGACACCTCATGGTAGAGAGATCACAAGACCATGGTGGGGTTGGAGGTATGTGGGTACACTATTGTATTTCTCTCATAAATTTCAATCAGTGTGAAATCCAGCTGAAATGTTATGGTGTAGCAATGACAGTGAATGATAACTCTTATTAGTACTGGGCCCAATGGGCATGGATCTGATGTTTTTATGTGAGGAATATCAGAAACAGAACACATCCTTAGTAATGCGATCAGTCAGCACTTGTGTCACATACATATGACAGGTTCCCATAGTCGTTCATACACTGGGTCATGGAGGACTGGAACAGCAGGAATATGGAGTGTCTGCACATGGACCTCTGACAGAGCCGAGCTTATTCTGACTTACGCAGCAAAAACCATGTTGCGCACATACAGTGGGAGATTGCACGTTTGGTTGTATTACAGAAACTTGGGGTCCACAGGCAAGACTTTAAAGGTGTCCTGTGATTGCTTCTGCTTCACAGACAATCAATCATGGTAATAACCAGTGACTTGGTTATGATGTTTGTGGCCATGATTTGTATTTTGTCACTGCATGAAGTTAACATGAAGAATTCTATGATTACAGATAACTTTAACATGTTACAGTGAACATGCCTCATTAAGGCATTTGCCCCTTGAAGGCCCTCATGTCTGTCACAGGTAAAGCCCACTCCTTCAAATAGAAAGCGCTTTCCCTGTCCACACTGGGTGTGATGGCAAACATTTTAATTTCTAACACACATTAGTGACCCGGAAGAGGATAGATGCCCGGTAGAGTGAGTCACAGACTCGGCCTGTAAATCTAAATAACGCACCTCACCCCCCAAAACCTGGAATGCTCCTTTCCTCCTTGGACTCCATGTTGATCCTGTCAGTTCTGGGCTTAAACAGTCTCTTTTCTTAAGGTTATCATCAATCCACCTAATCCTAGGTACCTTAAGCCTACAGTTTAGTTATTAATCATGAACTTTACCCCTCAGGGGCCAGGGTAATGGGGACCATGGATTATGTCTCCTTCCCTTCTTCTAGTAACCTGAGCCTCTCATGTCCTTTTGCCTCCCACTATTATTGATTGAGATTCCTTCTTTCAAAATTGCGCCCTCTACAACCCAGCATGTCACCTCCAGTCCTCACCATGGAGTTCTCTAACTTGCCCACCACAGCAGTGGCCCTGAGAACTCCCCCTTGACTTTCAGTGCACAGAACTCAGAGGACTGACAGTGGTCGTAGCCCCTGACTAACTTGGAAGACCAGTCCTCACAATAACCAGAGCCCTGCCTGATCTCTAAGCATCTTCACAAATGGTGTATCTCTAATCCTCAGATTAGAGACCTGCACTAGACCTGCAGGACTGACTTTGGTCAACACCGAAACAGTGGTGATATAAAACATCTGACCATGACAATGCCAAGCAGCTAAACGAATGTGTCCAGGACTGTGGACTGACATCAGACGCATCCTTGACTGACTGATGACAGACCCCTGGACATGACTGGGGATAGTTCCCCTTGGTGTTTGAGACATGGCCATTTGCTGAAGCACATGCTGTGTGTTTGATGTGTAAGCTGCTGACTCATGGTGCAGGTGTGAGTTTGATTTAGCACAGTGCTGTCCAGAAATCTGTCCAGTCCCTTAATTGAATGTAGCTGGCAACAGGATTCAAGAAGCTTAACACCAGAAGAAAACAGTCTACTTGGTCAGGATCAAATCCACAAATATTCATTCCTTTCACCATCAATGCTCAGTAGCAGCAGTGCGTACCATCTACAAGATGCATGGCAGAAATTCACAAAGTGTCATTGGATAGCACCCTCCAAATTCATGACCATCTAGAATGACAAGAGCAGCAAACACATTGAACAAAACCTCCTGTAAATTTCCCTCCAAGCTACTCACCATCCTGACTTGGAAATATATCATCATTCCTTCCATGTTGCTGGGTCACAATTCGGGAAATCCCTCCCTGACGGCATTATGGATGTACCTATAGAAAATGGACTGCAGTGGCTCAAGAAAGTAGTTCACCTTTCTCAAGGTCAGCTAAGAATGGACAATAAATGCTGAGCCAGCCAGCGATGACTACATGCCATGAATCATTAAAAATACAGGCTGCCTGGGCTTTTGCTAAAAGGCAAGGCAAGACCTGTAAGCTGTACACCCTGAATAAAACTGCAAAGCAAAAACTAGTTAGGTTAGGCAGAGATATTGTGTACAGTCAGATAGGTGCATGGTTGAGTCAGCGCTGAGAGAAAGCAAAGAGTTCAAGATGCACCCTGTTCCCATTCCTGTGATGGGTACTTCTCACTGTGAATAAAGTGGCTTCATGGCCACACTATGATGTGAGCTCCAGAGTGCAATATTGAATTAATGAACAGTACTGCAAGTGAGTTGAAGATGTGGCATGGTGATGTGTTTAAAAACGTAGAAATTAGGAGCAAGAGTCAGCCATCCTGTCCTTTGAGCTGCTCCACTATTCAACATGACCATGGCTGTTTTGCCATCTCAATGCCATATTCCTGTTTTCTCCCCAAAACCTTTGATATCTTTAAAAAAAGGCTGCTTGATATCTAATCGATGGTCCAATGGATTTCAGTGGATGGGAGGTGCCCATGGAGTGTGCCTGAAGATGTTGGGGAATGCAAAAGTGGAAGATCTAGAAGATCAAGCAGCAAGTTGAAGCTGCCAGATTCCTGCTCTGACTGTCATGTTGACAGTCATAGAGTCATAGAGATGTACAACATGGAAACAGACCCTTTGGTCCAACCTGTCCATGCTGACCAGATATCCCAACCCAATCTAGTCACACCTGCCAGCACCCAGCCCAGATCCCTCCAAACACTTCCTGTTCTTATACCCATCCAAATGCCTCTTAAATGTTGCAACTGTACCAGCCTCCACCACCTCCTCTGGCAGCTCATTCCATACCCGTACCACCCTCTGTTTGAAAAAGTTGCCCCTTAGGTCTCTTTTATATCTTTCCCCTCTCACCCTAAACCTATGCCCTCTAGTTCTAAACTTCCCCACCCCAGGGAAAAGACTTTGCCTATTTACCCTATCCATGCCTCTCATAATTTTGTAAACCTCTATAAGATCACCCCTCAGCCTCCGATGCTCCAGGGAAAACAGCCCAAGTCTGTTCAACCTCTCCCTATTACTCAAATCCTCCAACCCTGGCAACATCCTTGTAAATCTTTTCTGAACTCTTTCAAGTTTCACAACATCTTTCTGATAGGAAGGAGACCAGAATTGCACGCAATATTCCAACAGTGGCCTAACCAATGTCCTGTACAGCTGCAACATGACCTCCCAACTCCTGTACTCAATACTCTGACCAACAAAGGAAAGCATACCAAATGCCTTCTTGACTATCCTATCTACCTGCGACTCCACTTTCAAGGAGCTATGAACCTGCACTCCAAGGTCTCTTTGTTCAGCACACTGCCTAGGATCTTACCATTAAGTGTATAAGTCATGCTAAGATTTGCTTTCACAAAATGCAGCACCTTGCATTTATCTGAATTAAACTCCATCTGCCATTTCTCAACCCATTGGCCCACCTGGTCAAGATCCTGTTGTAATCTGAGGTGACCCTCTTCGCTGTCCACTACACCTCCAATTTTGATGTCATCTGCAAACTTACTAACTGTACCCCTTATGCTCGCATCCAAATCATTTATGTAAATGACAAAAAGTAGAGGACCCAGCACCGATCCTTGTGGCACTCCACTGGTCACAGGCCTCCAGTCTGAAAAACAATCCTCCACCACCACCCTCTGTCTTCTACCTTTGAGCCAGTTCTGTGTTCAAATGGCTAGTTCTCCCTGTATTCCATGAGATCTAACCTTGCTAATCAGTCTCCCATGAGGAACCTTGTCAAACGCCTTACTGAAGTCCATATAGATCACATCTACTGCTCTGCCTTCATCAATCCTCTTTGTGACTTCTTCAAAAAACTCAATCAAGTTTGTGAGACATGATTTCCCACGCACAAAGCCATGTT
Source organism: Chiloscyllium plagiosum (assembly GCF_037043375.1). NCBI lineage: Eukaryota > Metazoa > Chordata > Chondrichthyes > Orectolobiformes > Hemiscylliidae > Chiloscyllium > Chiloscyllium plagiosum. Next base: position 90,007,536 of record NW_028270140.1, read on the forward strand.
GACTATCCCTAATCGGTCCTTGCCTTTCCAAATACATGTACATCCTGTCCCTCAGGATTCCCTCCAACCACTTGCCCACCACTGATGTTAGGCTCACTGGTCTATAGATCCCTGGCTTGTCTTTACCACCATTCTTAAACAGTGGCACCACGTTTGCCAACCTCCAATCTTCCGGCACCTCACCTGTGACTGTCGATGACACAATATCTCAGCAAGAGGCCTAGCAATCACTTCTCTAGCATCCCACAGAGTTCTCGGGCACACCTGATCAGGTCCTGGGGTTTTATCCACCTTTACCTGCTTCAAGACATCCAGCACTTCCTCCTCTGTAATATGGAAATTTTGCAAGATGTCACCATCTATTTCCCTACAGTCTATATCTTCCATATCCTTTTCCACAGTAAATACTGATGCAAAATACTCATTTAGTATCTCCCCCATTTTCTGTGGTTCCATGCAAAGGCCGCCTTGCTGATCTTGGAGGGGCCCTATTCTCTCCCTAGTTACCCTTTTGTCCTTAATATATTTGTTAAAACCCTTTGGATTCTCCTTAATTCTATTTACCAAAGCTATCTCATGTCCCCTTTTTGCCCTCCTGATTTCCCTCTTAAGTATACTCCTACTTCCTTTATCAGCAAATAATCCACAGTGTCAGAGAATAATAAGTTGCATATAAATAAGGTAAGAATAAATAAAAGTGATATGTTATTGCATGCAAATAGGTCTCAAATCACTCACTACAAGATTAGATTAGATTAGATTAGATTACAGTGTGGAAACAGGCCCTTCGGCCCAACAAGTCCACACCGACCCGCCGAAGCGAAACCCACCCATACCCCTATATTTACCCCTTACCTAACACTATGGGCAATTTAGTATGGCCAATTCACCTGACCCTACACATCTTTGGACTGTGGGAGGAAACCGGAGCACCCGGAGGAAACCCACGGGGAGAACGTGCAAACTCCACACAGTCAGTCGCCTGAGGCGGGAATTGAACCCAGGTCTCTGGCTCTGTGAGGCAGCAGTGCTAACCACTGTGCCACCGTGCCGCCCCTATTATTAAAACTTTGGGTGAAAAGTAAGGCTTTCTTTGTTGACATTGAGAACTCATTTTTTCCACATTGCAATAATTCTCCAATTGACCTACCATTGTTCACATCATTTAGAGACTGAGAAGGTTCTGCCCTATAATAAAGTAGGTAAAAACAATGACTGCAGATGCTGGAAACCAGAGTCTAGATTAGAGTGGTGCTGGAAAAGTACAGCAGTTCAGGCAGCATCTGAGGTGCACCTCGGATGCTGCCTGAACTGCTGTGATTTTCCAGCACTACTCTAATTTAGACTCTGCCCTATAATCCTGAGGGCTTGGTGTGATGTACCATCAGATTATAAGTTTTTTTGGCTGTGCTAGTTAGTTAATCGGGAAATACTTTTCTCTAGTTGCCTGCTAAATAATTAGATTAGATTACTTATAGTGTGGAAACAGGCCCTTCGGCCCAACAAGTCCACACCGACCCGCCAAAGCGTATACCACCCAGACCCATACTCCTACATTTACCCCTTCACCGAACACTATGGACAATTTAGCATAGCCAATTCACCTAACCTGCACATTTTTGATTGTGGGAGGAAACCGGAGCACCCGGAGGAAACCCACGCAGACACGGGGAAAATGTGCAAACTCCACCCAGAGAGTTGCCTGAGGCAGGAGTTGAACCCGGGTCTCTGGTGCTGTGAGGCAGCAGTGCTAACCACTGTGCCACCGTGCCGCCCACCTGATGAAATAATGTTTCATCTGTGTCAATTGTAATTTGTTTGTTACAGTGAATGTCTTAAAATTTGAGATTTTTGTCTTAAATCACTTTCCATTAACTAGTGGAAAATTCTTATCACATTTTCAAAGCCACCTGTCTCTGGGGGGATTGTAGTGCCATGTCACAGTTCATTGCCTTTGTGGGTGCAAGTGAATACAAAAAACAATGACAAAAAGCTAAGGGTTTATTTAATTGCATGAATTTTTTTGCAAAGATCAATTGAATTAGTCTTATATTAACATGTCCAACTTTCCCTTGCACAATTCTCATTGCTTTTAGTTCCTGGGGTTCTTTAGTATGTCAGTTGATAATTGTCAGCAAATAGTTTCTTTCCACCGTGTCAGAGAATAGCAAATTGCATATAAACAAGGTAAGAATAAGTAATAATGAGATGTTATTGCATGCAAATAGGTCTCTAATCACTCATGATGAGATGTCATTAAAACCTTGGGTGGAAAACATGGTCGTCATCTTCCACCATCTCTTCATTATTGAAAAAGATACTATGCTGAACAATATCCTTATTATTCAAAGCTCTGCAGCTCTGAGGCACCAAATTGAGCAGAGAATAATAACCACTATGTTATATCAGATCGTCGCTAATCATGCACCATGAGATGAATGGCCCTGAACCCATTGTTTCCTCTATCCCCACCGTTCTGATTGGTATGGAAGTAGATGTATTTCTTGACCATGGCATTCTTTAAAATGGCATTGGTGACCATCCTGAAGCAACAATAAACCAGTGAAGAATCTAGTGGATCTCTGAAATATCTTTAGGTCAATGGTAACTCTTCATACCACTGGCACTGAATGGCCATCATTTCCAATTTGGTTCAGTTTATCACTCAGTAATGCACACTGGCCTGTGGTCTCCACACTGGAGAGGAAAAAACATTTGTGACAATGCTGCTCTGACATTTGAAGATAGTTGAGCCTCAGACACTAGACCCTTCTTGGTGGGTAACCTCTTCTGTTTCTGGTTGCATGCTACCTGTGCCCTTGTCTGGCACTGCCAACTACCCAAGGTTGAAGCGTCCGACATCTCACACGTTGCTGCTGTTCTGCTGTTTGTGGTTGCAGCTATCTCCCTTCCTGGTGCTCCTGCTCGCTGGAGGTCTTGAAGCCTGAGCCTGAGTCCCTACTTTACAGCTCATTCTCCCGCTACACTAGTTATACTTGCAATGTAAAGCAGTCAAGATTTCATCCCAATACTGTTTGTTGTAATATTCTGACTCCTCCTCCATTTGACCCAATATTTCCTTATGTGGCTCACAGTCATATTTTGTTTCATTTTGTTTATGGGAAGTGTCTTGGGATAATGTATTATGGGATAATGCTTTACAAATGTAACTTGATTTCTCAGCTCCAGTCTTTTACTTTCTTTAGGACGTGATATCACAACAGTCAGCATAAATCAAGTCCTCACCTCTATTGATTGAGGTAGAAAATCAGACCAATCTTGAACTAGGTTTTATTTAATTTTATTCTTTTTCATAAGTTAAGATACATAATCAAAATAAATGATAATCATATCTGAGCTTTCAGTTGCTGCACTCACCGATTAAACTATTTAAGTTTCTTCATAATTGACCATCCAAAAGCCAACAAGAAATGCATGCTTCATTGTACAGTTAAAGAATTTTAAAATTGAGTGGCATTGTCCACTATTTTTCTTTTCATCTTAGATCAAAAAATTCAGCTCAGCTGCATGAAATGAAATTGTGAAGCATCATGAAACAAAATGGTCCGAGACAGAATAGTTAAGGCCACAATAGTATTAATGTTTCATTTCTGAAGAAGAGTCATACAGGACTCAAAACATTAACTCTATTTCTCTCTGATGCTGCTGGTCCTACTGAGTTTCTCCTGCACTTTCTGTGTTTGTTTCAGTATCATTTTTCCTTTGAATTTTTTCAGTACCACTTCCCTGGTGGTTGTAATTTTCTTGAATTCCTCCCTCCCTTCCATTTTCTAATTTACAGTTGTTTCTGAAATGTTATTTGTATTCTTATAATGAAGACTCATGTAAAATATCAAAAAGGTAAAATCATCCCTATAGGGATAAGTGCCATTTTTAGCATGACTGTTTAAGAATAATTATAAAACTATCTATAAAGAGCTTGTCAATTATTTCACTCATTTCGTTAGTCAGAGTGCAGTGTAATATTAGATTCTCTCCTTACATGGAAGTCAAAATTTCATTGCAGTCATGTAATTGGTTCCAAGCAACTCTTCAGCTGATATCAACAATGAATATATTGCTGAGGTGTTCCTTTTCATGGGAATCCAATTTGGTGCTGAATGCTAATTTTGAAATATCAGTGCCTCATAAAATTGTTTACCAGCTTGTCACTCAAAAAGTTAACATCATTTAGAGATTTTCATGCAGAGAAGTTGCATCCGTCTTTTTCATCAACTGCTTTCGAGAAAACTAAGCTTGGTTTCACAAAAGCTTTATCTGGGTTACAATGAAGGCATAAACTCTGTTTTGGAATCTTTAGGTGACTGGTAAATAAAGAATCCTTTGAAGTGAGAATATATACATACTTAATGTATCTTCCGTTCTTATGGTAACTCTTACACCCACCACAAGCTTTAAATCATTATTCATTTTGTAAATCAGACTGAATACAGTTTTACAATTCAGATTCAGGTTCTTTCATCTACTGAACATCACTGAAAATAAAAACAGATACAAGCTGATGGCATTATCTAGCTTCAAGCTACTTACGAAAGTCTCTTCAGGATCCTGAGTGAAGAACTTCACAGTGACAGACCAATAAAGAATTGATATAATAATATAATCTTAACAAATGAACAAAGGAATGAGAAGGAAAGGGATAATTTGAAAGACATTAGGAACAAAGTTTAAAATACTGTAACATGTTGACTAAGAATTAACATGCCAACATTTTACAGTCTGTTTTTTACTGTCAAAGGATTAAAAAGGCACAAAAGATTGATAGTGCTTCCTAGCCTCAGCATGGAAGCTTGAAGTTAGCAAATTAAATATCTGATTGGTATAGTCCAAAATAAAAACAAAAACTGGAAGGGAAAATAGAGTCATAGAATCATAGAGATGTACAGCATGGAAACAGACCCTTCGGTCCAACCAGTCCATGCCGACCAGATGTCCCAACCCAATCTAGTCCCACCTGCCAGCACCCGGCCCATATCCCTCCAAACCCTTCCTATTCATAAATGTTGCATTGTACCAGCCTCCAACACCTCTCCTGGCAGCTCACTCTACACATGCACCACCTTCTGCATGAAAAAGCTACCCCGTAGATCTCTTTTATATCTTTCCCCTCTCACCCTTAACCTATGCCCTCTAGTTCTGGACTCCCCAACCCCAGGGAAAAGACTTTGCCTATTTACCCTATACATGCCTCTCATAATTTTGTAAACCTCTATAAGGTCACCCCTCAGCCTTCGACACTCCAGGGAAAACAGCTCCAGCCTGGTCAGCCTCTCCCTATAGCTCAAATCCTCCAACCCTGGCAACATCCTTGTAAATCTTTTCTGAACCCTTTCAAGTTTCACATCTTTCCGATAGGAAGGAGACCAGAATTACATGCAATATTCCAACAGTGGCCTCACCAATGCCCTGTACAGTTGCAACATTACCTCCCAACTCCTGTACTCAACACTGACCAATAAAGGAAAGCATACCAAACACCTTCTTCACTATCCTATCACCCTGTGACTCCACTTTCAAGGAGTTATGAACCTGCACTCCAAGGTCTCTTTGTTCAGCAATACTCCCTGTGACCTTATCATTAAATGTATAAGTCCTGCTAAGATTTGCTTTCCCAAAATACAGCACCTCACATTTATCTGAATTAAACTCCATCTGCTACTTCTCAACCCATTGGCCCATCTGGTCCAGATCCTGTTGTAATCTGAGGTAACCCTCTTCGCTGTCCACTACACCTCCAATTTTGGTGTCATCTGCAAACTTACTAACTGTACCTCTTATGCTTGCATCCAAATCATTTATGTAAATGACAACAAGTAAAGGACCCAGCAGAGATTCTTGTGGCACTCCAATGGTCACAGGCCTCCAGTCTGAAAAACAACCCTCCACTATCTTTGAGCCAGTTCTGTATCCAAATGGCTAGTTCTCCCTGTATTCCATGCGATCTGACCTTGCTCACCAGTCTCCCAGGAGCTCAGGCTTCATTAGAAGGGAAGCCAAAGAAGATTGCAAATTATTTATTGATAGGAATGACAGCTAGCCCATTTTAGATTCATAGCAGTGATACATGAATGTAGAGAAGTAAACTCAAACCATTAATGTGATATTTTCAAATGAAGCAGAGACCATAAATGTACATAAATGCTTAGTTTAAGTATTACACGTCTGTAATAATCAAGTTTGATTTGACATTCTGCATAGACACCCAACACTTTGCAATTGCTTGGATCGAATTGTGCCATTGGAGGAGTACAGCTAATACTTTGTTTATGTGTAAATAAACAAACATTTTTTTTAATGCCTCTGTCCATGACATTATTCTATTTTTAGAACTTGAATCATGTGTACTGTTCACTTCATTGTCCTACCCTCTCCCATTCAATACCAATCCAAACAAGCTGTAGCTGAAAGGGCCAATCATTGAAGTTGTGAATGTATTCCCTGAGGATTACTATCTGTATTGAGATACACTTACCCTAGACTTATCCAAGCTAACAACATAGCAAAGAGGAAATGAAGTTGTATTCTAACAACCTCATACTAATATGAGAAAGCTGACATTTCTGAGGATTCCTCATTAGGAATAATGAGGTGTTCTTAGCCAGGAAGAGTTCTTATCTTCAGCCAGTTAAGAATATTACCAGTCATGTAATCTGAAAAAAAAATCCCATCTGTTGTCTGAAACATTTGGGACATTTTCCACCAACAGATGAGCAAACACATCAGCTGTAATTAGTAGGTATCAGCATTTCAACAGCCTTTTCACCACCACAGAACATCCCCAAATATTGCAGGGAAAGGATATTTATCTAAATATACAAGTTATTTTGTAATCTGTCAAAATCTAGATTCATACTAACAAGCTTTAGCTACAAAACAGTGTGCAACTGCATTAAACACAGTATAGATCTACCAGAACAGAGCAGCCCTCACCTCCCTCATACCCTAACCACAAATTTCCTTCACCTTGTTCTAGCTTGGAAGATGGCAGCATTTGAAGGTGATTAAATGTTTCAGTGGAAGCTGAGGTGAGCAAGCCTGCCCTTGTATCACTTCATGCAGCATAACATGTTTCCTAAAACTGAGTAGACAATATCATGTAAATCTGAAAGTTAGAAAGCAAGACCCACGTAAGGTTGTTCTATAGACAATTGCCATGTCCACAAGACAGAAAAGATTATAAATTTATATTTTAAAAGAATATTTCTGTTTACTTTTGAAAATGGACTTTATTACATGATTTGCAAGGTAACTATTGTCTGAGAAATTTCCATTAGTAACCACAACAATAAAGCTAAGCAGATCACCCTGTTGGAATTCCTCACCTACTAACATGCATCGCATATAGACAGGGTGGTTAAAAAGCCATTTGGCATGCCTGCCATCATTGCTCTGTCCTTTGAGTAAATGAGTTGGGAAGTTATGTTGAGGTTGTACAGGACATTGGTGAGACCTCTTCTGGAATACTGTGTCCAGTTCTGGTCACCCAGTTATGGGAAGGGTATTATTGAGCTGGAGAGAGTTCAGAAGAGATTTACCAGGATGGTAAAGAAAGGCTGGATAGGCTGGGACATTTTTCACTGGAGCATAGGAGATTGGGAGGCGACTGTATAGAAGTTCATAAAATAATGAGGGATATAGATAGAATTAACAGATGTTCTCTTTTCCAAATGATGAGGGAATGTCAAGACTAGGGGACACATTTTTAAGGTGCAAGGAGAGAACTTTAAAAAAGACACGAGGGGCAATTTGTGGGCACAATTACAAAGTTTAAAAGACATTTGGGTAAGTATATGAATAAGAAAGATTTGAAGGAAAATGGGCCAGGAGCAGGTGGGTGGAAAGAGTTAAGTTTAGGATTACATTCAGCATGGACGCATGGACTGGTTAGACTGAATGACTCAAATATTGCACCTGAAAGCCACTTAAGTATTCTGGTTAGTTTTTCCCTTTTTATTTATCTCTTAACTGTGTTTCTTTGTCTTTTCTGTGAAAAGGAATTAAAACCAAGGATGTTGCGTTTAAGCACAGACATCAGTTAGATTACTTTGTTATTTAATTTTACTCTGCTAAAGTTATTGTATTGGTAATAAATTATAAAGTCTTCTTTTTTAATCTACAAGCCAGTGTCGAGAATCAATATTCATAGAGTCTGGGATTATTTTTTTCAAAAAGTCTGATTTGGACCATTGAGATCAATTTTGAGGGTCTTTAAAAGTTTTAATTTTATTGTGTTGTGAATACAGAGGTAAAAAGGCTGATTTGGTTCGGCTGTCTATCTCTGTGTTGTAACAGTACACAGAGGGCAGCGAAGAATTGGTATTGCACTTTATATGTTCTTTTGTGTAATGTGAAAAGAAAGGAATAGAATTGTTTATGCTTCGTTTTAAAATCGTGATGGAAAAGGATAGACCAGATCTAAAAGTTGAAGATCTAAATTGGAGAAAGGCCAATTTTGACGGTATCAGGCAAGTATTTTCGAAAGCTGATTGGAGGCAGATGTTCGCAGGTAAAGGGACGGCTGGAAAATGGGAAGCCTTCAGAAATGAGATAACAAGAATCCAGAGAAAGTATATTCCTGTTAGGGTGAAAGGGAAGGCTGGTAGGTATATGGAATGCTGGATGACTAAAGAAATTGAGGGTTTGGTTAAGAAAAAGAAGGAAGCATATGTTAGGTATAGACAGGATAGATCGAGTGAATCCTTAGAAGAGTATAAAGAAAGTAGGAGTATACTTAAGAGGGAAATCAGGAGGGCTAAAAGGGGACATGAGATAGTGTTGCAAATAGAATTAAGGAGAATCCAAAGGATTTTTACAAATATATTAAGGACAAAAGGGTAACTAGGGAGAGAATAGGGCCCCTCAAAGATCAGCAAGGCGGCCTTTGTGTGGAGCCACAGAAAATGGGGGAGATACTAAATAAATATTTTGCATCAGTATTTACTGTGGAAAAGGGTATGGAAGATATAGACTGGAGGGAAATAGATGGTGACATCTTGCAAAATTTCCAGATTACAGAGGAGAAAGTGCTGGATGTCTTGAAACGGTTAAAAGTAGATAAATCCCCAGGACCTGATCAGGTGTACCCTAGAACTCTGTGGGAAGCTAGAGAAGTGATTGCTGGGCCTCTTGCTGAGATATTTGTATCATTGATAGTCACAGGTGAGGTGCCGGAAGATTGGAGGTTGGCAAACGTGGTGCCACTGTTTAAGAAGGGCAGTAAAGACAAGCCAGGGATCTATAGATTGGTGAGCCTGACATCAGTGGTGGGAAAGTTGTTGGCGGGAATCCTGAGGGACAGGATGTCCATGTATTTGGAAAGGCAAGGACTGATTCAGGATAGTCAACATGGCTTTGTGCATGGGAAATCATGTCTCACAAACTTGATTGAGTTTTTTGAAGAAGTATCAAAGAAGATTGATGAAGGCAGAGCAGTAGATGTGATCTATATGGACTTCAGTAAGGCGTTTGACAAGGTTCCCCATGGGAGACTGATTAGCAAGGTTAGATCTCATGGAATGAAGGGAGAACTAGCCATTTGGATACAGAACTGGCTCAAAGGTAGAAGACAGAGAGTGGTGATGGAGGCCTGTGACCACTGGAGTGGCACAAGGATCTCTGTTGGGTCCTTTACTTTTTGTCATTTACATAAATGATTTGGATGCAAACATAAGAGGTACAGTTAGTAAGTTTGCAGATGACACCAAAATTGGAGTTGTAGTGGACAGCGAAGAGGGTTACCTCAGATTACAACAGGATCTTGACCAGATGGGCCAATGGGCTGAGAAATGGCAGATGGAGTTTAATTCAGATAAATGCAAGGTGCTTCATTTTGTGAAAGCAAATCTTAGCAGGACTTATACACTTAATGGTAAGATCCTAGGCAGTGTGCTGAACAAAGAGACCTTGGAGTGCAGGTTCATAGCTCCTTGAAAGTGGAGTCGCAGGTAGATAGGATAGTGAAGAAGGTGTTTGGTATGCTTTCCTTTATTGGTCAGAGTGTTGAGTACAGGAGTTGGGAGGTCATGTTGCGGTTGTACAGGACATTGGTTAGGCCACTGTTGGAATATTGCGTGCAATTCTGGTCTCCTTCCTATCGGAAAGATGTTGTGAAACTTGAAAGAATTCAGAAAACATTTACAAGAATGTTGCCAGGGTTGGAGGATTTGAGCAATAGGGAGATGCTGAACAGGCTGGGGCTGTTTTCCCTGGAGCGTCGGAGGCTGAGGTGTGACCTTATAGAGGTTTACAAAATTATGAGAGGCATGGATATGGTAAATAGACAAAGTCTTTTCCCTGGGATCGGGGAGTCCAGAACTAGAGGGCATAGGTTTAGGGTGAGAGAGGAAAGATATAAAAGAGATCTAAGGTACAACTTTTTCACACAGAGGGTGGTACGTGTATGGAATGAGCTGCCAGAGGAAGTGGTGGAGGCTGGTACAATTGCAACATTTAAGAGGCATTTGAATGGGTATATGAATAGGAAGGGTTTGGAGAGATATGGGCTGGGTACTGGCAGGTGGGACTAGATTGGGTTGGGATATCTGGTTGGCATGGATGGGTTGGACCGAAGGGTCTGTTTCCATGCTGTACATCTCTATGACTCTATGACTCTACAGATCAAAAAGAATGTCATGTCCACAAGGTCTGAAAATTACCATAACATTTATCGTTTTAAATCTACACTATATTGTTCATTTTTTGAATGTAAACTTTGCTGCATTAAAAGGACTGCAACAGATCACAAGATTTGCAAGTTGGCTACAGCCATAGAAACTTCCCACAGTAATTGTAACGATAAATCTAACGAGATCATCGAGGTGGAATTTCTCACCTATTAATTGCATGGAACTTGCAATCACGACAGGACAATGATAGCAATGCTGAGATAGCTGTTGTAGACATGATGGGCCAAATATTTAATCATTCTGTGATTTAGTCGCTGAAAAAGATGTGATTTCCTTGATAGTCCTCCAGAGCAATAACATCTCCATGTAACTCCTAAAGTGAGCACTCGATTTTGACCAGAGGCATTGAGACTTGTGTCATTAACGTGAGAGGTAGTCTTATTGAAACATGTGGGATTCTTAAAGGTCATGTCAAGGTAAATGCTGAGAGGATGTTTCCCCTCATGAGAGAATCTAGGACCAGAGACATAGTCTCAGAATAAAGGGGCACCAATTTAAACCGAGATTAGGAGGAATTTCTTCTCTCAAAGGGTTGAGAGTCTTTGGAATTTGTTGCCACAGAAAGCTATGGGGGCAGAGACCTTGTGTATACTTAAGGCTGACAGAGATAGATTCTTGATCAGTAGTTATACCAAGATTTACAGGGAAAGGGCAGGAAAGTGGACATGAGGAGTGTTGGATCAACTATGACCCTATTGAATGATGGAGTATGCTGAAAGCGTTGAACAGTCTACTCCTGTTTCTATTTCTTATGGTCTTATGGTAACCTACTCATTTATGGACAACATCACCTGACCAAAAGTCCTTTGGTATTTGATAAGAATTAACTGTACATTTCTGAACCCTGCCTTCAATCTACTTTTAACATTAGAACTGGAAACAACAAGCAGCATTCCTGGTTGGCATTTAAGTCTGTCTCAAGTCCACATCTCCTCAAAATCCTGTTTTGGAAAAGTCTGGTATTCACCTTCAAAGGAGATTAGTTCTATGAGCAGAAACAGCATTTCACTGAACAATCTCCAACTTTAACAGAATTTGGTATGACCATGCTCTCAGCCATCTGAACATGCCATTCTCCTGAGTGTTGGGATTGCTAATGCATTCTGATTCACATGACCTAATATCTAAACTTTAGTTTTAATCTATTCCTTGTTGTTAACTTTTATTTTCTTTTTTCTTTCACGTGTGTGTGCGAAGTCACAAAGGCCAACATGTGTAAATAAATAAGACCTGATTTAAACTGAAGAGGTATTGTTATGTCTCACATTAAATTGAGGTCATCCAAAAAGGAGTTTGAAAGCACACCGCAGCCTATCTGAAAAGTAAACCACTCTCCTGATGGATGGAATGTAAGGAGAAGAAAGGAGTACAATCTGTCTGTAACACAATGAATAATTTATATACTGCATTATGGACTTCACTACATTCATCTAATCACCTAAGGGAAGTCTTATGTATATAGTTTAAATGGCGCTGCTATTGCATGATTTTCTTATAACATGGGATCGCACAGGAACAGAACTATTGCGTTGTATCAGAACCAACTGTACTACTCATTATGTTTTTGGTCATAATTTGTGGAAGATACTAAATGGGCATCTTTGATGCTTTTGTGCATATTATGTAATAAGTCTGACAATTTACCTCATTGTATTCATTCACTATAACTAAATCAGACTTTACTCCTTTTATAAAGAATATTGTTCGGATTTTTTTCTCTACAATACCTTAATGTAACCTTTTCCTCCTAAAGTCACTCCTTCCAACTGAGATATATTCAGGGTAAAAGGAAGCTTTAGACTGAATAAGGACCTGAAAGGGGATTTACACTTTGAGGCAAATGACTGAGGTACTGAAAGAGTTAATTGCACCCACCTGAGTCATAAAGTAAGAGGAGATAGTTGAGACAGTGAAAAGGAATCAGAGTTAACATTTCAGGTCCGGTGACCCTTCCTCAGAACTGGACTCGAAAAGTTAACTTTGATTTCTCTTCACAGATGCTGCCAGACCTGCTGAGCTTTTTCGGCAATTTCTGCTTTTATTTCTAAATTACAGCATCCACATTTTTTTTTAAGTTGAGATAGTGGATGGCCTAAAATTTGAGACAAAAGTAGCACTAAACAGTCTGGCTATAGTGACAGTTAATAAGTCATCAGGACAAGGTGAGATGTATCTAAGGAACAGATGGAAATCATTGAAACACTGATCATAACTCAGTTTTCTGTTCAGATACAGGATTGTGCCAGAAGACTGGAAAATTGTACAAATAGGGTGTAAAGATAATCCCAGGAACTACACTTTCATTTTGGTGGTGACAAAGCTCTTAAAAATTATAAATCAGGGCAAAATAAACAGTCCTTTGAAGAAATATAGATTAATGAAAAAAAGCCAGCATGGAGTTGTTCATGAAAATCATGTTTAACTAATTTGCTCAATGTTTTGATGAGTTAACAGGGAAGATAATGAATATGATGCTATTGGCATGATATAAATAGACTTTCAAAAGGGATTTGATCTAATGTCATTAGCAGGTCAATTGTTAAAGTTAGAGCTCATGGTCTAAAATAAACATGGACCAAAAATGCTTGAGAAACTCAGCAGGTATAGCAGATTCTGTACAGAGAAAAAAAGAGATAGTGTTTCAAGTCCTGTATAACTCTTCAAAGAAGTTGTGCCTACACTGACCTGGGTGGCAATCCCAGACCAGGCTGGTATGGTGTTATGGCCTCCAGTGCTAGTCTCAAAGAAAGAGGATGCCCCAATTCTGCATCATCCTATACAGCAGGACTTCCAGATCCCTCACCATGAAGTGGAACAACAAATTCCCATTGTCCACCATGTCAGGGACAAATGTCAGTAACTGAGCAGGGCAGCCCCAGTCTACGGTTGCTTGTCCAGGTGCACACTGGCCTATTGAAGATGGCACCCCATGTTAGGATGGCAGTCAATGCTGGAACTTCCCAGTAATGGTGAGTTGTTTCTGGAACAATGCACGATGAAGAAAGAATCAGATGAGAGGGATGCAATGGGGATGGGGTAGATAATTAATGTTGACAGAAAATCCACTTGGCCTCACAGCAAAAAAACTTCCCAAGGACTCAATGCCACTGGCACTTAGTCAAAAAAAACTGTACAATTCAATCCCAAAAAGGTATTATCAATTGACATGAAAACACATCTGGTTAATTTTTAAGTAAAGAGAGCACAGAAAATCTTTATTTATATTTTCATTGTTAAATTATATGCAGCCTGTAGGCATTTTTAAAATTCTGCATCAAGATGTTGCCATTGCTGGCTAGGCCAACATTTATTGCTCATTCCTAACTACCTTTTAGATTCTCTTTGTCCTCTGATAAGTAGACACAGGCTAAAACTGTGTTTTGGCATTGAGATATATACTTGTAATTTGTAACTTTGTAAATGCAAAAGTGTGTAAAAAACTGACACTGATTTCATTTTTAATTAATCAGCTTTGTGCAATAGAAGGAGTAGGTATGGGGATCAGGAAGTTAACAATGGATGATCCACAGCCTAGGTCCAAATGGTACAAGGCTGTTACAATTCTTGTGAACAAGAGCAAATTCTGAAAGGAGTTGAGCAAATAGAGCACAACACTATTGCCCAGCGGGTCATTTATAATAAGAAATTAAAAAGTAGAGGTCAATGTGGCTGGGGAAGGGGGTAATAAATACTGTTCACAGCATCCAAGAGCATGATTGAGTTGTAATTGGCCTCATGAGTAGCACCAAAAAGTTGCTCATATTCTCCTAACAGAACCTCTTTCTTTATTCTTCCTATGTTGTTGCTACTCATGTGAAAATTGACAACTAGATCTTTACCTTCCCAGTCCAACTTATTTTTCTGGACCACACAGCTTTTGGGACTCAAAGGAAAACAGTCCCAACTTCTTTGATCTATCCTCATAACTGAAGTTACTCATTCCTGGAACTATTCTTGCAAATGATTTCTGCACTCTCTCCAAATCATTCACATATTTCCTATAATGTGGTGCACACTATTGCACACAATACTCCATCTGACATCTAACAAACATCTTGTACAAGTTCAACGTCACTTCCTTCCTCTTGTCTACTATGACTGTATTAATAAAGCATAAAAGACTATGCTTTATTAACTGCCCACTCCACCTGTCCTACCGCTTTCAATGATCTGGATACATGTACCCTAGGGTCTCTCTGCTCCTGAACACTGTTTAGAATTGTACTCCCCATTTTCTATTGTCTTTTATTGTTATTCCAAGCGAAGTGCATCACCACACACTTGTCTGCATTCAACCTCATCTGCCTTCTCTCTGCCCATTTTATCAATTTGTCAATGTCCTTTTAGAGTTCTACATTGTTCTCCTCACAGTTTGAATTCTTTCAAGTTTAGTAATTCTGCAAACTTGGAAATTGTCCCTTGCGCACCAAAAGCCAAATCGTTAATATACATTGAGAAAAGTAAAGGTCCCATATGGAACCCTGGGGGACTTCACAGAGAATCTTCCTCCAGCTCAAAAAATATCCATTGGACACTACTTATTGCCAATACAGAAACCTACCAACACACTTAAAAAGTGACTAATGAACCTAAAGGATCCATTAGATACTACCAACAAAACTAATGTCATTTACAAGATACCATGCAAGAAGTGTAAAAAACAAAACGTTGGACAAACAAGCAGGAAACTTGCCACCAGGATATACGAATACCAACTAGCCACCAAAAGACACAACCCACTATCACTAGTTTCCATACATACAGACAAAGAAGGACACCACTTGGACTGGGCAACACACACATCCTAGGACAGGCGAAACAAAGACACGCGCGAGAATTCTTAGAGGCATGGCATTCTAACCAGAACTCCACCAATAAACAGATCAAATTAGATCCTATCTACCTTCTCTTGAAAAATAGAACTGGAAATGGCATCACCCACCTTAAGAAATCAAGACCTATAAATAGAGAGATGGACGTACTACCAGCGCTTCACCGGAGACTCACACTGTTGATGTTACCTAGTATGGTGATGAAATGTCTGAAAACAAACCTTCCAGCTCAACGAGCAAACTTACATACTTAACATCAACCTGAGCTACAAATCTTTTCAAAAATCATTAATGTTTGCAAAGTGGCTAAAGCTGGGAACTGAATGTTCAAGGGTATTTATGTTTTAAATGGATAAGAAGGCAAGAAAAAGGGGCTTGGCTAACTTTATTAATGAAGGATTAGACCATACTGTTGTCAGCGATGGTCTTGGTTCAGAAGATCAAAGTGTAGAAATAGTTTGGGTAGAGATAGAAAAATAGCAAGGGAAAGAAGTCACTGTTGGAATAGTTTTTAGATTCCCTAACAGTAACTACACTAAAGATAAGAGCAAAAATTAAGTAATAATTTTCACCTTAATAAATATTTGAGAAATACAATTAGTAAAACAGTAGCCTCGAAAAAAAGTTAGAGCAGATTATTCAGGATGATACCTTAGAATAAAATATTATGAAACTAAACAAGGATCAGTTATTTTGAAACTGATAACCTGAAACAAGAAAGGATTCATTAACTACCTCTCAGAGGATGATCAAAATATTATAAATTTCATATTCAGAAAAACATGTCTGAAACTAGTCTTAAAATTAAAGTCAAGTAAAATGGCATGAAGACAGATTGGGAATAGGTGAAAAGGTAAGATGACAGATAAGTTCTGACAGACATTTCAGACGTTACATAACTCTCAACATAGGTATACTTCATTGAGAATGAAAGCTCCCATGTAAAGGATGAACCACCTTGACTAACTAAGGAAGCTGTCCAATTGAGAAAACAGGGCATGAGATGCCTCAATGATTAGTTGTAAACTGGAAAATTCAGAAAGTTTTAGAAATCCCCACATTGTATGAATTGATGAATTTGCACTGCCAACTAGTCCTCACTATTCTCTGGTAATCAGTGTAAATAAGATATATTGTTATTATCCCAACGGACTGTGTTGGAGTCAGATCTCAGAGTGAATACTAGCTTAATAGAGCTGAACTTTGTTTATTGTTAGCCATGGGAGTCAGTTACTGAATACATTCATGAGAGTCTATCAGTGTACTTCTAATGTTAAGAGCAAGATATCTATTAAATAAGGAAAACATTAATTAAATATATTTGACAAAAAAGTTGGAAAGATTGCATTGCAAACACTAAAACATGATTAAAACTTACACATTCACTTTATACCTGAAATATCCTTACACACAAAAACCCAGCAAAGATTTAACACTATCACCACATGAAAGCTTCTTCTTCAAGCTGCTATAGCTGAAATTCTACAAAGCTGCAGTAAAATATCACTATAAGTCCATGTAAATAAAGAAGACTCTACATGTCTTGGCATCAAGGTCACAAGAATGATTCTGTAAAATGAAACTAATACTATGTTTCCACTTACAAACACACAAATTGCAAGATATATATTAAACTTAAAATTATATATTGTTCCTAATGATATTCAATAATAATTTCCTAAACAAAAACTTTCAATACCTCAAAGACTAAATTAATTGCAAATATTGTTTCCACCTGTGTTCATTCCACATAATTACCTCTATTGCAAGCTGTCTTTATTTCAGCATGATTTTAATATCCGTTCAAAGGCTGATGTGCTTAAAGAGATGTACAGTCAATTTGTCCTACTTTGTGAAGTTTCCCTTATTTGCTTTGGAAAATACCTGAGCAATTATCTTTTCGACAAGGTCCCCTTTGTGATACACATAGACCACTTACAACTGAAGGATGTGAAGCAGTTTTGCTTAACTCTGAGCTCTAACTTTATCTATCACAATAGAAAAAACACAATATCTCACTAGATGAATCATTTAGAAAAACTGAATAATTTATTAAATGGATGATGGAAACATTTTTATTACCCAATAAGATGAGAAAATGTGCATGGTAGTCATGTATCGTTAGCTGCATGCTAAATGGCCCCCTGATAAAAGTGAATTGATTTTAGCAATTACACTTCAAGGTCTCTCTTCCTTTGCTCTTGTTATTCTTTGGAGGGAAAAACATCTAAAGGTCTGTAAATATAAACAATTAATTATTATCCCAGGAGTTTAGTGTTTATTTGCATATATCAGTGGCAATGAAAATAACTTGAAGCACATTGTTAAAACAATTATATATTGAACATTTCAGTTACTTAGGTAACCACCAGGCTTTTCACTGAAAGTCCTTTTATCATGTAAACTTTAGTTGGAAAATGTGTAAACTATTGGCTGAAGTTGAGTAATATGAGCATGCAGAACAAATTCATTGTAATTTAGTGACTCCTGACTTAGTTACTCTGAAAATAGATGAAACATGTGACTTTGGAAGTTTTTTTTAATGGTCCAAGTAAGTTGATTTACAGTTTGGAGGAAGGAATGGTTGACTAGATGAAACGCAAAACAATATTTTTCACTGTATCTCAGTGCATGTAACAATGATCAAATCAAATCAACTAACTATCTCCTTCTCGTGGCTGAAGAATTCCTTTGAGAGTCATAGCTCCCCATGGAGCACCATAGACGTGGCTTTCGTACAATTTCCTGAAAAATGTAAATAACAGCCCAAATGGTTGTAGTAGAATTTTTCAACCTTACAAAAGTCTTTGACTCTGTCAATCACAAAGGCTGATAGAATAAACTTTTTAATTTTGGCTGTCCTCAGAAATTTGTAGCCATTTTCTACCTACCCCAATATGACATATACACCATAATCCTTACCAAAAGAAACATCACCAAAACTCTCAGTGAAATCTGTCAAATGTCTGCCATTGCAATGTTTGTCTTTTCTCTTTGCTTTGCTGCACTACTGTTCTTCACAACCAACAAATTACTCACTGGCGTGGAGATAACCTACAGAACAGGTAAGAAATTGTGTAACTTATGCTGCTTTCAATTTAAATCAAAATTACTCGAGTCTCACTCATAGAGCTTCAGTATACAGTTAAGGTATGCTTTGCACTCAAATAAACTGAGCTTCAGGTCACTTCCATGAAACATATGAAAATATACAGTATTCACTAAACACAGGAAAACTAAAATCCTCTTCCAATTATCGCCGACATCACACATCAATTAAGATTAATAATAAGATTCTGGAAGATATGACCATTTCCCAGATCATGGAAGCCTCTGCTTGATGAAGGCAGACAATGATGATGACAAAATTCTCCCTCTCCTCCAATGTGTCAACTGAGTCTTTGACTGATTGGGGAAAGAGTATTTGAGGAACAGAACTCAAACCATGATTTACTGAGTTAAAAATCACACAACAGGAGGTTATAGTCCAACAGGTTTAATTGGAAGCACACTAGCTTTCGGAGCGACGCTCCTTCATCAGGTGATTGTGGAGGGCTCGATCGTAACACAGAATTTATAGCAAAAATTTGCAGTGTGATGTAACTGAAATTATACATTGAAGAATTGATTGACACCCACACACACCCTTATAGACACATAGACTCCCACACATGCACCCCCTCACAGACTTAAGACACTCTGCACTCACTACACACACACACACACACTTTCTTACACTCACAACCCCCACCCCAGACAGACACACACACAGACAGACAAAGACCCACATGCACACATATATATTGTGTGTGGTGAATTTTTTTGGTACTTTCAGAGTTACATTGCACTTTGCTCAAAAACCACATACATTCATGTAGAACTCTGAGCTCAAAAACTGCATGAATTTATGTAAAACTCTGTTATCTCACTTTTTAGATTGGAATCAATCTAAACATCAGGTCATAGACAGAGAACACAGTGGGCTAACACCTTCAACATATTGTCTAGCTATCACCATTGTTAACAGCCAACCCGAGAATGCAACTTTAAAAAAAAGGGTTTTGTGATTTACACATGAAAGAAGTGAAACTATCACTGTATTCTAACAGATGAAAGGCTTAACAGACAATCAATTCTTCAATGTATAATTTCAGTTACATCACACTGCAAATTTTTGCTATAAATTCTGTGTTACGATCGAGCCCTCCACAATCACCTGATGAAGGAGCGTCGCTCCGAAAGCTAGTGTGCTTCCAATTAAACCTGTTGGACTATAACCTGATGTTGTGTGATTTTTAACTTTGTACACCCCAGTCCAACACTGGCATCTCCAAATCATGATTTACTGAGCAGCATTGATCCCATGAGCTCCTATAGAACTTGAAGACTTGGATAACCTACAACAAGAACTTCAAAGTACTGGAGAAGCACCACCAGTGAGTGCCTTTGCAAGATTCTATAAATGTGGTGGCAAGAAATGGAGTCCAACAGCACTATCCTCTGTCAGGCCAACTTAACCAACATAAAGGAACTAAGTACTCATACCGAGCACTGTGGACAGAGCGTGTAGTTTGTGCATTTATAACAAACTCACAACAGAAGTGTTCTATTCGGAACTTATCAGTAGCAGACGACTCCCTGGAGGACAACGGAAACCTCTTAGGTATGTTGTGAAAAAGGTGCTCTTTAACAAAGTTATCATAGAATCCTTAAAGTGTAGGAACAGGCCATTTGATACAACAAGTCCACACTGACCCTTGGAAGACCCATTTCCCCTGACTAATGCACCTAGCCTACACATCCCTGAAAACCATGGACAATTCAGCATGGGCAATTCTCATAACCTGCACATCTTTGGACTGTGGGAGGAAACCAGAGCACCCGGAGGAAACCCACGCAGACACAGGAAGAATGTGCAAACTCCACACAGACAGTCGCCCGAGGCCGGATTGCGAACCCAGGTCCCTGGCACTGTGAGGCAACAGTGCTAACCACTGAGTCACCGTGCCACCCGAAAGTTATGTTGTCCTTGGTTTTTTCAAGCAGGGTTGTAAAAGGCAGAGGTTCCGATTTGTCTGGGTTTTGGGATCTTTGCTAATGGCTAACAAAGAGAAGGCTTTTAGATTTTCTTTTAAAACAGTTGAACAATGAAAGGGGAGTGGCCAGTTCTCCCAGTTCAGGGACTTTTCTAGTTTGGTTTAGTTTTAGCTGGGGACCTAAAGCAAACTGCTACAGTGGAAAGAGGTTCCATGTTTCAGCAAATGATCCCTAGCTGATCCTCTCTCTCTCTGACATCTCTCCTGTAAGAACTCGGGTTTGCATTTACCTTTCTTTTTGGCAATGGGAGTGGATGCTGCAGGAATTCGGAACAGCTCTTTGTTAAGTTGCAGGGGATATCACATTGGTTGGGTTTTCAAACAGTTGTTATTCTAAGTTCTGTTTTCTTCTGCTTGTGCTTCTTTTGGCAGTGTGTAAATAAATTCTGTTTTACTTGAAGCCAAGTGGTTGACCAGGTGGATCACTCCTGGGATATCCACCTAACATCTGCCTGAAACAACTAGCAAAGTTAGGGTCAGGGCTACCTTCTAAAAATGTTTTGAAGGGGGTCTGCCCATAACAATGTCCTCAAAGCATTCCTAAAAATTAAATATGCCCGCTGGCTCCTTGGAGTCCCTGGCTTAAGGCTGACCAAAATATATTAGATTCATCTGGGAAAGCACCAAACAATGAGACACTTCTTTGGCAATGTACAGAGGTGATGGCAAAGTATAAGAAGGCGAACACAAGCTTTCAAACAATCCATCTACCCCAACCCTTCAAGAAACACTACTCATTCATATGTGGCACAGTTTGCATATCATGTAATAGATTTACCAGCCATCTCAGAACCATTGAACTGGAGTAAAAGCAATCAACTTTATTCTGAGGGACTGACTAAGAAGTAACATGAATAATATGATGCTATGCAAAGTTTAATTGAAAATTAGTAGATGCTGTTAGATTGGTAGGAAGGAAGAGAACATTGTGTTTTATTGATGTAGTGATTGTAACGAGGTCAGCCAAGTGGAGCCCGAGCTGACAGATAAAAAGAAAAATGTCAGATGCCCTATTCACTCTGAGAGCTGGTTAGATCAGTGTCAAGGATTCTCCATGCACATGGTGAGGACAGTGCAGGAGAGAGAGAGAGAGAGAGAGAGAGAGAAAGAGAGAGAACCTGCACAGCTACCACCCTTGCTGTTTGAATTCGTGTATCGCTGGACACTGGAGTGCAACTGGGAAAATTAACAAACAGTGAAATTCACAACTAATCTTGGAGGAACTGTTGGGCAAAGATCACAGCACAGAATCAGATAAGTTAATTGTTGTTTTAAGTCTGTCTAAGAGAAAGGCTGCAGTAGTGAGTATAGTGGATTCTTTCTTGATTATATGTTTTTCGAGATAAGTCTCTTGATTAAACTTAAAATATAAACCATAGCTATTAATTTAACCTGGGGCAGTGTTTGTAGAGGTGTTATTTTCTGGGTCTGTAGATTGTGAAGGAGCAAAAATGGCCTTTGCAGTGATATGTACTTCTTGTCAGATGTGGGAGTTCAAAGAGAGTTTAAGGGTTACTGTGGATTATATCTGCCATAAATGCTGTTGGATGCGAAGCTTATCAGATTGAGTGGATCGGTTGGAGAGACAGATAGAAGCGATGAGGAATTTGCAACAGCAACAGTGTGTGATGGATGGCAGTTATAGGAAGGGGGGAAAGTCTCAGATACAGTCACATAGATGGGTTAACTGCAGGAAGGGTAAGAGAGGTCGGCAACTAGTGCAGGAGTCTTTTGTGGATATACCCATTTCAAACAGGTGTGCTGTTTTGGAAAATGTAGGGGGTGATGGATTCTCAGGGGAACGTAGCTCGAACAGCCAAGTTTCTGGTATTGAGACTGGCTCTAATGCAACGAGGGGTACGTCAGCTTCCAAGAGATCAATTGTGTCAGGGGATTCTGTAGTCAGAAGTACAGACAGATGTTTCTGTGGCCAACAGAGAAAAACCAGAATGGTGTGTTGTTTCCCTGGTGCCAGGATCAAGGATGTCTAAGAGAGGGTGCAGAGTGTTCTCACAGGGGAAAGGGACCAGCAAGAGGTCATTGTCCTCATTGGAACCAACGACATAGGAAGGGAGAAGGTTGAGATTCTGAAGGGAGATTACAGAGAATTACGCAGAAATTTAAAAAGGAGGTCCTCAAGGGTAGTAATATCTGGATGGAGAAAGTGAGGTCTGCAGATGCTGGAGATCAAAGTTGAAACTTTATTGCTGGAACAGCACAGCAGGTCAGGCAGCATCCAGGGAACAGGAGATTCGACGTTTCGGGCACAGGCCCTTCTTCAGGAATGAGCAGAGAGTGTTCAGCAGGAGAAGATAAAAGGTAGGGAGGAGGGACTTGGAGGAGGGCGTTGGAAATGTGATAGGTGGAAAGAGGTCAAGGTGAGGGTGATAGGTCGGAGTAGGATGGAGGCGGAGAGGTCAAGAAGAAGACTGCAGGTCAGGAAGGCGGTGCCGGGCTGGAGGGATCCGGCTGAGACAAGGTGGGGGGAGGGGGGATGAAGAAACTGGTGAAGTCCAAGTTCATCCCCTGCGGTTGGAGGGTTCCCAGTCGGAAGATAAGACGCTCCTCCTCCGACCGTCGGGTTGTTGTGGTTTGGCGGTGGATGAGTCCAATGACCTGCATATCCTCGGTGGAGTGGGAGGGGGAGTTGAAATGCTGTGCTACAGGTTGGTTGGGTTGGTTCGTCCGGGTGGCCCAGAGGTGCTCTCTGAATCGCTCCGCAAGTAGGCGGCCTGTCTCCCCAATATAGAGGAGGCCACACCGGCTGCAGCGGATGCAGTAGATGATGTGGGTGGAGGTGCAGGTGAATCTGTGGCGGATATGGAAGTTTCCTTTGGGGCCTTGGAGAGAAGTGAGGGGGGAGGTGTGGGCGCAAGTGTTGCACCTCCTGCAGTTGCAAGGGAAGGTGCCGGGAGTGGAGGTTGGGTCGGTGGGGGGTGTGGATCTGACAAGGGAGTCGCGGAGGGAGTGGTCTCTACGGAAAGCTGATAGGGGAGGGGAGGGAAATATATCCTTGGTGCTGGGGTCTGTTTGGAGGTGGCGGAAGTGACGGCGGATGATGCGCTGTACATGGAGATTGGTGGGGTGGTAGGTGAGGACCAGTGGGGTTCTGTCCTGGTGGCGGTTGGAGGGGCGGGGCTCAAGGGCGGAGGAGCGGGAAGTGGAGGAGATGCGGTGGAGGGCACCGTCGACCACGTCGGGGGGGAAATTGCGGTCCTTGAAGAAGGAGGCCATCTGTGTTGTACGTATTTTGAACTGGTCCTCCTGGGAGCAGATGCGGCGGAGACGAAGGAATTGGGAGAATGGGATGGCGTTTTTACAGGGGGCAGGATGGGAGGAGGTGTAGTCCAGGTAGCTGTGGGAGTCGGTTGGTTTGTAGTAGATGTCCGTGTTGATTCGGTCGCCTGAGATAGAAACAGAAAGGTCTAGGAAGGGGAGGGAGGAGTCCGAGACTGTCCAGGTGAAGGGACAGCTGGAAAATGGGAAGCCTTCAAAAATGAGATAACAAGAATCCAGAGAAAGTATGTTCCTGTCAGGGTGAAAGGGAAGGTTGGTAGGTACAGGAAATGCTGGATGACTAAAGAAATTGAGGATTTTGGTTAAAAAGAAGGAAGCATATGTAAGGTATAGACAGGATAGATCGAGTGAATCCTTAGAAGAGTATAAAGAAAGTAGGAGTATACTTAAGAGGGAAATCAGGAGGGCAAAACGGGGACATGAGATACTAAATGAATATTTTGCATCAGTATTTACTGTGGAAAAGAATATGGAAGATATAGACTGTAGGGAAATAGATGGCGACATCTTGTAAAATGTCCAGATTTCAGAGAAGGAAGTGCTGGATGTCTTGAAACGGTTAAAAGTGGTTAAATCCCCAGGACCTGACCAGGTGTACTGAGAACTCTGTGGGAACTGAGAGAAGTGATTGCTGGGCCTGTTGCTGAGATATTTGTATCATCGATAGTCACAGGTGAGGTGCCGGAAGACTGGAGGTTGGCAAACGTGGTGCCACTGTTTAAGAAGGGTGGTAATGACAAGCCAGGGAACTATATACCGGTGAGCCTGACCTCGGTGGTGGGCAAGTTGTTGGAGGGAATCCTGAGGGACAGGATGTCCATGTATTTGAAAAGGCAAGGACTGATTCAGGATAGGAGAAAGTGAGGTCTGCAGATGCTGGAGATCAAAGTTGAAACTTTATTGCTGGAACAGCACAGCAGGTCAGGCAGCATCCAGGGAACAGGAGATTCGACGTTTCGGGCACAGGCCCTTCTTCAGGAATGATTCAGGATAGTCAACATGGCTTTGTGCATGGGAAATCCATGTCTCACAAACTTGATTGAGTTTTTTGAAGAAGTAACAAAGAGGATTGATGAGGACAGAGCAGTAGATGTGATCTATATGGACTTCAGTAAGGCGTTCGACAAGGTTCCCCATGGGAGACTGATTAGCAAGATTAGATCTCATGGAATACAGGGAGAACTAGCCATTTGGATACAGAACTGGCTCAAAGGTAGAAGACAGAGAGTGGTGATGGAGGCCTGTGACCAGTGGAGTGCCACAAGGATCTCTGTTGGGTCCTCTACTTTTTGTCATTTACAGAAATGATTTGGATGCGAGCATAAGAGATACAGTTAGTAAGTTTGCGGATGACACCAAAATTGGAGGTGTAGTGGACAGCGAAGAGGGTTACCTCAGATTCCAACAGGATCTTGACCAGATAGGCCAAAGGGCTGAGAAGTGGCAGATGGAGTTTAATTCAGATAAATGTGAGGTGCTGCATTTTGGGAAAGCAAATCTTAGCAGGTCTTATACACTTAATGGTAAGGTCCTAGGGAGTGTTGCTGAACAAAGAGACCTTGGAGTGCAGGTTCATAGCTCCTTGAAAGTGGAGTCGCAGGTAGATAGGATAGTGAAGAAGGCATTTGGTATGCTTTTCTTTATTGGTCAGAGTATTGAGTACAGGAGTTGGGAGGTCATGTTGCGGCTGTACAGGACATTGGTTAGGCCACTGTTGGAATATTGCATGCAATTCTGGTCTCCTTCCCTATCGGAAAGATGTTGTGAAACATGAAAGGGTTCAGAAAAGATTTACAAGGATGTTGCCAGGGTTGGAGGATTTGAGCTGTAGGGAGAGGCTGAATAGGCTGGGGCTGTTTTCCCTGGAGCATCGGAGGCTGAGGTGTGACCTTATGGATGTTTACAAAATTATGAGAGGCATGGATAAGATAAATAGACAAAGTCTTTTCCCTGGGGTTGGGGAGTCTAAAACTAGAGAGTACAGTTTTAGGGTGAAAGGGGAAAGATATAAAAGAGACCTAAAATTAGATTAGATTTTAGATTACATTACAGTGTGGAAACAGGCCCTTCGGCCCAACAAGTTCACACCGACCCGCCGAAGCGTTACCCACCTATACCCCTACATTTACCCCTTACCTAACACTACGGGCAATTTAGCATGACCAGTTCACCTGACCTGAACATCTTTGAACTGTGGGAGGAAACCGGAGCACCCGGAGGAAACCCACGCAAACACGGGGAGAACCTAAGGGGCAACCTTTTCATGCAGAGGGTGGTACGTGTATGGAATGAGCCGCCAGAGGATGTGGTGGAGGCTGGTACAATTGCAACATTTAAGAGGCATTTGGATGGATATATGAATAGGAAGATGTACACCTACACCTAGTTTGGAATGCTAAAATGCTTAGCGACATCCAAATCAGAACCAAACAAATAAACATATGGTTATATGGTCACCCAATTCTAATGGAGTTCAATACTGGCACAGTCATTTCAGTGATCACAAAAACAGTCTTTAATAAAATTTCCTCTGGACTCTTTAGTTAGCAAACCTTTAGGTTTGCACAAAATCTTGGCTAGACTGAGAACCTATACCAGGTAACCTTTCCACATTTAGGGTACAACTTCAGTTCAGGCCTCTAATGAGAGACAACTGGTTTAGTTCCCACTGCTTGTAGTAAAAGGCTTGGGCCCAAGCTTGATGTGGTTAAATTGGTTGAAAGAGATTCACCTACATTGGCTCAACATTTTTCCATTAGAAAATGGGTGCCTGCATGAAGTCCTAATTAAATACATGAAAGCTTTTCGGGGAGGTCCAGGGACTATCAGAAGAGCCAAGGCCATCTTGCATTTTGACCAGGAAGCAATTCCATATTTCTGTAAGGCCCACCTGGTGCCATTTGCCTTATGGGCAAACATAGAGGCAGAAATCAGAAGGCTGGAAAACAAAGGAATCATCAAACCCGTCCAGTTTGCAGGATGGGCAGCACCGGTCATACTGTTTGTGAATTCTGACAGGTTGGTTCACCTTTGTGGGAATTTTAAATAAATGGTAAACAGCTTTCTGTAGCTGGACAGATGCCCAATCCCTCGCAGCAAGGATTTATATGCAAAGCCGACACTTCACAAAGCTGGACGTAAGCCACGTGTTCATGCAATTGTGACTAGATGAGAATTCCCAGAAGTATGCTACAATTAATATCCATAAGGGTTTGTACCAATATATGAGACTGCCATTTGGGGGATCATCTGCTTGTGTATTATTTTAGCAGACAATGGAAAACATGTTACAAAGTCGATCCAAGTTCGCCATTTATCCTAATAATAGGGAAGACTAATAAGTAGCGCTAAGAGAACTTGGAAATAGTCCTGAAATGTTTCTCCAAGGTGAGTATATGCCTTAGAAGGGAAAAATGTGTGTTCCAGGTACCCCAAGTGACCTACTTGGTCTACAGAGTCAACAAGACCAGGTTACACCCATTGGAAGATAAAGTGATGGTGATCAAAGGTGTCCCGGCTCCCATGTCTGCACTGGAGCTTAGGTCTTTGCTTGGCCTGGTGAATTATTACAGAAAGTTCATACATAACCTGACCTCCATCCTGGCACCTTGGTATCAACTCTTTAAAAAGAGTCAGCTTCAGAAATGGTTGCGTAACCAAGGAAGTAAAGAAACAGCTTTTGTCCTCTGAAATGTGGGTTCATTATGATCCCATGCCAGATCTGATATTGACATGCAATGCTTCCTTGTATTGTAACAGTCTAGTATTAGCTCATAGGTGGCCCAATGGAAAGGAGCCCTCAATAGCTTATGCATCCAGGACTTGGGAGAGGGGGGGGGGGGTGGGGAGAGCGGTGAGGGTGAATCAGCATCAGGAATGTCAATGCTGGACAGAACATTTCACTGAGTGAGAGAGAGTTTACTTTAGGAGATGAAGTTTGGTTTGGAACCATGGGAATGGCCCTACATGGATAAGACGCTGACAGATATAAACAGGTGTGTCAGACATTCTGTTCATTCTGAGAGCTGGCTCTGAGGGAACTGGGTCAGTAACAAAGATTTTCCATAGAGTCACAGACTCATAGAACAATACTGCTCTGAAAAAGACCAGTCCGTGACCATCATAATCCCATACCAAACTAGTCCGAGCTGCCTACTCTTGGCCCATTTACCTTCAAACCTTTCCTATTCACGTATTTATCTAAGTGTCTTTTAAACATTGTAACTGCCTGCATCCACTACATCCTCAGAAAGTTCATTCCATGCGTGAACCACCCTCTGTGTAAAAGGTTTTCCCCATGTCTTTTTAAATCTCTCTCCTCACAGCTTAAAAATGTGTCCCCTAGACTTGAAATGCTCTATCCTAAGGAAAAGACAACTACCATTAGTTCTCTGTTTACCCTTCATGATTTTATAAACCTCTATAAGGTCACCTCCCAACCTCCTATTCCGAGAGAAAAGTTCGAGCCTATCCAGCCTTTCCTTATAGCTCATACCTGGCAAAATCCTGGTGAATCCTTGACACCTTAATAATATCCTTCCTAGAACAGGGTGGACAGTTCAGAAGACGGCTCACCAATGTCAATGCAACTTCAACATGATGTCCCAATTCCTATACTCAAAGGACTGAGCAATGAAGGCAAGTGTTCTAAACTGTATTTTAACTACCCTGCCTATATGCAATATAATCTTCAAAGAATTATATACCTGAACCCCTGGGTCCCTCTGTCCTAAAATTTACCCAAGGCCCTACCATTAAATATATAAGTCCTACCCCTGTTTGTTGTATAAAAATACAAAACCTCATATTTATCCAGATTACATCCATCTGCCACTTTTCAGCCCATTGACCCTTTTGATCAAGATCTCTTTGTAATCTCAGAAAACCTTCTTCACTGTCTACTATACCACCAACTTGATAATCATGGCTTCTATATTCTCATCCAAATCATTTATGTAAATGACAAAATTCCATGTGCAAATAAAGGGTGGCTTGGTAACAGATACTGGCCCCTATGGAACTATTTCACAAAACAGGGTCTTTAATTCAAACGTCAAGCAAACCTTATTTTATACAAATAGAAAGCAATATCTACGGGTAAACCAGGAGACTTTGCATCAGTACAGTGGTTCAAGCAGTTTATATACTATTCTATAATCACTGTAGCCTACAAAAGCACTGCTATTGTTAATAAATGACAATTATTAACAATGACACAGTATAACCACTGTCAGATAATCTAATTAAGAAATAGAGATAATCATCATCAGAACTAAATAGCCCCAAACCATATCCATTCACCCCTTTTGCAGAAGGACCTCTGACACTCCTGTTATCACTGTCAGCCCGGGCTTCCTGACTGGACCAGATTAACAGCCCCTGTCAAGGAACTCATGTTCTATGATGTCCAGCTGGCTGACCTCATTAAAATCACTGTATCTTGAATGTTGGTTTAAAATACTGCACAACACCGCCACCAGCTTCTTTTAGCGAAGGGATCTACAGGGCTGTTTGGTCTAGTGTGATGGGGGTAAACCACTAACTGGTCTAATTAGAAAAGGCTCTCGTATTTAACAAGGTACAGATTATTGCATGTTAGCAGCTTGTTATGAAAGTTTCTGTATCAATAACCATGGGGTGAACATAGATGTTAGGATTTACTCCTTCAAGATCTTAACCTGTTCTGTCCACATGAAATCATCATAGGTACTGGCATTTAGTCACTCCTCAGTCTTAAGCCTTTCAGACCCTTACACTCATATGCAATATCTTAGGTAGCTAATTGAATAGCAATAGATAATTTAAGCCCTGCTTGTTGGATTACAAATGATTGTTTATGGAAGATATGGAGATGATTTTTCAGTCCACTTGTTTGGTGGTGGAAATGAAACTCTTTCCATGTTGTGGTTGTCCTGCAGCTTAGACATTTACCTTCCACTGAAATGTAGTATTAGCTAGTTATCGTAATACAGACCACACAGAATGACGTGAAATTTTAGCTAGCCCAAGGGAGCATACTAAGTGCAACCACCTTTAAATATTTTCTCCGACTTAGGCTGAGAAATAGAGTAGCTTTGTGAACTGAAATAAAACTGCAATACTGCAATATCAGAGAGTTCAGATTTAGATAAACTGACCCACAAGGTCGTGAGGTTGCAGTACTGTGAGGGTTAAAAGGAAACTTTGAGATTAGGTTAAAAGCTGATAAAGTGCTATGACCTGACAAATATATCATCGAGATAAGAGAAGGAATTCTCAATTATATTTCAGGGCTATATTAAAAATGGAAATGTGCCAGAAGACTGGAGAGTGGCCAATCTCATACTTATTTTAAGTAAGTGAAACAGATCTCCTCTTGGTATTTGCAATTTAATTAATTTAACAACTGAGATAGTGAAATATTAGGATTGTTAATTAACATTGTAATAGAAGTAGCCAGCATAGATTTTCAAAGGGAAGATAATGCTTGATAAATCCCTTACAATTCATTGCAGATGTATCAGATACATTGGGGCAATGGAATCAGCAAATGATATAGCACAGGAGACAATGCTGCCGATTGAGTCTGTGATAGCTATAAAACAACACCTTAGCTAGTTTCACTCCCCACCTTTCCCCATCTAGTATTTTCTCCTCAAGTGTTATGCAATTCCTTTTTGAAAATCATGACTGTCCCAACCACATTCTGCAAAGCGGCCTTCCAAATCCATTGGTTATTTTTATTCTCCTTAAATCCATGTGCTCTGGTTCTTGGTACTTCACCCAATAAGAACAGTTTCTCTCTCTCTCTGCTGAACTTCTCTTGAGTTTGAATACCTCAATAAGATCGCCTAGCAAATTTATTTTTCCCATGTCATTTTTTTCAGATAATAATAGATGTGACATGCTTTGAATTATGGATATACCATGCTATGCTTTGCATCACATAAAATAATGAACAGTCCACAATCAATTTCCATTTGAACACAGCAGCAAATTGTGGAGCTCTCATCACAAAGGAAGTTAATTTTTGCAGCATGTCTCCAATTTGTCTGGCATCGCTACAACTGAAAAGCAACGGGAATCATAAAAGAATAATGGAATCGGTTAGAATTTCCACAGCTTATCCAAAGTTTCAGTCAACAATCAGAAAAATATCAACATTGTGCAGAATTTGCACATTGTTCAAACTTAACTAAAGAGTAAATCTCGGGATAGATGAATTTGTGATGAAAAGTGTATTGTTGGAATTCAGCCACTCAGAACATGCCAAGATAGAACATTGGAATTGGGAAGAATCCTGAGAATTTGAACTAACGTAACTCTGGTGGGGACACGTCAACCTACCTCATCAAAAGTCCTCTTGACCTCTTCCTATCTGAATTTAGCACTTCCACTTTTAGATTGATAGTGTGTTGCTTTGTCATTACACCACCCTAATAAGCAAGTCACCGTTATTTTGACCCAGCAAATGCAGAGACTCCGAGATTTCCAAATGATCTTGTTCCCACAATTTGAGAATGGATTAGGAGTCAAACACAAGAGATCTGTCATTAATAAAGGCAAAGCATTGCGGATACTGGAAATCTGCAACAAACAGAGAATGCTGGAGAAATTCAGTAAGTCTGACAGCATCTGTGGAGACAGAAACAGAGTTAACATTCTGAGTCCCCAGTGATTCTTGAGAGAGCTCTGAAGAAGGCATATTGGATTTGAAAAGTTAATTCTGTTCCTCTCACCACAGATGCTGCCAGACCTGTTGAGTTTCTACAGCATTTCTGTGCAGAGTGATGGATCTGTTTTGCCAAACATTACACGCTTAAAATGAATTGAGGATTTCTATGTTTTGATATTTCCATAAAGTGCTCAGCTTCTGTCAGATGACTCGATTTACTGGAAATATTGGATGGATTAATTGGACTGTGGAGTAAACATTTACCAACTG
The DNA here is from genome assembly GCF_037043375.1 of Chiloscyllium plagiosum. NCBI lineage: Eukaryota > Metazoa > Chordata > Chondrichthyes > Orectolobiformes > Hemiscylliidae > Chiloscyllium > Chiloscyllium plagiosum. The sequence goes on from NW_028270140.1 coordinate 90,039,391, forward strand.
ATTTATCCATCATTGATAGAAATCCAGATTCAACTGTGAAATTCCTTAGCAATACAGTAATTCTTTTTTGAGGACAGGGTCACGACTGAAATTATTGTCATAGCAACACAGGGAAAGTAAATTTCAATGCTAGAAGCCTAAAATAAAATTATAAAGTTCTACAGCCATACAGCAAGTTTGTTCACAACTGTTCAGAAAAAAAGTGACAAAAGGCTGGACCCAATAAATTAATTTGTCTTATCGTTTCACCGATATGTACTCGACAGTTTTCTTTCACCAAATAATTTTTTGGATCTTAAAATTGATTAGATGCTGAACCCTTCAAAAATGCACTCATTATTCTCCTGGCAATTACAATAAAACTTAACAGCTTTACATTCACTTAATAGCTGGATTTGTGTGTTGATGTGACTAAAACATGAAACAAAATTCTAATCCAAAGCACTACACTGTAAGCAGTCTTTTGAAATAAAACATAATATTCAAGTGCAGATAGTACCTCACAACACCACCGATAATAATCAGATGATGTAAAACAGCGGGCGGCACGGTGGCACAGTGGTTAGCACTGCTGCCTCACAGTACCAGAATCCTGTGTTCAATTCCCACCTTGGGCATGTTGTCTGTGTGGAGTTTGCACATTCTCCCTGTATCTGCGCGGATTTCCTCCGGGTGCTCCGATTTCCTCCCACAGTCCAAAAATATGCAGGTTAGGTGAATTGGCCATGCTAAATTGCCCATAGTGTTACTTGAAGGGGTAAATGTAGGGGAATGGGTCTAGGCGGGTTGCTCTTCAGAGGGTCGGTGTGGACTTGTTGGGTCAAAGGGCCTTTTTCTACACTGTAAGTAATCTAATCTAAAGTAGCTTCCTTTCAATCATGTAACAAATAGAGTGAAAGGAGAGAATAAATATAAAAGAGTGATTTTGTCATCACATAAGCCATGATCCTATTGAATGGGGGAGCAGGCATGAGAAGCTGAATGCCCTACTCTTGTTCCTATTTCTTAATTGACTTCACTGATTAGGTGATTTGATTTTTTTTTTGCTTGTTGTTAGAGAGTAAATTTGTGCCGAACTTGAAAACCTTCTTTCCTTTGCAGTATAACAATGGTGATGTAAGACTTCTCCTGCCCTGCCCATCAGAACTCTTGGTGACCAGGAGCTTTGCTAATAGAGGTACAAGTGCAAGTCTCTTGGGTCTTGGAGTTGTCAACCAGCACCTCACTACCATCATTTCATGATGACCTGCCTAGGAGCAATAATGGATGATCATTAAAGGCTAGTCCAGCCAGTGATGCTGCATTCCAGACAATAATTTCTCCTAAACCTCACCTTGTGATTTCTTTGTGAATTGTGAATCAGTCTTTGCCAATTTCTCATTGAACCCAACTAAACGACTGAAGACGGATTCATTTCTGCTGCCAATACCAGGATGTCAAAACTTTCGACATTGATTTCTGCAGATCCTTTCTCTGTTATCGCTTCTGTAGCGATACAAATGAGGAATATTTCGTGCTGTCCATTCATCTTTTATGTTAGACTCGTTAAAAGTTTCATCAAGCCTCAATGTGAAAAACTATTTTGTATGGATAACTATTAACACTTTATCAGCACTAACTATTTTAGAATCATACAGCACTGATGGAAGCTATTTGGCCTGTTATGCCTGACACAGATATGCATACCAGTCCCATTACAATATTAGCTCCAACAGTATTAGCTAAACAAGTTCCCAGGAGTTACTTGGTCTAGTCTTCCTGTTTTCCTTCATCTTGATGGCAGTCTTCAAAAGAAATGTGCACAATCTTTTGCTACATGACTGAAGAATTTGGTTATTGTCAAACAAGCAATTTGCTTTCATACTACTCTAAAGTACCTATCAAGATTTTACTCAAGTCCGAGTATCAGAATTAAATCCACAATCTTCTAACCCAGAAGTAAGTGCACCACATTGTGAGACAGGTTGGAGGAGATGAAGAGATAACACCATGGTTACAGTCACATAGAATATAGAGCAGGTATCGTGCTGTGAGTGAGGCAAAGATTGCTCTGTGGAGTTATGTCAGGAGCACCCAGATAGCCATTAGACAGGCAAGATCATTAAACAGCACAACAGAAAATGTATTCCAAATACATTTACTGATGAAAGTACTCACATATTCTGAGCTAACAATTTCAAATGCCATGATTTTCTTTCTTCAGGCTAAGTGTGGGAGTGGGCTGTTAGGTGTCAACTAATTCACTACCCCCACTGCTGAGCAACCTTACCAGATTTCTAGCCAATCAACTTCTGAAGAGCCGACTTATAGCTTCTTAGTGAATCAGAAGCTTCAAAAATGACAACCCACCTTTCCAGCAGCAGCCAGCCAATCAGAGGCAGCATATTGTGTAGATTGAGGCTTTACCTTCAGGGAATCCAATATTAGGATTCTGCTTTTCACAAAACGTGAGATGCATATTAAGAGGGTTCGGGGTGGTAGGGAGGAAGGTCAGAGACTAGTGTATGAGTAGCATTAAGAGGATATGATGTTGCCCCCATCTGTAAGACCAATTGTCCCTATAATGGGGCAAATAGCATTTACCCCACCAACCTGATAGGCATGCTGCCGTAGTTTCAATTGGGAGACTAAGCAATTTTCAAACCTGCTGGGAAGATAGATAGTCAGAGAGGTGTCTAGTTGAGGCCAGTAGTTACTCTTAATACTGGTGACTCGAGAAAGTTTCCAATGGAATTTACAGTGAGCACTTCTACGCTGAAGTGACAAGATGGGACTATGTCTCTCTCTTCAGCCAACTCACCCAATTAATTCCCCTTCTCATGGCCTCTTTCACCAGTATCAGGGAGATGAAAAGTGAACCCTAAAGATTAATTACAGCTAATTGTATATTAATGCTCCACAAATCTGAGGAAAACACTTGAAAAAATTAGAATTACAAAATCTGATCGAGAAAATATTTTCTTTAATTTACAGAGGCAAGTTTTGATTAGAATGCATAAAAGGAAGGAAAATATTAGCATACTGACAGAAAGCCGCTTTGCTTTCAATCTACCCAAAATTAATAGATTTAAATGAGATGCAAAATTTTATTCTTCCAGAAAATGTTTAAAAGGACTACATTTAGGCATTGTAAAGTTGGAAAGCAAGAACGCCTATGCTTAATTTTTATAACAACATTTTTGTGCAGATGGCATAATGGTTTTTAATATTAAATCATCATGTCATGGGTTCCAAGAAAACAAAATAACTGTTAAAATCAAGATTAATACTTATTTAGAGGTTTTTGTAATGATGGTGTGATTTACACCTTCAATCCTTGGATTCTCTTGGTGTCCCTAAAAGAAGATGGAGAGCGTCAAGTTCCTAGGAGACAATAGACAATAGACAATAGATGCAGGGGTAGGCCATTCTGCCCTTCGAGCCTGCACCACCATTCAATATGATCATGGCTGATCATCCTTAATCAGTATCCTGTTCCTGCCTTATCTCCATAACCCTTGATCCCACTATCTTTGAAAACTCTATCCAACTCTTTCTTAAATGAATCCAGAGACTGGGCCTCCACTGCCCTCTGGGGCAGAGCATTCCACACACCCACCACTCTCTGGGTGAAGAAGTTTCTCCTCATCTCTGTCCTAAATGGTCTACCCCGTATTTTTAATCTGTGTCCTCTGGTTCGACACTCACCCATCAGCGGAAACATGTTTCCTGCCTCCAGAGTGTCCAATTCTTTAATAATCTTATATGTCTCAATCGGATCCCCTCTCAGTCTTCTAAACTCAAGGGTATACAAGCCCAGTCGCTCCAGTCTTTCAGCGTAAGGTAATCCCGCCATTCCAGGAATTGACCTCGTGAACCTACGCTGCACTCCCTCAATAGCCAGAATGTCTTTCCTCAAATTTGGAGACCAGAACTGCACACAGTAGTGAGGTGTGGTCTCACCAGGGCCCTGTACAGCTGCAGAAGAACCTCTTTGCTTCTATACTCAATCCCTCTTGTTATGAAGGCCAGCATGCTATTAGCCTTCTTCACTACCTGCTGTACCTGCATGCTTACCTTCATTGACTGGTGTACAAGAACACCCAGATCTCTTTGTAATGGCCCTTTACCTAAATTGATTCCATTTAGGTAGTAATCTGCCTTCCTGTTCTTGCTACCAAAGTGGATAAACATACATTTATCCACATTAAACTGCATCTGCCATGCATCTGACCACTCACCTAACCTGTCCAGGTCACCTTGTATTTTCCTAACATCCTCATCACATTTCACCCTGCCACCCAGCTTAGTATCATCAGCTAATTTGCTAATGTTATTACTAATACCATCTTCTATATCATTAACATATATTGTAAAAAGCAGCAGTCTCAGCACTGATCCCTGTGGTATCCCACTGGTCACTGCCTGCCATTCCGAAATGGAGCCGTTTATCACTACTCTTTGTTTCCTATCAGCCAACCAACTTTCAATCAAAGTTAGTACTTTGCCCCCAATACAATGCGCCCTAATTTTGCTCACTAACATCCTATGTGGGACTTTTTCAAAAGCTTTCAGAAAGTCCAGGTACACTACATCTACTAGATCTCCCTCGTCCATCTTCAGAGTTACATCCTCAAAAAATTCCAGAAGATTAGTCAAGCATGATTTCCCCTTCATAAATCCATGCTGACTCTGACCTATCCTGTTACTGCTATCCAGAGAAGCGATAACTGACAACCTGCCCTGGACATCCTACATAGATGTGACAGTCAAGAAGGCACAGCAACACCTCTTCATCTTCAGGCAGCTCAGAAAATTTGGCATGTCCATAAGGATCCTCACCAATGTTTACATTGAAAGCACACTGTCCAGGTGTATAACAGCCTGGTGTGGTAATTGCTCTGCCTAGGACCGTAGGCAACTACAGAAGGTTGTGTGCTAGGACAGACCATCACGGAAGCCAACCTTCCAGCCATGGATTCCATTGACATGGCTCATTGTCACAGAAAGGCTGCCAACACCATCAAAGACCCATCACCCATCTGCTACAATCTCTTCTGTCAGGCAGAAGATACAGAATCTTGAAGACACGCACCAGCAGGTTCAGGAATAGCTTCTTCCCTGCCGTTATAAACTGATGAATGGACTGAGTCAAAACGTGTGGCACTGGAAAAGCACAGCCGGTCAGGTAACATCCAAGGAGCAGGAGAGTTGATGTTTTGAGCATACGCTTTTCAGATGCCTGATGAAGAGTTTATGCTGGAAACGCCGACTCTCCTGCTCCTTAAATGCTGCCTGACCGACTGCGCTTTTCCAGCGCCACACGTTTTGACTCCCCCCAATGAATGGACTGTCTAACTTCAAGTCACGCTGATCTTGCTGAGTGCACATCCTGTGTGATGTAACCTGTGTGCCTCTAAGTTCTTTTCACACCCTATGATCTGCATTTCCTTGCTTACTATAATCAGCCTGAACTGCCCGTAAACAAAGCTTTTCACTGTTCTTAGGTATACATTACAATAAATTAATCAAACCAAATCAAGATGCATTAGTCTTACTCTGAGCCCAGGCTGGAATATGAATCCTCCCTGAAAGGGAGAAGTAGTTGGTGGGAAGTTCAGTCAGAGTGGTGAGTTTTGTCAGGATGATCGTAACTTTGAATGTTCGCAAAGCCTTTCAACCCTTCTGCACCAGCTACAGTTACTCCTACTTATAGCATGGCTGCTAACACTTGCCTGTTTTAATATATATCACCACTCTTTTTAAGGACCCAGTTAAAGTGAGAGAATGTGCAATCACCTTGAAAAAAAACATCAAAATTGAAGATTTCTCCTATTGGTCGCTCAATATCGAATGTCCAAATTAGAGAACCCACAATCTAAATAGTTCAAGGGATGTCTCTAATGGTAGAGTCTGCGATTGCTGCCTTTTGCTAACATTATCTGTGACAAATCCAGCAGGCTGCTAGTTGGTGTTAGAACCCAAGAAAATATTGCACATTTTAAAGATTAGCTGCCGCAATGCAGCATTTTATACAATGGAAATGCTTCTTCAGAATTTGAGAGTAGAAGAAAGTAATTTGTTTAATGTGCCCATCACAATGTTGAATTAATTAATTGTAATGAATGGGCTATTGGGCTGGATGTAATAATGTAGTGTTACTGATATATATTCCTTTTGTTCAAAGTTCAGCAGTGAGACCACTAAACTATAAAATCTGTCTCATAATAATGTTTAGCAACAGAAAAAAGCCATTTCACATAGCAACATTGATTGATCATTCCCACATATCCAAGTTCACACCAAATCTTTTCATCTCCACAAATACATTGAATTGCAGCTTGTTGTAATTTGCATTGTCCACTCCCAATGACTTTATCTGACTTATTCCTTAACTGTACTGCTTTTTGATTAAAACAGTTCCAGCTGACTTAATTTGATAAAGTTCTGATATTTAATGTGTTATCTGGTATTTGAACCTATTAATATCACAACTAACATGTCAGGATCATTTCATTTTGCTGTTCTCAGAGATTCATAGACTTTTACAGCTCAGAAGGAAGGTTTTCGGCCCACTGTGTCCATTCTGATCTGACCAAATTAATGACATTTTCCGTCTCATTTTTTTTTTCCAAAAATATACTTTATTCATAAATAATTTGATGGTCTGTACAATTGGTCATGCCATACATTATTATGAGACAGATTTTATAGTTTAGTGGTCTCACTGCTGAACTTTGAACATTTACATACAGAGATCAAAACTTAACATTTTTATACAGGTCTGTACATTTTTTGATCATATGCCCATATAATTAGCTGAGGCGTCAGCAGAGCCCAAATGACTGCATGGGCCCCCTGTTCTTCGTTAGGCAGGCAGACTTTACACAGTGGTCTTTCCCCACCGCGCCTTGGCGGCAGCTGCCCCAAGCTTCAGCGCGTCCCTCAACACGTAGTCCTGGACCATGGAATGTGCCAGTCTGCAGCACTCAGTCGGGGTCAACTCCTTCAGCTGGAAGATCAGCAGGTTTCGGACCACCCAGAGAGCGTCCTTCACCGAGTTGATGATCCTCCAGGCACAGTTGATGTTTGTCTTGGTGTGCGTCCCGGGGAACAGGCCAAAGAGCACGGAGTCCCGTGTCACGGCGCTGCTCGGTACGAACCTCGACAAACACCACTGCATTCCTCTCCAGACTTCCTCTGCATAGGCACATTCCAGAAGGAGGTGTGTGACAGTCTCGTCCCCCCCGCAGCCGCTTCGAGGGCAGCGTGCGGTGCGGCTGAGAGTCCGGGCATGCATAAAGGATCTCACAGGCAGAGCCCTTCTCACCACCAGCCAAGCCATGTCTTGGTGCTTGTTGGAAAGTTCTGGCGATGAAGCATTCTGCCAAATGGCTTTGACAGTCTGCTCAGGGAACCGCTCGATAGGATCCGCCCTCTCCTTTTCCCGAAGGGTCTCAAGGACACTACGTGCTGACCACTTCCTAATGGACTTGTGGTCAAAGGTGTTTTTCTTCATAAATTTCTCCACGAAGGACAGGTGGTACGGAACGGTCCAACTACTCGGAGCATTCCGCGGCAGCGAGGCCTGGCCCATCCTTCGCAACACCGGGGACAGGTAGAACCTCAGTACGTAGTGACACTTGGTGTTTGCGTACCAGGGATCCACGCACAGCTTGATGCAGCCACACACAAAGGTGGCCATCAGGGTGAGGGTGGCATTGGGTGTATTTTTTCCCCCGTTGCCCAGATCTTTATACAGTGAGTCCCTTCGGACCCGGTCCATCTTTGACCTCCATATAAACCGGGTGACTGCAGCGGCACAGGTTCTGGGAATAGGCCAGACCTGTGCCACGGATAATAGCAATGACAGTGCCTCACACCTGATGCAGGTTTTTTCCCACGATGGAGAGCGACCGTAGCTTCTATCTGCCCAGTTTCTGCCTCAGTTTGCTGATACGCTCCTCCCAAGACTTGGCGCACGCCCCAGCCCCTCCGAACCAAATACCCAGCACCTTCAGGTGGTCGGTCCTGATGGTGAAGGGGATCGAGGATTGGTCGGCCCAGTTCCCGAAGAGCATGTCCTCGCTCTTGCCTCGGTTTACCTTGGCCCCCGAGGCCTGTTCGAACTGGTCACAAATGCACATGAGTCTGCACATGGACAGTGGATCCGAGCAGAAAACGGCGACGTCATCCATGTACAGGGAGGCCTTAACCTGCAGGCCCCTGCTGCCAGGAATCGTCACCCCTCTCAGGCTTGCATCCTTCCTGATGGACTCGGCAAATGGCTCTATGCAGCACACAAACAAGGCAGGAGAGAGGGGGCAGCCCTGCCTGACTCCAGATCTGACTGGGAAGCTATCTGATTCCCACCCGTTGATTGAGACTGCACTGACAATGTTGGTGTAGAGCAGTCTGATCCAATTGCAGATTCCCTCCCCAAAGCCCATTTTGGAGAGAACATCTCTCATATACGTATGTGATATCCTGTCAAAGGCTTTCTCCTAGTCCAGGCTGATCAGGCAGGTGTCCAACCCTCTGTCCTGCACATAGGCGATCGTATCCCTGAGGAGTGCGAGAGTCTCAGCGATCTTCCTGCCCGGCACAGCACAGGTTTGGTCAGGGTGAATCACCGACCCTAGAGCAGACCTGACCCGGTTGGCGATTACCTTTGACAGAATTTTGTAATCTGCATTCAACAGTGAGATTGGTCACCAATTTTTGAGTTCCTCCCTCTCCCCCTTCCGCTTGTAGATGAGGGTGATGATGCCTTTCCTCATGGATTCACTCATGGTACCTGCGCGAAGCATACTGACATACACCTCCAGCAGGTCCTGGCCAATCAAGTCCCACAGAGTGGAATAGAGCTCGACCGGTAAGCCATCGCTTCTGGGAGTTTTATTCTTTTCGAAGGACTCGAGTGCCTTGGTCAGCTCGTCCAGAGATAGCAGCTGGTCCAGCCTCTCCTGTGTTCTGTCGTCTAAGACCTCCGTGATAGAGGACAGGAATGACTGGGAGGCCGCGCTGTCAGTCGGCTTCGCGTCATACAGACTGGCGTAGAAGGATTTACTGATCCTCATGACGTCAGCCTGAGATGACGTTAGCGAGCCATCTTCTTCCTTCAGGCTGCTGAGCATGGAGCTCTCTTTGTGCACCTTCTGGAAGAAGAAATGTGAGCACGTCTCGTCCTTCTCCACCGAGCGGACCCTGGACCAGAAGATTATCTTGGAGGCCTCCGAAGCAAAGAGCGAGGCTTGCTGACCCTTCACCTCCTTGAGGTCCTCCGTGACATCCACCCCTATCGTCTGCAACAGGAGCAGGTTCTGCATACTTTCCTGGAGCTGGGACAGTTTTCCCCGCCTCTCTCTCGCCTCCTGAACACCTTTGAGGATGAAGAACCTCTTGATGTACACTTTTACTGTTTCCCACCAATCCACTGGGGTCTCAAGGAGGGGCTTCACGGTTCTCCAACCTGCATAGTCCCTCTTGAGCTCCTCAATGTTTCCCGGGGTCAACAGCTTTGTGTTCAGCTTCCACATTCCCTTACCAGCCCGCTGCTCGTCCTGTAGGTGACAGTCGGCCAGCAGGAGGCAGTGGTCAGAGAAGAACACCGGCTTGACGTCGGTGGATCTGACCGAGAGCGTTTGGGACACAAACAGGTAATCTATCCTTGAGCGGATAGACCCGTCTGCCCGTGACCAGGTGTATCTACGCTGCGCTCCGTCTGCAGGGGCGCTGAAGACGTCGTGCAGCTTGGCATCTTTTACCGTGTCCATCAGGGCTCTGGACGTTTACTGTCCCCCCCGCCGGATCGTCCATCTGCATCAATGATACAGTTGAAGTCTCCGGCCAGAATGACCGGCCTGGACGTAGCCAGCAACAGTGGAAGCTGTTGCAGGACGGCCAACCGTTCACTCTTACCCACTGGGGCGTACACATTAATCAGTCTCAGGGGAGCATTCCTGTACATGACATCGGTGACGAGGAGGCGCCTGCCCACCACCTCCTTAACCTCGGAGATGGTGAAGTTGCCTCCTCTCAACGGGATACCCAGGCCGGAGGCGCGGCTATCGTTGCCCCCCGACCAAACTGACGGCCCATGGGCCCATAAGCTCAACCATCTCCGAGAGCTGCTGAGGTGCCGTATCCCACACTCCTGCAGGAACAGGACGCTGGCTTTAACGTTGGCTAGGAAGGCCATCGTAGAAACACATCGCGTAGCTGATTTGATGCTACGCACATTGATGCTGGCAACTCTTATCCCCATTTTAACAGTTTACAAGGTTACCAGTGTCCATTTGCTGCTGGTCTTGCCCCTCTGGGGTAGCTGTGTGCATCCCCATGGTGACGGCAAACTGCTGGACCATCCCAGGGCTGAGGTAGCTGTCCGGCTCCACGCTGGAGCCATTTCCCCGCTCTGGTGTCTTCAGGTCAGGCCCAGGGTCCGCATGGTCCAGTTCTCCATCTGACAACGGGGCTGTCACAGGACCGCTGCTCCCAGTTACCTGGAGCTGTGGGCCGGTGGGTACCTCTTGGTTCTCACTGGGTGGGGGGAGGCCTTTACCTGTCCCCTCAGAGGGATCGTCTTTTCCTGCTTGGGCGGTGCTGCCCTCCTTTTTCTCCACGGCACTCTGTCTCTTCCTCTGGTGACGACCCTCCTTGCGCTCATCCTCACCGTCGGAAGAGCTGCATGTGTCCTCGTCGCGTAGGTGTCGCTTCCTCCCTCGCTGGGTGGCTTTGGGAGGTTTCCTCTTCCTGCTTTTCACAGTAATCCAATCCTCTGCTTCCTTTGGTCCCTCCTCTTCCATTTCCTCTGTCTGTCCTGAAGGAGCTTGGATCGGCTGCTGCACCTCCCCGCTGTCTGCCGTCTGCTCCGCTACAGCCTGCCCATCCTTCTGGTTGCCTTCAGACACCGTTCCCGTGCTGTTTTGTGGTATCTTGCTGGTCTTAGGCGGTCCACGGCTCGTGTTGCCACCTCCGGCCATCTGTGCATAGGTGGCAGCCCCTCGTCTTAGGCAGGCCTTGTACATGTTGCCCGCCTCTCCGCACAGATTACAGTTCTTGGCCTCCTTACATTCTTTGATCGGGTGGCCTTCCTGCTTGCAGTTTCGGCAGACGGTCACCTTACAATCCGCCGCAATGTGGCCTGACCTCCCGCAGGTTCGGCACACTTTTGGATGCCCTGCGTATGTCAGGTAACCTCTGCTTCCTCCGATGGCAAAGCTGGAGGGTGGGTGGAGGATGTTCCCACTGGCATCGACCCTCAGGGTTACCCTGACCTGTCGTTTGCTGGTCCAGATCCCGAAAGGATCGACCACATCGGTACTCTCTCCCTCGACCTCGACGTATCTCCTCAAGAAGATCAGGACATCTGCTGCTGGGACGTGAGGGTTGTACATCTGGATTGTTACAACCTGACTCCTCTGCGCAGGAAGCACACACAACAGGACGGCCGACAAGATGGAGAACAGAGGCTCCCCTTCCTTGTCCTTGAAGATCTTCAGGAGCTGCTCACAATTCTTCACACTCCTGATGGTCGCAGGGAAATCCTGCAGGCAATACACGTCCGCTGCTTTGAACCCGCAGCACTCCAGCAAAATCTTCTTCACAAACACCGTCCGATCGACCGGTGTGTGCTCCTCCACCTTCTTCACAGTCACCCTGACTGTGTTGAGAATGCCCTGGCCAGGGCTGCGAGCGGCTGCTGAGGCCATAGCTCAGAGGTTGGCTGGTACCTGAATTGGCGTTAGGCCGAAGCCAGCATAAAGATCCACCAAGAGCAGGTCAGCACAACCTGAGTAATTCATGTGGGGTGGCAAGGTGGCTCAGTGGTTTGCACTGCTGCCTCACAACACCAGGGAGACAGGTTTTATTCTAGCCTCAGGCAACTGTCTGTGTGGAGTTTGCACATTCTCTCTGCGTGGATTTCCTCTGGTACTCCGGTTTCCTCCAAAGATGTGTAGATTAGGAAGATTGGCCATGCTAAATTGCTCATAATGTCCAGGGATATGCAGGTTAGGTGGATTAGCTATGGGAAATGCAGGGATAGGGAGTTGGGACTGTGTGGGATGCTTTTTGGAGGGTTGGTAGAGAATCATTAGGCTGAAGGGCCTACCTCAACACTGTACAAATTCTACAATTCTATGAATTGCGGATATAATTGTCTCGCAAATTCATTCAACTATCTTCCCCATCACCGAGCTTAGACTGACGGCCCATGGTTCATCCCTTTATCTATTTTAAATAAAGTTATGATTTTAAATACAAGGAATTATTTTTAAATTTAGTTGTGCCAGAGGGAGCCTCACATACTATTAGTGTACTGTGGAAAGCCTGAGATACATCACACATCATTTTCCAATCTCTCAAAATTATGAGCTGGAAGTGTTATATACAGCACCAGCTAAAATTTCACATTTGCTTTTCGAATGGACAAGGCACTCTCTAGCACCACAGCTTAGAAAATTCCTTCCAAAATTTGTTTTTCCTAGAGAAGATAAATCAGACTTTCGTAATGATTCCTTATTTCTAAAATATCTTATTTCTCAACATTTTTCTCATGATTAGATTATCAGAATTCCAGATAATTTTCAAAATGGATTTAGGACAATGATATTGGTGCAGAGTGTTCTCACGGGGGAGAGGGGCCAGCAAGAGGTCATTGTCCACATTGGAACCAACGATATAGGAAGGGAAAAGATTGAGATTCTGAAGGGAGATTACAGAGAGTTAGACAGAAATTTAAAAAGGAGGTCCTAGAGAGTAATAAATCTGGATTACTGCCAGTGCTACGAGCTAGCAAGGGCAGGAATAGGAGGATAGAGCAGATGAATGCATGGCTGAGGAGCTGGTGTATGGGAGACGGATTCACATTTTTGAATCATTGGGAATCTCTTTTGGGGTAGAAGTGACCTGTACAAGAAGGACGGATTGCACCTAAATTGGAAGGGGACTAATATACTGGCCAGATCTCGTGAGGATTTAAACTCGTGAGGGGGTTGGGGGGGGCGCAGGTGAGACCCAGGGAGATAGTGAGGAAAGAGATCAATCTGAGACTGATATAGTTGAGAACAGAAGCGAGTCAAACAGTCAGGGCAGGCAGGGACAAGGTAGGACTAATAAATTAAACTGCATTTATTTCAATACAAGGGGCCTAACAGGGCAGGCAGATGAACTCAGGGCATGATTAGGAAAATGGGACTGGGATATCATAGCAATCACGGAAACATGTCTCAGGAATGGGCAGGACTGGCAGCTTAATGTTCGAGGATACAAATGCTACAGGAAGGATAGAAAGGGAGGCAGGAGAGGAGAGGTGTGGCATTTTTGGTAAGGGATAGCATTACAGCTGTGCTGAGGGAGGATATTCCCGGAAATACATCCAGGGAAGTTATTTGGATGGAACTGAGCAATAAGAAAGGGATGGTCACCTTATTGGGATTTTATTATAGACCCCTAATAGTCAGAGGGAATTGAGAAACAAACTTGTAAGGAGATCTCAGCCATCTGTAAGAATAATAGGGTGGTTATGGTAGGGGATTTTAACTTTCCAAACATAGACGGGGACTGCCATAGTGTTAAGGGTTTAGATGGAGAAGAGTTTGTTAAGTGCATACAAGACAATTTTCTGATTCAGTATGTGGATGTACCTACTAGAGAAGGTGCAAAACGTGACCTATTCTTGGGAAATAAGGCAGGGCAGGTGACTGAGGTGTCAGTGGGGGAGCACTTTGGGGCCAGCAACCATAATTCTATTCGTTTTAAAATCGTGATGGAAAAGGATAGACCAGATCTAAAAATTGAAGTTCTAAATTGGAGAAAGGCCAATTTTGACGGTATTAGGCAAGAACTTTCGAAAGCTGATTGGGGGCAGATATTTGCAGGTAATGGGATGGCTGGAACATGGGAAGCCTTCAGAAATGAGATAACGAGATTTACAAGGATGTTACAGAGAGACTGGAAGTTTGAGTTGAAAGGAAAGGCTGACTAGACTGCTACTTTATTCCCTGGAGGATAGAAAGTTGGGGGATGACCTTAGAGAAATTTATAAAATTATAAGGGGCATCAATAAAGCGAACAGCAAAGGTTTTTCCCCAGGGTAGGGGAGCCCAAAACTTTAAAGCATAGGTTTAAGATGAAAGGGGAAAGATTTAAAATGGACCTGAGGGGCATCTTCTAAATGTTGGGACGGCATGGTGGCTCAGTGGTTAGCACTGTGCCTCACAGCGCCAGGGACCCAGATTCAATTCCCGCCTCAGGCAACTGTCTGTGTGGAGCTTGCACATTCTCCCCGTGTCTGTGTGGGTTTCCTCCCACAGTCCAAAGGTGTGCAGGTTAGGTGAATCAGCAATGCTAAATTGCCTGTAGTGTTAGGTGCATTAGTCAGAGGGGAATGGGTCTGGGTGGGTTGCTCTTTGGAGGGTCAGTGTGGACTTGTTGGGCCGAAGAGCCTGTTTCCACACTGTAGGGAATCTAATATACATAAAAATAATAACTTTTTTCACACAGAGGGTGGCATGAGTATGAAATGAGCTGCCAAAGGAAGTGATCGAGGCTGGTTAAATTACAACATTTAGAAGACATTTGGACAGGTACGTAGATAGGACAGAGAAAGTATATTCCTGTCAGGGTGAAAGGAAAGGCTGGTAGGTATAGGGAATGCTGGATGACTAAAGAAATTGAGGGTTTGGTTAAAAAAAAGAAGGAAGCATATGTCAGGTATAGACAGGATAAATCGAGTGAATCCTTAGAAGAGTATAAAGGAAGTAGGAGCTGAAAAATGTGTTGCTGGAAAAGCGCAGTAGGTCAGACAGCATCCAAGGAGCAGGAGAATCGACATTTCGGGCTTAAGCCCTTCTTCAGGAATGAGGAGGGTGTGCCAAGTGGGCTAAAATAAAAGGTAGGGAGGAGGAATTTGGGGGAGGGGCATTGGGAATGCGATAGGTGGAAGGAGGTTAAGGTGAGGGTGATAGGCCGGAGAGAGGGTGGGGGCGGAGAGGTCGGGAAGAAGATTGCAGGTCAAGAAGGCAGTGCTGAGTCGGAGGGTTGGGACTGAGATAAGGTGGGGGGAGGGGAAATGAGGAAGCTGGAGAAATCTGAATTCGTCCCTTGTGGTTGGAGGGTTCCTAGGCGGAAGATGAGGAGCTCTTCCTCCAGGCGTCGTGTTGCCATGGTCTGGCGATGTAGGAGGCCAAGAACCTGCATGTCCTTGGCAGAGTGAGAGGGGGAGTTAAAGTGTTCAGCCACGGGGCGGTTGGATTGGTTGGTGCGGGTGTCCAGAGGTATTCTCTGAAACGTTCAGCAAGTAGGCAGCCTGTCTCTTCAAGGTAGAGGAGGCCACATCGGGTGCAACGGATGCAGTAAATGATGTGTGTGGAGGTGCAGGTGAATTTGTGACAGATATGGAAGGATCCCTTGGGGGCTTGGAGGGAAGTGAGGGGGGAGGTGTGGGCGCATGTTTTGCATTTCTTGCGATCCTTCCATATCCGTCACAAATTCACCTGCACCTCCACATTTTTCAGTTTAATAAATTCTTCCTATAGCAAGACAATCAGAGATCCAATCCTGAGAAAAGGCACTCACTCACTCTGGTACAATCTTCCTGTTTGTGTACAACTCCTAATGGGTTGTGCTTCATAATGGAAATGTGATCTATTGAGATGAAGGCACTGTATAAATGCAGATATTATTTGTTATTTGATATCGAACTCACCTTCAATTAATATATATCATATTTATTGCTGACAATTTCTTGTCATAAATGTTCTTATTTTTATTTCCACAGATGAATCTAGATCATCTGGAATTAAAGAAGAAAGAGCACTAAGTATTGCACCACATATCACAGAACATCCAGCAAATACCAACCTTAATGTATTCTAATTTATCAGCATCAGTCAGGTACACAACATTGCAGTGTAGAAAGTTGTCTAAAAGAACATCATTTTGGGTTCTCAGTTGTCTGTCTATATATCGCTCTGACAAATGTGGATGAGCTGTGCTGTCTCTCAGGTCATCAGAGGTATCTTTAATGCAGTTACAACCAGAGTTAACAAAAAACATGATTGTCTAAATCTGACTTTGCTCAGCTTACCCTCATATTAAAACAGCTGAGAGTGTTAACACCGGGTCATTCACAGGAAACTTACTGTCAAAAATATCCAAGTCTTTAATTTGGATTTTTGCCTGAGACTGTCCCAAAAACAGTACCCCTCAGAGACAGAAATTAGAAATGTGATTGTCAGCAGGTTGAACTTGCACATAGATCAGCAAGAAAGAGTGAGAACTAGCCGGCTGAAGGCTAATGAGCTGAAGGCCCAGAAGCCTATAGCTGTCCTGCTGCTGCAACAACTCCCATACGTGCTTGAGTAGCTGTCCATTCACAGATAGGTGAAAATCAGGCTTTCCAAATGACCTGAACACAGAAAGTGATCCAGGTTCAGCTATCGGATTATCAACCCACTAAGACTAACATGATGTCTCCAAGAATTAAAGATTGATCACCTGACTGCTGTTGTGAACAAGCCAAGAGAAACATTGTTGGGTTGTTTAAATAAACTGTATTTTTCACATTTTCTTTGAATGTTCTTATGAGTTATAAAAGAAAGGGGAAAAAAAAGATTGTTTGCCTAATAGCCAGGAATCATCCAATTAAATGATGAGAAGCCTAATTTTCCAGCTGACAGAAAAAGAATGAGTGTCCACAAAAGAACAGGTAAATGTATTAGTTGTCCAATGGCAGGGAGTGGGAGAGGATAACGAGAGACATGTAGGAGCTGATACGATGAAGCTTCAAGAATACATCCAGATTTTTTAGCTTAATTGACTCCAAATCATTTAGGCTGTTTGCCAAGGTACATTGATATTGATATTTTAACTTAGTTGACAAGTTTCCTTTGAAATTTTGATTTTCAGTTGCAGGGGCTGTCAACCCTGATTTGGTTTAATTTGGTCAAGCCTTTTATTTACTGACTGAAAATAGTAGAATAGAATTCTATTGGCAGGACTCTACTCCAATAACTAGCTGTCAGTGGATTATTCTGCAGCACACAGATACAACAGTAACTATACCACTGTCCCTCCCCTTCATATTAAAGGGATGAAGTCTTCACCTTCTTTATTCAGGTAACAAAAATCAGCTTCCCATTGACTGATGTGACTGTTTATCTTTAATCATCTTCAACCTTTAAGCACCTTGATTACTGCAATTCACTTATTGGTTGCTGAACAGATATGTGATTATGATTTAAAACCAGGCCCCCAAACCCTCTTGAACCATCCAAAATGTCTAGAATACATGCTTGGCTGCCTTCAGTTATAACAAGTTGTTTGATCACTCTGTTGGTGCCTTTACTATGTATCATTCATGGATTATAAACACTTTCTGATGCAGCAGCATAAGCTTTGAATTGAAACCAACACCGCTTTGAAGTGAGGGCAAGGCTCCGGCTGGGTGTAGACGTATGTTTTATGATGGGGACATGATGTTTTATTGGCATGAGATATTTTTGATCATTTTGTAACATTACTTTTAGCTGACAGGATCTCAGCAGTAAAACCTTATTCAACCATTTCTACAGAATAATACAACTGCGGATCTATTCAGCAAAAATCATTTTATGAAAGACAGCACTTTTGTATTATTGGACAATGTGGATAAATCAATCCAAACCAAATATTAAGTGCAACGACATTCATATATGATCACGGTTGATCATCCAACCCATATCAAATTCCTGCTGTCTTCCCATATCTTAAGAATTATATCTAACTGCTTCTTGAAAACATTCAATGTTTTGGCCTCAACTGCTTTCTGTGGCAGCGAATTCCATGGGCTCATTACTATCTGAATGAAGTAATTTCTCATCTTGGTTGTCAATGACCTACTCCATATCCTTAAAATGTAACCCCTGGTTTTGAAATCCCAGTCTTCAGGAATATCCTTTCTGCATTTACTGTGTCTGATCCTTTTAGAATTTTGTAGGCTTTGATGAGACCTCCGTCTCCTGCCCCGGACCCCTCAGTCTTCTAAAGTTGAGTGAATATAGTCATAGAGTCATGTAGCATGGAAACAGACCCTTCGTTCCAACTTGTCCATGCTAACCGAGTATCCCAAACTAAACTAGTCCCATATCCCTCCAAATGTTCCTATTCATGTACCTATCCAAATGTCTTTTACATGTTGTAACTGTACCTACATCTACCACTTCCTCTGGCAGTTATTCCACACAAAAATTACTCTCCGCGTGGAAAAGTTGCCTCTCAGATGCCTTTTAAATCTTTCTCCTCTTACCTTAAAAATATGCCAAAGAACGCAGTGCTGGAAAAGCACAGCCAGTCAGGCAGCATCTGAGAAGCAGGAGAGTCGATGTTTTGAGCTTATGTTTGAAATGTCAACTCTCCTATTCTTCGGATGCTGCCTGACCGGCTGTGCTTTTCCAGCACAATACTCTTTGACTCTGATATCCAGCATCTGCAGTCCTCACTTTCTCCTTAAAAATATGCCCTGTAGTTTTGATCATGCTCACTCTAGGGAAAAAAACTTTTGCTTTTCAATGTCCCTCTTATCGATGCCCCTCATAATTTTATAAACCTCCATAAGGTCCAACCTCCTATGCTCCAGTGAATGAAGTCCTAGACTATCCAGCCTATTTTTAGAACTCAAGCCCTCCAGTCCTAGCAACATCCAGATAATATTTTCTTAACCCTCTCCAACTTAATAGTAACCTTCCAATAGCAGGGTGACCAGAACTGTACACATTTCTCCAAAAGTGGCCTCACCAATGAAGGCAAGCCTGCTAAATGCCTTTTTAACCGTCCTGTCTACCTGTGCCGCAACTTTCAAAGAATGTTGTACCTGAACCTTTAGGTCTTTCTGTTCGACAACACTACTCGGGCCCTACCATTAACTGTATAAGTCCTGACCTTGTTTGTTTTACCAAAACGCAGCACCTCACATTTATCCAAATTAAATTCTATCTGCCACTCATCAGCCTATTGGCCCAATTGATCAAGATTTCTTTGTCTTAACCGATCAGGTCTTTCTTTGTATGATAATCGTGCCATCATAGAAATCAGTCTGGTAAACCTCTGTTGCACTCCCTTCATTGCCAGAATATCCTTTTTCAGATAAGGAGACCAAAACTGCACACAATACTCCAGATGTGGTCTCACCAAGGCCTTGTAAAATTGTAACAATACATTGCTGCTCCTGTACTGGAATCCTCTTATAATGAAAGCCAATGTACCATTTGTTGCCTTCACCGCCAGCTGCATTTTGGGATGGAGTGCTGCCACCCGTCATTTTGGAGGATGATGACATGCCGACCCATGTCATGCCCACTGATAGTGTAAAGCCTGAGGCATAGCGGCAGACATCAAGTGCTCCCACTCCAATGGCATTTGGGCATAAGCAAAATGACCAAAGGAGACAGATAATCCATAGCAATCATCGTCTCCATGGCCCTGGACCTCTATTTGGTCACAAAAACAAAAATTGCTGGAAAAGCTCAGCAGGTCTGGCAGCTTCTGTGAAGTGAAGTCACAGTTAATGTTTTGGGTCACTGGACCTGAAACTTAACCGAGATTTCACTTCACAGATGCTGCCAGATCTGCTGAGCTTTTCCAGCAATTTCTGTTTTTATTTCTGATTTACAGCATCCGCAGTTCTTTTGGTTTTTACCTCAATGTGGTCACTTTGGCCAGGCCCTGGAGCAGGTCCTCCGATCCGCCCAGCACTTCCACACTCAGGGTGCCTTAAGATCAGGAGATTGGGGCAGTGGTATAACCAAAAAATAAAGCAAAAGCTCTTTGTGAAAACAAAATAAGAGCCATAGCCCACAACAATTAATATAAACAGAGTTCATGAACTCCTCAAGGCCTCAAAAATTACATGCAGCCTGGGAGTCCATGAAGCTACCCAGCTGATGATTGTACTTACAATGTCCTCCACCCCAGATCCCAGCTATAAGCTAGAGGACTGTAACATAGCGAGCCCTCCATTGGGGTCCTCTATCCCTGGCATGAAGGAATGCTATGGCATGACCAGGTTAGAAAGTAAAGGTTGTGCAGGAAATCCCTCTGCACTAAACAGAAGGACAAAGGGAATTTCCACAAGAAGTTTCAAAATGTATGGAAGATACATTAATCGCTCAGCTATCTTCTTCTTACATCGAGGGATAAAATTAATGAACCAGTGCAAGTAATATCTTGACAAATGCCACTTTAACCACCTCCTGGTTCCTGCAATGATCCAGAAGCTACAAAGTTACTGCCACAAATACCATTGCCATTGGCAGAGTAGATGCAGTATTTTACTTCCCAGGTCTGTCGACAGCAGTTGACACATATATTTGGTTAGCAAATGCATTTTTAACATCCTCTCCATTATTTTTCCCCATGTCCTATTTTTTTCTTGTTCATTAAAAGAGAACATGGGCTGCTTCAATTAATTCTATCACCCTGTATAAGTGTTGTCAAAAGTATTAAACAAAGTCCAACTGTGACTCATACCATTCTAATGTCACTTCTAAAATATTGGAATATGGCTGTTGTGCCTTAGTTAATTAGATCAGCTCGCTAACATTTGTCTAAATTAGCTCATTGGTGGAAATCATTTATTACTACAACTTATATCGGAATATATGAAACGTCATTAGCAACTTTGAAACGCACGTTTACTGCTTACATGGAGATTTTCTGCCTAAAGCTAAATATTTGAACTTTAGAACATTAACTGCATTATCCGCACACCAGGTGATACAAATATTAGACGTTAATGAAGACATCAGTTTAATATCATTCCTGCAGACATTGAATTTACTGATCTGATCTTCAAACAATCCCTAATGTCATTTTGATAAAGCTAGTACTCACAGGATGGAAGCATTTGAGAAAGTGGACTTAGCAAAATACATTATGATTAAAATGAGAAAAAGAAACAAAATGATAATTGCTGGAAGCATTGACAATTTGGCATCTGAAAGAGTAAAAAGAGAGGCTTAACATTAGAGGTATGCAGTCTTCATCAGAATAGGTTTGGTTATTATTTGCATAGATAATTGACTAAAACAGAAGCATTTTAAAATAAAAGCCCAAATATGTTAGTCAGTAGAAAAGGGTGCACCTCAACAGTGTAAATGGCTCTCAGTTTAGGTACACTGCACATGCTTGAGTCGCAGTCTAAATTCAGATCAAAGCTTTGATCAAAACATTTGATCAAAAGCTTATGCTTTTGAGAGTAGCTGAGGGCATCAAGTAAAAATAATAATGAAAGTGTTAAAAGTCACAAAGTAATTCAATAGCTAGTTGAATCACTTTGTGCAATATTAATTTCTTTTATTTTGGTTGAGTTATTGTTTTGGTTGGTGGAAATGTAATTGCTGAGAAAAAGAATTGCTGCTTAGAAAAATTTTTGAAGCACTTGTACAATTTGTAAGATATGGTCAGCATATTGTACAAACACAGGATGATGCTTTAAAAAACATGCACTGTTTGAAATGGTGTTAACACCCTTAACATTTTATTAAAAACCATTATAGCACCACCTACAGGAGTAACAAATACTGCAGGTACCTATCAAGAATTTCCAATTAAATTCGAAGTTCATACAACCTGTGTACACTGTATAATGTGTGCACACATTTAAATGTAAAAATATGATGTTTCTCTTTAATGTAAAACTAATTTTGTCTGCTATCATGTTTGGTTTTCTAGGGTTAGATGATTTTTATATTCCCAGCATAGAATGATTAATTAAATAAATAAAACTTATAATTATTTTAATTATAGGAAAAATGTATTCAAATATCAGGAAAGCTTTAAAATAATTAAACAATTTATAAAGCTTCATATGGGCCTGCTACCTGGAACTTTGGAATGCTTCATATGTTCTTTCTTTTTATCCCAACTATTTCTTTATCACTTTTTTAAAATTTACATTTAAGAGTATTTATTATTTGTTTTGTTCTTCTTGAAACTTCCATTGTCCCTTTTAGACAATAAAAACAGTTATTTAAAAATTGGTCATAATAGTTGGCAAAACATATGCTTCAAAGGTTTTCATTTTACCCTCGTAATGTCCCAAACGTAAGGAGTGCACCTGACTCCTCAATATATTTTAATAAGTCATAGTTTGGGACACAAAGACTGTTCCATTTTACAGAGTCATCATCTGAAGAAGCTTTGCAGAGGCATTCATGTAACGCTGGTAGATGTATTAGAACTGAGAAGCTCTTTGTCAGTGAAACAGCAATGATTCTTCAGCTTTGCTGATTTTGAACATTAGGAACATTTCTGAAAGAAAGAAAGGGGCTCTTTCGTCCCTAAGATGAAAGGAATTCATCGATCACACAGCCTAGTCTATTACTTTTGAACACATGCCATCATCTCTTGAAGGATGTTTCAAAAATACTCTTCATGTGTAGCATGTAGGTGCCATTGTTTATTAAGGCCAGATATTTTTACTTCCCAACTTTAAAACTTGCCTTAATGTTCTACAGTAACTTGCAGGTAAAGATTCATGCAAATTTATTGTTGAATCGGATTTTAATTAGCAGGGCACTGTGAGAGCAAACTCAACACATTAGACAAAGTTTCAAAAACAACCTTGAACTGAAACATTTTCAGTCTTTATTAAAAAATGCCGCATGAGTTTTTTTGGCTAAAAAATATAAAAGAGAAGAGAGACAAAAAACCGTTCCCAGGCTTTCCACGTTTTTTCACGCCTTTACAAAGGAAAGGATAACATTCTTTACCAAGGAAAGGATAAAATATGCTGAGAAGTGACAAATTATCATGAAATATTTATCATCCATTACACTGAACTTTGCCTTATTGATTTTCCAAAACATCAATCATTTACATAATTCCATAGCTTTCTTTCTGTGTACGGACGTTTTGTTTAGGCTAGCATCTGCAATTCAAAATATACAAGAAGCCATTACAAAGTTAGAGATTTTGTATGCATTCAGCTATGTCAAATTTACTGTCTCTGACCTTTTACCACAGTCTTTTTACCTTACTGATCTATAACTTGAGAGTTGGCCAACTTTTTTCCCATCATGCAATGTTAAATGTTCCCCACAATACCACATTATTAAGTCATCTTTTCCACCTTTGCTCTGGATAATTGGATCTCAATTTCAAATCAGGAAAAGAGAACCTCAATAGCACCTGTTGAATTTAGATCCTTGATTTTGGAAAGCACAAACTTGAAGGCTTTGTCAAGTCTGTAGAAAGGGCTATACAGACAACAATGTGTAGCACTATCACCTTGGATTAGAGTCTCACACGAGCACACCTTCACACTCACAGTAAGAGTGATAAAAATAACCATTTCAATTCCAAGTTGCAAGTTGCCAGTGTTCTCAGTGAAAGTTGATGCTGGTTTTGGAGTGACTATATTTGAACTGTGTTGCTGTTGGTGAATAATATTGCTGGCCTCGGCCTAATACCAATACAGTAACCTCTCAATGTTTCAGGTGCAAGGACCCAGACTCTAGACCACCAGCTCTGTTATACTGTCAGGGCGACAGCGGAGATGTGAGATAAAGTCATGCCCAGGTATATTTTGTGAAGTGGATGTGTTTGAATGCTGTGGATTTGGAATTGTGGGCATCTTCTGCTTGCAGAATTTACAGAGCAGTGATATTTTGATGTGACATGGGTCCAGCTGATTAAGGGTTTCAGAATGAAAAGAAGATTGCTTTTAGTCCTCAGTGCCAATTCTCTTCCAATGCAGTGGAACCACATGATCACCATCCATTCATTCACACCCAGATTCTCGGCATGCTATCCTTGAGATGGCTGTGTTAGTGAACCCTTGTAAACAAAGTCTAGAGAAAGATGCAGTGTTTGGGGTCGAAGCTTATCCCAAACAGGTCTGTAATGTCGGGCTCTGGTCCATGTGCTCTTCCTCAGGACACGCGCTAGGACAAATATCAATTGCTGCTGGAGAATGATCAACTCAATGAAAGAATCTCTGCCTGAAATTTGCTGGTCTTCCAGTGGAAGGGGTGTCCTGGATCAAGTCTTGCAGACTGCCACTTTCAACCTCCATGTCGATGGGTTAAGTGATGTACTAAAGCTTGAGGCAGCCGTGCAAAAGTATGTTAGGGAAAGGCCACTGTCTAAGCCCTTTTAGCAATCACATAGTGAGGGACTCGTAACTTACCGATCACCTCGGGCTGTATGTTTTTTTTTTAATTGAATGCACATTGTAAATGTCGCATGCTTAGAATTTGATTAAGTCACCCAAGGGTGCAATATATTCATTGGAGAAAATTTGTGTTTCTTCATAAAATATCTAAAAGTACGTTCCAACTCACATTAAATTGGACTTTACAGAAATTGCAATAAAGTGCATTACTGCAAAAAGAAAATTCCCTCTCTACTTGCTACGTAATCAAAAACTGTTTACTTAGGCTATTAGGGCTCAAGTTTGCTTTACTGGGCATTCAAGTATAACATTTAAAAGGCATTTTAAAATCATCTTTACTGTCATTGTAGCACAGTAAAAGTGGAGGTGTGGGTCTGAATTATTATCTGGGAACATAGGAACATGAATCATTGTGCTATGATTGTGTTGAAAGAAATCTGATTTTTCCTCCAGCATTCCTGACCTGAGCCATTTTCCTCCAGCACTTTCTGTGGACCTGGAATGCACAGCAGGCAAAGTGTACAGCCAATCACAGTAAGGTTGCGATTCCAATTTTAAATGTGTATTAAAAATTAGTTTGCCTCACATGCCCCATTTTTGTTTGATAGTATGGGAATTTGCAAGTTCGCATCAAGTTGACAGTTTATGAAGAAAACTGTCGAGGAGTTAGAAACATTCTGTCATAAATGTTTTCAAATCATAAAATGTCACTATTGGACAACGTAATACAGATATATTTTTAATGCAGTGATTCCTCATGAAGATCTGTCATTTAAAGGCATGATGACCTCGCATTACAGTACTTTTCCGAAGGAGAAAATACCATAATGCAGTGAAAATTATTGGAAAATGAACTGTGCTGTCAACTTCAGTCTTTAATGGAATGACATACAACCTTCCCTAAGCTCAAAGGGTCAATTGGCAATGACTTCTGATTGCAGAGTAAGCATAGACCTCGAAGTCCATGCAGCGTCAGGAAAAATGAGAGGAAATGTAAATGACAGCAAAAAACCCACTATATTCTACTGATTGAAAGGCGCCATACTTTGGATTTGAAATGAAAATATTTTGTTCGATCTATCTCATTGTGTCACAGCGATCAGTATTATGAACATTTGGCTGAGTTTCACTGATAATGGTTTTCAGCACAGTCTCTTTTTTTGCACATGGCAGAATTTCTTTTCCTCTCACTACCAATGTTGCTACGTTTGATGAAGGCTTCTATTAGATGGTGAGAGGTTTCTGTTAACTACCCCCTTGCTCTGACCCTGAATAATGTAAAATATTTTCCATTGACATTATATAGGATCTGAGGAATGTTCATAGTGGATGTTGGCTGCGTGTCTATGGATGATACATCGGCTTACATGGAGTGAGCATGGGGTGCTAGTTGGGTTGATAGGGTGTAAGGGAGTGAGGTTTATGAGGACATTAAATAATGTTGGGAACCATTATGCTGCAGCCAAGTTCTGAAGCAAGTTTTCTCACCAGCATTCGCCCACACTGGTTCACAGCTCACAAACTGCACCATGCGTCCAAATGCTGTGGGAAAAGTCAAAACTCTCAACAACGTTACACATCAGTCAGAGTGTAGTTTGAAAGCTGCAGAATGGCCATATTCACAAAATGGATTCCCAAAAGGAAAATCCAGCCCACGGTGCATCCTTGCGCCTTAGATTCTAAATTCAGTTAATGTTCTTGCAGATAATAGCATTTTGTATTCTGCGTCTGAATAATTCAATTTTGCTGATTTTTAAAACATTCCCTGCAAATAACTCACTTTGCTTCGTAGAAGGGGTGAGTAAAAGAAGAGACAGAAGGCGCCGTTATGTTAGAAATGGGGTAAAAGTGTTGTTTTTGCAGATATAGAAAAAGCATACAGAAAAGGAGTACAGCAAGAGAACTACTAACTCTGCAGGTATCTAGGGAAGAGTATCTCTACTTTTCAGTGCATAATTATGGATAATTAAGTACTAACTTTAATGCAGATTTATTAAAGAAAATAATTCCTTTTACCATAATGTTTAAAACAACAGTTTCAGCAAAAAGCTAAGATTACTGAAACATATAAGCGAAGCATGAAAAAGATACATTATTAAGATGTATGTACAAGAATGGAATGTACCTAGGGATAATGAAAGAAGTTACAAAGGGGAACATCGAGATAAGAGTTTAGCCTTATTACAGCACGTACAAGGGGGCAATTGCCAACTTGGAAAGAAAAGGGCAATGGGTGTGGAGCATAGATGGGTAGAGGCAAAATAATAAGAGAGATTGGGTAATTAAGAGTCTGGAGAGATGACCTCACTCAGCTCAAAGGGTATAACTGTACACTAACTGTAAGAGGTAATTTCGGTTTAAACTTTAAGATGTGCCTGGACCACAGACTGATCTATAATAAAAGACAAAACCTTTGTTTCTTTTCTAACAACCATTTTATATACTCAAAAGTAGAGTAGTTTAAATTGTGCAGAATGCTGACAATTTGTGAGCTATAGTAAAAGCATGCAGGCTCTTGATTAATGAAGCCATTCACACAGCAGAGAAGGATGAGTCCTTCGCTGATAAGACACCAGGATGGGAGTGCGACTTGAGACATCTGTTTCAAGATTAAAGCTTTTGACTGATAAGACTACAGGGTGAGAAAAACAACAAACTTTGGAGACTCTGGAGCCTTTTGTTGCAGACTTTGTGATAAAAATAATGATGTTTTTAAGAATGTGAACCTCATGGCTTGTTGGAGCCAAGGAGAGGAGGGACTTGTCCTATAAATAATGGAGACTTTGTAAGCCTCAGCGCGCCTTTTCTTTAAGGGTGCCCGACTCTGCAGACTTGACTTGTTAATAAAACTTTGTTTTCCTGAATTTGTCTAGAGCGATTATTGAGAAGCGATTTTCGTTTCTAACAACTTGGGGGCTCGTCATCCGGGATCAACACTCCGGCCGCAAGGGGAGTTGAGGAAGGATATCGGAGAAGGTGCACCCTGCTGAGTTCAGCAGTCCCTGATTCCTTGCTTGTCGCCCCGCGCGGCTTGAGCGAGTGATATCCGGGAGGCTCAGGAAAACAAAGGAGGGGTGTACCCGAGGCAGTGGGGACGGTTAACGATCGAGTAATTTCGGTGCACCGAACCCAGGTAAGACAAAACTTGCGGGGACCGTGTTTCCGGAGGACTGGGTACCTACGGGGTGCCTGTGGATTTTTTTTTCTACAGAGACGTGGGACTCAGGAATCTGGAGGCCGGGGCTCGCCTGTGAGGGATTTTGCAGAGACCGTGTTTGAGGAGGAACGTGTACCTACGGGGTGCCTGTGATTTGTGTCACAGAGACGTAGGACACAGGAATCCAAAGACCGGGGGTGCCTGCAAAGGAACCTGGGCGATCACGGGACTGAAGGTCCGGGAATTGGCTACATTGTGATAGATTATCACGGGAAAAATACGAAGTCCTCGGAAATGGGAAATAAGGGATCTAAGGTGATTAAGGGAAAGGTAGGCTTAAACAGGGACAATGACACATACCCCGGGGTACCTGACGATAGTCCGTTAGGGAGAATGCTAAATAATTGGGATCAGGCTGGAAGAAAGGGAAAATCTAAAAGGAAGATGGTAAAATACTGTCAAAAGTGGTCCCAGAAACCTATTCAGGGCGACTCAGTGTGGTGGCCTAGATTCGGTACTGACGAAGACTGGGTCCGGCAAGCCCTCATTTTATATGTCAATTCAAAACCTGATGTTAATCTGGAAGAAAGTGATTATGCCCTTTGTTGGCTGCCGGTTACGATATCTTGTCAAATGCAGGTAACTAATAAAGACTCGAAAGGGCAGAAAGAATGGGACCCTTTAGATCACTTACCGCCGCCCTACGTGACCCCGTCTGCCCCACAGAATGTTCCTTCGGGTGACGACGATTCAGGGGAAGGGGAAGAAGATGGAGAGGAATCACAAACTACCTCAGGGGTACAGACCAGATCTCAAGCTGAAAAGAGTCACAGACAAAACCCTGTCTCGATTGCAAGAATGAATCCACTCCGGGAAGTGCCCATGGGGGGCGAGGAAGGAAGGACGGGATATGTGAACGTTCCCTTGACGAGTACTGAAGTACGGAATTTCAGGAGGGAGATGAAGGGTCTACTAGAGGACCCCATGGGACTTGCTGAACAATTGGATCAGTTCCTGGGTCCGAATACTTACACGTGGGAAGAGATGTGTTCCATCATGAAAACATTGTTCTCTAGCCAGGAGCGTCAGATGATACGACAAGCTCTTGGTCTGGGAGAGAGAGGGGGGAGAAGGAGGGGAGCAGAAGTTTCCCCTCACCGACCCCGAGTGGGATAAGAACACGGAGGAAGGACGGCGCAACATGAGAGACATGCGGGAATATTGGATAAAAGGAATAAGACACGCAGCCCCAAAGGGGCACAATTTTACCAAGGCCTTTGGTAATCATCAAAACCCGGAGGAAACCCCTACGGACTTCCTAGACAGGATTAGGAAGAATGTGCAGCAGTTTGCTGGGGTGGACCCTGAGACGGACGTGGGGCAACAACTCATACGGGTAGAGTTTGTATCAAAGGCCTGGCCGGACATACGAAAGAAGTTAGAGAAAATGGATGATTGGGATAGTAAATCTTTAAGTGAATTACTACGAGAGGCGCAAAAGGTGTTTGTGAGAAGGGACGATGAGAAGCAAAGGAAGGCGACAAAGATAATGATGCAAACGGTGCAACAAATGACAGCTGGAAGAAAGGAAAAGGGAGAGCCGTGGCAGAAACAGGAAAGGGGAGAGTCGTGGCAAGAGCAGAGGAAAAGAGAACCATGGCCGGAACAAAGGAAGAGTGGAGGAACGCGAGACCGCGACAGGGAAACGAAGAGGACACTCAGATGTTACTATTGTAATGAAGAAGGAAGTCAGGCAATTCCTGGGACTAGTAGGGTATTGCTGGATATGGATTGAAAGTTACACCACTTTAGTAAAATTTTTGTACGACAAACTGGGACAAGAAGGACAAAAGGTGGACTGGTCAGATGAGGAGGAGCAGCGATTTAATATTATTAAAAATAAACTGATTCGAGCTCCGGTATTGGCTTTACCCACCCTGAAGGAACCGTTCCAGTTATATGTTAATAGCGCCGGCGGAATTGCCCAGGGTGTGCTCACTCAGCTGCGGGCAGGGAAACGTCAGCCGGTTGCATTTTTGTCAAAAATGTTAGACCCTGTGTCACGTGGATGGCCGACCTGTATACAGGCAGTGGCAGCTACGGCAATGTTAGTAGAAGAGGCCCGAAAACTTACCTTTGGAGGAAGGATCACAGTATACTCCCCACATTCGGTTAGTGCCATACTGGCTCAGAAGGCTCACAGCTGGTTAACAGACTCTCGCATCCTAAAGTATGAGACGATTTTGATGACCGGGAACGATCTCAATTTTGCAAAAGATCTCAGTTGCAACCCAGCCCAGTTTCTGTACGGACGTCCTGCAGACGGGGAACAGGAGCATGATTGTGTGGAATTTGTGGACTTGCAGACCAAAAGCCGAGAGGACCTGCAAGAAGCCCCGCTGGGTGAGGGACAGGAACTGTATATCGACGGGTCCTCCCGGTGCATCAGTGGAGTACGATACAGTGGCTATGCTGTTATAGATGGTGCAACGAAACGGACGATTGAGTCTGGACGACTGCCCGGGAAGTGGTCAGCCCAATCCTGTGAGTTGTACGCCCTCCAGAGGGCCCTGAAGCTGTTGGAAGGGAAAGTGGGGACCATATATACTGACTCAAAGTATGCATACGGAGTCGTTCATACTTTCGGGAAAATCTGGAAAGAGCGAGGATTGATAACTTCCCGGGGAAAGGAATTAGCTCACGAACAAATGATCAGCCTAACGTTGGAAGCCCTGGCGTTACCTACGGAACTTGCAGTAGTCCATGTACCCGGTCACCAGAAGGGGTCGACACCGGAAGCGGTGGGAAACCGGCTGGCAGACGAGGAAGCCAAGCGGGCAGCGGTCGAAAAATCCGTCCAATTGTTAACGTTAATACCGTTGAGGGAGGGCCTCGCTAAACAACCCGTCTTCACCCAGGGGGAGATTGATAAAATGGATCAATTGGGTGCCCGGCTAGATACTAACGGGAAGTGGACGGTTCCTGATGGGAGACAAGTACTGAACAAACAGATCACCTGGGGTATTCTGCACCGATTACACCATCAGACCCACTGGGGGGTGCAAGCCATGTGTGACACAATCCTGAGAGACTATGTATGCAGGGGGATATACACATTAGCCCAACAAGAGGTAGTTGGATGCCCCACTTGCCGGCGTATTAATCAGAAAACCATGCGTTCTATGCCAGCTGGTGGTCAGCCCCTAGCGATTAGGCCATTTCAGAGGATCCAAGTTGACTTTACAGAATTACCCCCAGTACAGAGATGGAAATATCTGCTAGTAATAGTAGACCATTTCACTCACTGGGTAGAGGCTTTCCCAACTGCCAAAGACGATGCACCAACCGTGGCCCGACTGTTGTTAGAGAACATAATCCCGAGATATGGCATAATGGAATCTATTGACTCCGATTGCGGGACGCATTTTATTTCTAAGCTACACCATTTGATCTGTAATGCCCTGGGCATCCAATGGAAATTCCACACACCCTGGCATCCTCAGAGTTCGGGTCGAGTTGAGAGAATGAATGGCACGCTCAAGACCCAATTGACTAAGCTGATGTTAGAAACTAAGTTACCCTGGCCAAAGTGCCTGCCCATTGCCCTAATATAGAACATAGAAGAATACAGCGCAGTACAGGCCCTTGGGCCCTCGATGTTGCGCCGATCCAAGCCCACCTAAACTACACTAACCCACTATCCTCCATATACCTATCCAATGCCCTCTTAAATGCCCATAAAGAGGGAGAGTCCACCACTGTTACTGGCAGGGCATTCCATGAACTAACGACTCGCTGAGTGAAGAACCTACCCCTAACATCTGTCCTATATCTACCCCCCCTTAATTTAAAGCTATGCCCCCTTGTAATACCCGACTCAATACGCGGGAAAAGGTTCATACTGCCGTACGTAATGAGGATACGTACGGCACCTCGCCGAGATGTCGGGGTTTCCCCCTATGAAATGCTCTTCGGATTACCGTATTGGAGTAAGGTTGATGGATGTCCCACTCTACAAGGGGGGGATGTATTTATCCGAACCTATTTACTGGCCTTATCCCGTTCTTTTGCAGAACTCCGAAGGAAAGGTCTCCTGGCTCAGACTCCGCCGCTCGACTTCCTCCTGCATAAGGTGGAGCCCGGAGATTGGATACTTGTTAAGACCTGGAAGGCCGAAAAGCTCCAGCCGCGGTGGGAAGGACCGTTCCTGGTTCTGTTAACAACTGAGGCAGCTGTTCGAACGAAAGAAAAAGGGTGGGTCCACGCATCAAGGATAAAGGGGCCCGTTCCGCCTGAAGAAGAAAGCACCTGGACATGCGAACAAGGGGACAAGCCGTTGTCGGTAAAACTGAAAAGACAGCAATAATGAACTCTACTTGGACTGTATTGGTGGGGATATTGATCAGTTTACTCCTGTATGTGGGGGAGGGTGAGGGGAGATGTGACAAATGTCGAACTACAGTAAGACTTGGGATTCGAATCTATTCGGGATCATTTGTGTCCCATTCCTATGTGGACGATAGGTGTTACGATGTGAGTGCACGCCATGAATGTTGGGAGGATGGGAGACCCTATTATCAGGTATATAATAAAGGATACGGTGGCAAAATCCATGGATGCCCTATAAATGACCGCTGGGTGTGTATTAGCAAAACTGGGAGGCGGGACCTATCCTCCGTGTTGCTCAGGGAGCAGGTTGACAGAGTCAAGGAGACCAAGATACAGATCCCTGATCGGGGGTTGGGGAAAGAGCAAGACCGACAGGGAACGGTCATGCTCCCTAAAGTGCCATCTGTATACGAAGAGGTAGAAGGACAGATTAAACTCCCTGATGTTACACAAAACCTGTTTATTGATCTCACCTCTAGAATAGCCACTGTTTTAAATGTTAGCAATTGCTGGGTCTGTGGGGGGCCGCATATGTCGGAACAATGGCCGTGGACTGGTCAAAGCTTAGACATAGGGGAATTGCTGCAAACCACTTGGACTCATGACAACGACAGAAAAAGCCAGGGGTGGAGACTGACAAACAGCCCTGAGGGCCAGTTCTGTATTGAAGGCAAGGGGACCGTGAAGGTAGGGATTAGCCCCTGTCAGAATATATTGGATGCAACCACGCGAGTATGGTGGCCTGAGAATATTGCTTGGTACATTGCAAACCGAGATCATCAAAATTGCATTCGGTTACGTTCTGATTCCTCCTCTTACGAGCTCAGTGCTGACCCTTCCGATGGCATGAAAAGAGTGTGGAGCGGTGGTTGTCAGGGGAATCAATGCTGGAATAATCCTGTCCAGACTCTGCCACGGGGTCAACAATCCGAATACTGGAATTGCAGTGGTCCTGGTCCTTATGAGGGCGTCCCTGGGGTAAAGGAGTTGTGGGATGACGTTGTGAGGCAGGGAGGGCCTGCTCCAGATGGCCTATTTTGGATATGCGGTAATCAGGCATACTCCAAACTGCCCATGGGATGGGCTGGGGTATGCTTCCTGGGTCTAATACGACCTGCGTTCTTCCTATTACCCCGGGAGGAAGGCGATGATTTGGGAGTTAAACTCTTTGACTCCCTGCGTAGGTCGCCAAGGGATATCCAAGTCGGTGATTGGGGGGACGAGTGGCCACCGGCCCGGATTATTGAATACTATGGGCAGGCTACTTGGGCACAGGACGGATCATGGGGATATCGTACTCCTATCTATATGCTAAATCGAATTATCAGGCTCCAAGCAGTCGTAGAGGTCATTACTAACCGGACTGCCCTGGCCCTAGAGCTGTTGGCTCAGCAGCAGGATCAGATGAGGGCTGCTATATATCAAAACCGACTTGCCTTGGATTATCTGTTGGCCTCGGAGGGGGGTGTGTGCGGGAAATTTAACCTGACAAACTGCTGTCTAGAAATTGACGATAATGGTAAAGCGGTTTTGAAAATTTCCGATGAAATTCGGAGATTGGCCCATGTGCCAGTACAATCTTGGCGTCCTCTTAGTGGCATCGGATGGTGGGATGATCTCCTAGGTGGTAGCTGGTGGCGCACGGCGTTGCTGATGGTTGGGGGCGGCATGATTCTTCTTCTCGTATTACCCTGCCTAACTCCCTGTATTCAGTTTTTAATTCAGAAAAATATTTCCCGACTCCAGGCAGTGGTGGTTCCACAACATGGGACACGGGAACTTAAAGTGATGTTGCTGTGAAAGACCAAGGATTTCCCGGGCCCTTGAGGGAAGGGGGGGGCTTATCTTGGTCAGGCACATCTTAAAGAAAGAAAAGGGTGGAATTGTAAGAGGTAATTTCGGTTTAAACTTTAAGATGTGCCTGGACCATAGACTGATCTATAATAAAAGACAAAACCTTTGTTTCTTTTCTAACAACCATTTTATATACTCAAAAGTAGAGTAGTTTAAATTGTGCAGAATGCTGACAATTTGTGAGCTATAGTGAAAGCGAGCAGGCTCTTGATTAATGAAGCCATTCACACAGCAGAGAAGGATGAGTCCTTCGCTGATAAGACACCAGGATGGGAGTGCGACTTGAGACATCTGTTTCAAGATTAAAGCTTTTGACTGATAAGACTACAGGGTGAGAAAAACAACAAACTTTGGAGACTCTGGAGCCTTTTGTTGCAGACTTTGTGATAAAAATAATGATGTTTTTAAGAATGTGAACCTCATGGCTTGTTGGAGCCAAGGAGAGGAGGGACTTGTCCTATAAATAATGGAGACTTTGTAAGCCTCAGCGCGCCTTTTCTTTAAGGGTGCCCGACTCTGCAGACTTGACTTGTTAATAAAACTTTGTTTTCCTGAATTTGTCTAGAGCGATTATTGAGAAGCGATTTTCATTTCTAACACTAACCTAAGTTCTAATTTGCTTCATTTTGCTTATGTAATTGAGGCCCGTGCTTACAAGTTCGTAATATAATGTCTTGTTTCCAGTTTTGGTGGTCTCGTCTAAATTTTACTGATTTTGTTTCAAACAGATTTGGGGGCTCGTCCTGGGATCCCATGCTCCAGTCGCTCGGCAATTGTTGGGAAAAAAAAGTAGGTGCACCTCGCTGATTTCGGCGGTCTTTGGTTTCCCTCTTTACCGCAGTGGCTCAGGCGAGTGAGATCCGGACTGAGAGACCCTGGAAACAAGACAGGTTGAGACGCGGCGGTTCTGGTCAGGTGACTCTTGTGACCCGAGTAAGAAAGGTCTTAAAAGATTTATCCGGGCGACTGAGGTAGGCAGCGGTATTTGCTGTCTTTCGGATGTATCCAGGGATTCAGGGATCCGGGGAACCGGGGTGCTGGTGACTGGAATAGGCTAATCCAGTCAGCCAGGGTGGGTAGCCGTTGATACTGTTGCTAGGTGGATGTATCCAGGTGGCTGGCAACGGTAGTTGCTGCCAGGTGAATATATCCGGGGATCTGGGGAACCAGAGTTCTGGTCGACCGGGGTTGGTAGCGGTAGTTGCGGCCAGGTGGATACGTCCGGGAGTGTCCATGTAGCCGGCAACCGGGGTAGGTAGCGGTAGTTGCTGCCAGTTGGATATATCTGGGTAACCGGCGACCGGGGTTGGCAGCGGTATTTGCTGCCAGATGGATGTGTCCACGTATCCGGTGCCAGTTGGATATATCCGGGGATCCGGAGATCCGGGGAACCAGGGTTCTGGGTGACCGGGTTAGGCTAACCCAATCAACCAGGGTAGGTAGCAGTTGTCATGGTTGCCAGTTGGATATAGGGGGAATTGCTGCGGGATAGGGCGCACAAATACGCAGTGGGAAGTTCGGTCGGGTAAGCGACCGGGGTTGGCAACGGTAGTGGTTGCCAGGTATTGCCGCAGGACAGGGGGCATTGACACGCAGCAGGAAGTTCGGTCGGGTAGACGACCGGGATTGCCGCGGGATAAGGATGCGCGGATTCGACCAGGTAACTCTTGTGCACAGACCAAAGTATGAAAAGGGACCTTTAAGTATTACCTTGGTGGTCGGGACGACCTTAGGTGGTCGGGACGTACGGAATGTACGGGGAATTTGTGATATTAAATTAAGCATATGTCCATGGAAAAACAGCCTGTGTCAGAAGGCTACTGAAAGGCCACGGGTCCATGGAAAAACAGCCTGTGTCAGAAGGCTACTGAAGGGCTGCTGAGGGTACACGAACTTAGGTGGTCGGGCTAGTATGAGAAGTATGGGGAATTGGCAACACATAAATTAAGGTGTCTACCTGTTTCAAATCCCCCACACGAAGATCAGGACCCTGAAGTGGGTGCTGAAGAAGGTGACACCGAACCTCAGTAAGGTTAATTAAATTACATGAAGAAATGCTCGATCATACAAATGGGGAATAAAAATAGTGATTTAAGTTTAGAAGGGGACATGAGACGGACGTCCGAAGACCACACCCCAACAGACAGTCCTTTAGGGAAAATGTTAAGTAATTGGGAGTACAATCCTTGGACGCGAGGGCAGGATAAAAAAGAAATGATAAACTTTTGTTGTTTTATCTGGACAAAGGAAAGCATTCAAACTCCAAGTATATTTTGGCCTAAATATGGGTCAGATGAAGATTGGTTATGTCAGGACTTAAATATATATGTAAATAAGAAACAAAAATACTCCCGTAAAGAATCTGATTATGCTGCCTGTTGGATAGGGAGTCCGAAAACCTTTGTTTTGAAAATGTCAGAAGAAGGGCGGCACGGTGGCACAGTGGTTAGCACTGCTGCCTCACAGCGCCAGAGACCCGGGTTCAATTCCCGACTCAGGCGACTGACTGTGTGGAGTTTGCACGTTCTCCCCGTGTCTGTGTGGGTTTCCTCCGGGTGCTCCGGTTTCCTCCCACAATCCAAAAATGTGCGGGTCAGGTGAATTGGCCATGCTAAATTGCCCGTAGTGTTAGGCTAAAGGGGTAAATGTAGGGGTATGGGTGGGTTGCGCTTCGGCGGGTCGGTGTGGACTTGTTGGGCCGAAGGGCCTGTTTCCACACTGTAAGTAATCTAATCTAATCTAATCTAATCTAAAAAGGTGATGAGGAAACGAAGATTTCCCGTTGGAATCCTTTGATAAGTTTCCCCCCTCCTTACAATAACGACAGTAATGGTCTGTTGTCGTCTTTATCCTCTCCCACAGCAACCTCCCCAGTACAAGAACTTGAAAAAGGTCCAGGGGAAGACCTTCCCCTCAGTTCAATTAAGACTAGATCAGCAGTAAAAAGGATGGAAGAGGGGGACATAGGCGGGGCAGCGGCACAAATATATCCCCTTAGATAACGGTGAAATCGGGTATGTCAATGCACCACTAACTAGCAGTGAAGTTAGATCATATAAAAAAGAAATGAAAAGCTTGATTGAAGACCCCGTGGGATTGGCAGAACAGTTGGACCAATTCTTGGGGCCGAATTTATATACATGGGGTGAATTAATGAGCATCCTGGGGACGATATTTTCAGGAGAAGAAAGGGGTATGATCAGAAGAGCTGCCCTGAGAGAATGGGAAAAAAGACACCCGTTGGGTGAAGGAGTAATACTAGCAGAGGACAAATTTCCCAATGTGGACCCCTGCTGCAGGGTATGGATGAACATGATAGGGAAGAGACGAGAGACTTTCGAGAAATGGTTATTTTGGGCATTAGAGAAGCAGCACCTAAATCTCAGAATTTTTATAAAGCCTTTGAAATAAGACAGGAAAAGGAGGAAACCCCGTCAGCCTTTTTACAGAGATTAAAGGAAGCAACTAGAAGATATTTGGGAATGACTCAATAAGGTTTGTGAGGCATGACCTGCCCCTCACAAAGCCCTGTTGACTGCACTTAATCAAGCCATGCTCTTCCAGATGGTCATAAATCCTATCCCTCAGAATCCTTTCTAACACCTTGCAGACGACAAACATGAGACTTACTGGTCTGTAATTGCCGGGGATTTCCCTGTTTCCTTTCTTGGAGAGGAATTACATTTGCCTTTCTCCAGTCCTCAGGTACGACTCCAGTGGAGAGCGTGGATGCAAAGATCTTTGCAAGTGGCGAAGCAATCGCATTTCTCATTTCCCAAAGCAGCCAAGGACAAATCTGGTCCGGGCCTGGCGACTTGTCAATCTTAATGTTTGACAAAATTTTCAGCACATCAGCTTCCTCAATCTCTATCCATTCCAGCATGCACACCTGCTCTTCATGAGCGGATTGAAGGATGGGTCAGCAAGTTTGCAGATGACACAAAGGTTGGAGGTGTCGTTTTCTGTATAGAGGGCTGTTGTAGGCTGCAGCGGGACATTGACAGGATGCAGAGATGGGCTGAGACGTGGCAGATAGAGTTCAACCTGGATAAATGCGAGGTGATGCATTTTGGAAGGTCGAATTTGAAAGCTGAGTACAGGATTAAGGATAGGACTCTTGGCAGTGTGGAGGAACAGAGGGACCTTGGTGTGCAGGTACATAGATCCCTTAAAATGGCCACCCAAGTGGACAGGGTTGTTAAGAAAGCATATGGTGTTTTGGCTTTCATTAACAGGGGGATTGAGTTTAAGAGTCGTGAGATCTTGTTGCAGCTCTATAAAACTTTGGTTAGACCGCACTTGGAATACTGCATCCGGTTTTGGTCGCCCTATTATAGGAAAGATGTGGATGCTTTGGAGAGTGTTCAGAGTAGGTTTACCAGGATGCTGCCTGGACTGGAGGGCTTATCTTATGAAGAGAGGTTGACGGAGCTCGGACTTTTTTCATTGGAGAAGAGGAAGAGGAGAGGGGATCTAATTGAGGTATATAAGATAATGAGAGGCATAGACAGAGTCGATACCCAGAGACTATTTCCCAGGCAGAAATGACTATCACGAGGGGTCATAGTTTTAAGCTGGTTGGCGGAAAATATAGGGGGGATGTCAGAGGTGGGTTCTTTACACAGAGTTGTGAGTGCATGGAATGCTTTGCCAGCAGCAGTTGTGGAAGCAAGGTCATGGGGGATATTTAAGAGACTGCTGGGCATGCATATGGTCACAGAAATTTGAGTGTGCATACATGAGGATTAATGGTCGGCGCAACATCGTGGGCTGAAGGGCCTGTTCTGTGCTGTACTGTTCTATGTTCTATGTTCTATGTTCTATGAATCCTGATGATGTGGTCGCACAGGGACTTTTAAATGTCCAATTTGTGACTAAATCATGGCCGGACATACAAAAGAAGTTACAGAAATTAGAAAGCTGGAGTGAAAAACAGATAGAAGATCTGTTATATGAGGCACAGAAAGTGTATGTGAAAAGGGAAGAGGAGAAACAAAAACAAAAAGCTAAAATAATGGTTGCAGCGGTTGAAGAAATTACGACAAGAAAGCTAGAATCAGAGAACAGAGGAGGACAAGAGAGACAGAGAGCAGATGGGAGGGGAAGGAAGCAACTGGCAGGATGTTATTACTGCGGAAAAACAGGACATTTTAAAAGACAATGTCCAAGGTTAGGACGACAAAGAGAAGTGGTATCAATATGATTTTTGACGAAGATTAGGGGAGTCAGGGGTTCCCTCCTCCTGAGACCCACCGAGAACCCTTGATAAATTTAAAGGTGGGACCTGAAGGGGAGGAGACAGTGTTTCTAGTAGATACGGGAGCGGCGCGGTCATCCCTAAGTTTTAGACCGAATGGTGTTAAATTAACTAATAAGTGTCTAAGAGTTTCTGGAGTAAAAGGCGAAGGATTCTTGGTGCCCATTTTCGAACCAACCCTAATAAAGGGAAATAACGAAGAAGTAGCGGGACAATTATTATATATTCCTGATGCTGGAAGCAATCTCTTGGGTAGGGATTTAATAATATTGTTAAACTTGAAGATTGGAGTAGAGAGTAGTTCAATAACTGTAACAATGAATAAACTAACGACCAGTAATGAAGGACAGATAAACCCTAATGTGTGGGCGAGAGCCGGGAATAGGGGTCGTTTAAACATTAATCCCATTGTAATTACACTGTCACAAGAGAATAAAACAGGAAGGTTTAAACAATATCCAGTTTCATTAGAGAGGCGCAAGGGATTACAACCAGTAATAGACTCTCTAGTAAAAGAAGGGCTATTAGAACCATGTATGTCACCCTTTAATACCCCAATACTACCCGTTCGGAAACCAGATGGAACTTACCGACTGGTACAAGATCTCAGACTAGTAAATCAACTGATCCGGACAAGACACCCAGTGGTGCCCAATCCATACACCCTTTTTAGTAGGATACCGTGTAACCGTGTAATAGATTTAAATGACACATTCTGGGCTTGTCCTTTAGCCTCAGAGAGCCGTGACATATTCGCTTTTGAATGGAAAAACCCATACACTGGCAGAAAACAACAGTTCCGATGGACGGTACTTCCTCAGGGATTCACAGAATCACCAAACTTATTTGGACAAGTACTGGAACAAGTTTTAGAGCAATATAAAGTGCCTCGGGAGACTAAACCAGCGATGGTTACATGGTATCCTACTAAAAGGAATGTATGGATTGGGCACCTTCTTCTTTTTCCCAACAATTGACGAGCGACTGGAGCATGGGATCCCAGGACGAGCTCCCAAATCTATTAGAAACAAAATCAATAAAATTTAGACGAGACCACCAAAACTGGAAACAAGACAATTTATTATGAACTTGCAAGCACGGGCCTCAATTACATAAGCAAAATGAAGCAAATTAGAACTTAGGTTAGTGTACAGTTATACCCTTTGAGCTGAGTGAGGTCATCTCTCCAGACTCTTAATTACCCAATCTCTCTTATTATTTTGCCTCTACCCATCTATGCTCCACGCCCATTGCCCCTTTCTTTCCAAGTTGGCAATTTCCCCCTTGTACGTGCTGTCATAAGGCTAAACTCTTATCTCGATGTTCCCCTTTGTAACTTCTTTCATTATCCCTAGGTACATTCCATTCTTGTACATACATCTTAATAATGTATCTTTTTCATGCTTCGCTTATATGTTTCAGTAATCTTAGCTTTTTGCTGAAACTGTTGTTTTAAACATTATGGTAAAAGGAATTATTTTCTTTAATAATTCTACATTAAAGTTAGTACTTAATTATCCATAATTATGCACTGAAAAGTAGAGATACTCTTCCCTAGATACCTGCAGAGTTAGTAGTTCTCTTGCTGTACCCCTTTTCTGTATGCTTTTTCTATATCTGCAAAAACAACACTTTTACCCCATTTCTAACAATTCCCCCATATCTTTTCTTAAACATTTGTTGTTTTTGCAATCTTATTTTCTGCCCTCCTTTCACCCTATGGTGTCGAGATTCACAATCTAGTCATTTCTGTCCTTCTAAATTTGTCTTTTTTCAACCTCTAGGAGTAATCTGTTACGCTCTCTTTCTTGCGCTTGTGCTATTGTCATGACCATTATTGGTTGTTGTCCTCCCAAAGACATTACCAGTTTCGTCATTATCCATTTTAACACATTAAACCCTATCAGTAAACCTACAATTATTAGTAGCACATAAATGCCTAAATTTACTAACCATTTTCCCCACCTGGTCAATCTCTGGTTACCCCATCCTCATCCCCATCCTTCATCTTTTTGGAATTCACCTCCAATTTCTCTTATATTGCTTATCTTTTTCTTTACTATTTCTGCCTTATCTTCCACGTTGGAAGAGGTGTCTGGGATGAAGGTGCAACATTCTTTACCAATCAGTGCACAGGTTCTCCCTCTTTCGGCCAAAAGATAGTCTAAAGCCATTTGATTTTGTAAAGCTGTTAGTCTCGTGGCAATCATTTCAGTGGTTATGGCCAATATTTGGGATTGAGTTTCCCCCATTGTGCCGGCAGTATCATTAATTAAATTTTCAAGGGCGGCCACTAGTTTCTGTATTTCCACCCCTGCCCTTGTAGTGCCGTAGTTTGAGAGTAGTGTCCACAGCAGATGGTCTCCTTCAGAGACCTCTCGGGTCTCACGTCTTATCCCCCCCTCCTTTCTCAGGTTGAGCTCATGCTTTTCTATTCGGAGGTGAGGGACTATATAAGCGAGGTAACAGCAGCCACTCCATCCTTTCTGGTCTTGAGGAAGTGTTTCCTCAATTTCATATCATGCATGTATTCCTACACACTCGATCACACAAACATATTTTTCCCCGGGAATAAATGAATAGGCCTTCAGGCTGCATACCCAATATGTTCTGTTTAATATTCGGGGAGTGGTCGTGGCAGTGGCTTGACTGGTATGGACACAAGATGATTTTCCTAATTGAAAAGGTGCAGCATCATTCCGATTACAGAAACAGGTGGTATTCACTGCTCCTTTTGGTGGGGAAATTCTAAGACTATCAATAGCACCCTGATTTTTCGGGGCTGGCCTTGGAAACCATCCCGTAAGGTTATATTTGCTCCTTTCAGATCTCCATTTTGTATTATTTGAACTCACATCAAATTGTTGTACATCGTATACTTTTTTAGTGAGCGGTATTACTGAGGTGGGGATCCCAGATTCACCATGGTGTGGGACCTCTGCACAGACCCAACAGTCGGCAAGTCCCTCTTGTTTAGCATAATTCTGGCACAGCGTAGTGAAGTGATTGTTCCCGCTTCCCTGAATAGTTAGTATTACTAACATTACAATACTATACCAATATCTACCCATCCCTGAACCCTGTCAACTGTTCTGTCTTACCCTTTTAGGTGTCAGGGAGAGGTGAGTCCACACAGCCCTTACAATCAATAACATATATATATATATATATATATATATATCAGCAAACGTTAAAAGAATCTTTTGTTTCAATTCATTCTTTTTTTTCAGAAGGTTGTCTGTAGGATGAGCAGGCTACTCCGCCTTTGGAGCGTTCACAGGACCTTTAACGCGAATGTGATGACTCCACCCATTCTCAGCAGTCCGAATAGCTGTTTCAGTAGTCAGGAGGGTTAGGAATGGTCCCTCCCAGCTTGGGTGGAGTTTGGTATCTTTCCAGGTCTTGATCAGGACCCAATCACCCTGCTGTATACGGTGTGCTGCGAATTCAAGCGGCGGTGTCTGTACCAACAAGCCTCTACTCCTAAGAATAGATAATGAAGAGCCAAGTGCCATAATATATTTTTTTCAAAAACTTGTCATTAAACTCGGCTATAGGCACCTCTCCTTTCCCTCCTAGAAATGGTAGTCCAAACATCATTTCATAAGGTGAAAGGCCAATATTGCACCTTGGGGCAGTCCTAATGCGTAATAATACAATAGGTAGACATTTGATCTATGGTAATTGAGTCTCTAAGACTAATTTAGACAATTGCTTTTTTATAGTCTGATTCATTCGTTCCAGAAGAGAGTGGGTGCCAAGGGGTGTGAAATTCCCAGGGGATATCTAGTCTCGCCATTACTTCTTGCAATATATTGGAAGTAAAATGGCTACCTTGGTCTGAGTCTATATTTTCCACTATTCCATATCGTGGGATGATATGTTCAAGGAGGGTTTTCACCACTCCTTTTGAAGTGGCTGATGACATCGGGAAAGCTTCCGCCCACCCAGTTAAGTGGTCTACTAGTACTAACGGGTACTTCTGTTTTCCCACAGGGGGTAATTCGGTGTAATCCACCTGTATACTTTGGAAGGGTCTCAACCCTGGGTCTCTTCCTCCTTGGAGCCCTTCTCTTAACATTTTCTTATTGATCTTTTGACAAATTATACATCTATACATATCTGTTTTGCCAATGTATATATTCCTTTACATCCATATTTTCTTAATACTGTGTCACACATAGCTTGGGAACCCCAGTAACTACCTGGTGTAAGGTGGCTAAGATGTTTCTCATGACTGGTTTGCTCAATAGTTCCCTCCCGTCGGGGAGGATCCACTTTCCTTCAGTTGTCTTAGTAGCTCCTATTTCTTGGAACTCTTTTTCCTCTTCTTCTGTGTATACAGGGTTCACATGAGAAGAGTCAACTAGGGGTGTAAGAATCTGTACCCTTGTTATTGTATGATTCATAGCTGCCTCTTTAGCTATCTCATCTGCTAGCCGGTTTCCCTTTGCTTCCAGGGTGTTCCCTTTTTGATGTCCAGGTACATGGACTATAGCTATTTCTTGGGGTAATTTTAGACTTTTTAGTACTTGTCCTATTAACTCTTCATGTACTAATTCTTTTCCTCGACTATTGATTAGTCCCTGTTCTTGCCATATCTTTCCGAAGTTATGGACTACCCCATAAGCATATTTGGAGTCAGTGTAAATCGTCCCATCTCGCTTCTCTAAGTATTTTAAAGCTTGGTTCAATGCATACAATTCACAGGTCTGGGCTGACCATGTGTTAGGTAGTCGATCTGCCTCCACTGTTCGGTTTTTATTACCATCCACTATTGCATATCCATTATGTCCTTTTCCTTCCACTACTCTCGATGATCCATCTATGAACAACCTATCCCCATCATGTAAAGGTAGATCTCTCAGATCCTGTCTAATTTTGGTTTGATATTCTATAATATCTAAACAGTTGTGCTCTAATTCTCGTTCGTCTAGGTGTTCTCCCCTGCAAAGAAAGGTAGCTGGGTTTAGACAGGTGTCTGTTGCTAGTACGAGATCATCTTTCTCCATCAGGATGGCCTCATATTTTAGGATTCGTGAGTCTGTCAACCATCTTCCTGCTTTTTGGTTTAGCACAATTGTAACTTGATGGGGAGTGCTAACTACTAGCGCTCCTCCGAAAGTAGGTTTTCGGCTTTCTTCTACCAATACAGCAGTTGCTGCCACTGCCTGTATACATTCAGGCCATCCCCTTGAAACAGGGTCCAGAATTTTAGACAGGAAGGCTATGGGTTGTTTATTTCCCCCTCCTTTTTGGGTTAACACTCCTAAGGCTGCTCCATCATTTACTGTCACAAAAAGTTGAAATGGTTTCTCTAGGGAAGGAAGGGTCAATACCAGGGCTTGCATTAGACTATGCTTCAGCTCACGTAACCCTTCCTTTTCTTCTTCTGTCCAATACAATCTTTCGTGTTCTGATTCTGTCAGTTTGTAATATAACTTCTTCGTTTTCTGAGCATAGGCATCTATCCATAATCCTCTTTTTCTACATATTGCAATTTATTTCGAGATACTTGTCCAGAGAGCCGTGACATATTCGCTTTTGAATGGGAAAACCCATACACTGGCAGAAAACAACAGTTCCGATGGACGGTACTTCCTCAGGGATTCACAGAATCACCTAACTTATTTGGACAAGTACTGGAACAAGTTTTAGAGCAATATAAAGTGCCTCGGGAAAAGTCACTGTTGCAATATTTAGATGATCTACTTGTGTCAGGACAAAAGAGAAATGATGTAAGCTGAGCCACCATTGAATTGTTGAATTTCCTAGAGGAACAGGTCTTGAGAGTATCTCGAAATAAATTGCAATATGTAGAAAAAGAGGTGAAATACTTCGGACACCTTATCAGTGAGGGAGCTAGACGCATTAACCCCGAGAGAATTCGAGGGATAGTAGAACTGCCTCTCCCAAATACTAAAAGAGAATTACGGAAGTTCCTGGGACTGATAGGTTATTGCGGATTATGGATAGATGCCTATGCTCAGAAAACGAAGAAGTTATATTACAAACTGACAGAATCAGAACACGAAAGATTGTATTGGACAGAAGAAGAAAAGGAAGGGTTACGTGAGCTGAAGCATAGTCTAATGCAAGCCCTGGTATTGACCCTTCCTTCCCTAGAGAAACCATTTCAACTTTTTGTGACAGTAAATGATGGAGCAGC
Source organism: Chiloscyllium plagiosum (assembly GCF_037043375.1). NCBI lineage: Eukaryota > Metazoa > Chordata > Chondrichthyes > Orectolobiformes > Hemiscylliidae > Chiloscyllium > Chiloscyllium plagiosum. The sequence continues at coordinate 90,084,353 of NW_028270140.1, forward strand.
CTTAGGAGTGTTAACCCAAAAAGGAGGGGGAAATAAACAACCCATAGCCTTCCTGTCTAAAATTCTGGACCCTGTTTCAAGGGGATGGCCTGAATGTATACAGGCAGTGGCAGCAACTGCTGTATTGGTAGAAGAAAGCCGAAAACCTACTTTCGGAGGAGCGCTAGTAGTTAGCACTCCCCATCAAGTTACAATTGTGCTAAACCAAAAAGCAGGAAGATGGTTGACAGACTCACGAATCCTAAAATATGAGGCCATCCTGATGGAGAAAGATGATCTCGTACTAGCAACAGACACCTGTCTAAACCCAGCTACCTTTCTTTGCAGGGGAGAACACCTAGACGAACGAGAATTAGAGCACAACTGTTTAGATATTATAGAATATCAAACCAAAATTAGACAGGATCTGAGAGATCTACCTTTACATGATGGGGATAGGTTGTTCATAGATGGATCATCGAGAGTAGTGGAAGGAAAAGGACATAATGGATATGCAATAGTGGACGGTAATAAAAACCGAACAGTGGAGGCAGATCAACTACCTAACACATGGTCAGCCCAGACCTGTGAATTGTATGCATTGAACCAAGCTTTAAAATACTTAGAGAAGCGAGATGGGACGATTTACACTGACTCCAAATATGCTTATGGGGTAGTCCATAACTTCGGAAAGATATGGCAAGAACAGGGACTAATCAATAGTCGAGGAAAAGAATTAGTACATGAAGAGTTAATAGGACAAGTACTAAAAAGTCTAAAATTACCCCAAGAAATAGCTATAGTCCATGTACCTGGACATCAAAAAGGGAACACCCTGGAAGCAAAGGGAAACCGGCTAGCAGATGAGATAGCTAAAGAGGCAGCTATGAATCATACAATAACAAGGGTACAGATTCTTACACCCCTAGTTGACTCTTCTCATGTGAACCCTGTATACACAGAAGAAGAGGAAAAAGAGTTCCAAGAAATAGGAGCTACTAAGACAACTGAAGGAAAGTGGATCCTCCCCGACGGGAGGGAACTATTGAGCAAACCAGTCATGAGAAACATCTTAGCCACCTTACACCAGGTAGTTACTGGGGTTCCCAAGCTATGTGTGACACAGTATTAAGAAAATATGGATGTAAAGGAATATATACATTGGCAAAACAGATATGTATAGGATGTATAATTTGTCAAAAGATCAATAAGAAAATGTTAAGAGAAGGGCTCCATGGAGGAAGAGACCCAGGGTTGAGACCCTTCCAAAGTATACAGGTGGATTACACCGAATTACCCCCTGTGGGAAAACAGAAGTACCCGTTAGTACTAGTAGACCACTTAACTGGGTGGGCGGAAGCTTTCCCGATGTCATCAGCCACTTCAAAAGGAGTGGTGAAAACCCTCCTTGAACATATCATCCCACGATATGGAATAGTGGAAAATATAGACTCAGACCAAGGTAGCCATTTTACTTCCAATATATTGCAAGAAGTAATGGCGAGACTAGATATCCCCTGGGAATTTCACACCCCTTGGCACCCACTCTCTTCTGGAACGAATGAATCAGACTATAAAAAAGCAATTGTCTAAATTAGTCTTAGAGACTCAATTACCATAGATCAAATGTCTACCTATTGTATTATTACGCATTAGGACTGCCCCAAGGTGCAATATTGGCCTTTCACCTTATGAAATGATGTTTGGACTACCATTTCTAGGAGGGAAAGGAGAGGTGCCTATAGCCGAGTTTAATGACAAGTTTTTGAAAAAAATATATTATGGCACTTGGATCTTCATTATCTATTCTTAGGAGTAGAGGCTTGTTGGTACAGACACCGCCGCTTGAATTCGCAGCACACCGTATACAGCCGGGTGATTGGGTCCTGATCAAGACCTGGAAAGATACCAAACTCCACCCAAGCTGGGAGGGACCATTCCTAACCCTCCTGACTACTGAAACAGCTATTCGGACTGCTGAGAATGGGTGGAGTCATCACATTCGCGTTAAAGGTCCTGTGAACGCTCCAAAGGCGGAGTAGCCTGCTCATCCTACAGACAACCTTCTGAAAAAAAAGAATGAATTGAAACAAAAGATTCTTTTAACGTTTGCTGATATATATATATATATATATATATATGTTATTGATTGTAAGGGCTGTGTGGACTCACCTCTCCCTGACACCTAAAAGGGTAAGACAGAACAGTTGACAGGGTTCAGGGATGGGTAGATATTGGTATAGTATTGTAATGTTAGTAATACTAACTATTCAGGGAAGCGGGAACAATCACTTCACTACGCTGTGCCAGAATTATGCTAAACAAGAGGGACTTGCCGACTGTTGGGTCTGTGCAGAGGTCCCACACCATGGTGAATCTGGGATCCCCACCTCAGTAATACCGCTCACTAAAAAAGTATACGATGTACAACAATTTGATGTGAGTTCAAATAATACAAAATGGAGATCTGAAAGGAGCAAATATAACCTTACGGGATGGTTTCCAAGGCCAGCCCCGAAAAATCAGGGTGCTATTGATAGTCTTAGAATTTCCCCACCAAAAGGAGCAGTGAATACCACCTGTTTCTGTAATCGGAATGATGCTGCACCTTTTCAATTAGGAAAATCATCTTGTGTCCATACCAGTCAAGCCACTGCCACGACCACTCCCCGAATATTAAACAGAACATATTGGGTATGCGGCCTGAAGGCCTATTCATTTATTCCCGGGGAAAAATATGTTTGTGTGATCGAGTGTGTAGGAATACATGCATGATATGAAATTGAGGAAACACTTCCTCAAGACCAGAAAGGATGGAGTGGCTGCTGTTACCTCGCTTATATAGTCCCTCACCTCCGAATAGAAAAGCATGAGCTCAACCTGAGAAAGGAGGGGGGGATAAGACATGAGACCCGAGAGGTCTCTGAAGGAGACAATCTGCTGTGGACACTACTCTCAAACTACGGCACTACAAGGGCAGGGGTGGAAATACAGAAACTAGTGGCCGCCCTTGAAAATTTAATTAATGATACTGCCGGCACAATGGGGGAAACTCAATCCCAAATATCGGCCATAACCACTGAAATGATTGCCATGAGACTAACAGCTTTACAAAATCAAATGGCTTTAGACTATCTTTTGGCCGAAAGAGGGAGAACCTGTGCACTGATTGGTAAAGAATGTTGCACCTTCATCCCAGACACCTCTTCCAACGTGGAAGATAAGGCAGAAATAGTAAAGAAAAAGATAAGCAATATAAGAGAAATTGGAGGTGAACTCCAAAAAGATGAAGGATGGGGATGAGGATGGGGTAACCAGAGATTGATCAGGTGGGGAAAATGGTTAGTAAATTTAGGCATTTATGTGCTACTAATAATTGTAGGTTTACTGATAGTGTTTAATGTGTTAAAATGGATAATGACGAAACTGGTAATGTCTTTGGGAGGACAACAACCAATAATGGTCATGACAATAGCACAAGCGCAAGAAAGAGAGAGTAACAGATTACTCCTAGAGTTTGAAAAAAGACAAATTTAGAAGGACAGAAATGACTAGATTGTGAATCTCGACACCATAGGGTGAAAAGAGGGCAGAAAATAAGATTGAAAAAACAACAAATGTTTAAGAAATGATATGGGGGAATTGGTGGAAATGGGGTAAAAGTGTTGTTTTTGCAGATATAGAAAAAGCATACAGAAAAGGGGTACAGCAAGAGAACTACTAACTCTGCAGGTATCTAGGGAAGAGTATCTCTACTTTTCAGTGCATAATTATGGATAATTAAGTACTAACTTTAATGTAGAATTATTAAAGAAAATAATTCCTTTTACCATAATGTTTAAAACAACAGTTTCAGCAAAAAGCTAAGATTACTGAAACATATAAGCGAAGCATGAAAAAGATACATTGTTAAGATGTATGTACAAGAATGGAATGTACCTAGGGATAATGAAAGAAGTTACAAAGGGGAACATCGAGATAAGAGTTTAGCCTTATGACAGCACGTACAAGGGGGCGATTGCCAACTTGGAAAGAAAAGGGCAATGGGTGTGGAGCATAGATGGGTAGAGGCAAAATAATAAGAGAGATTGGGTAATTAAGAGTCTGGAGAGATGACCTCACTCAGCTCAAAGGGTATAACTGTACACTAACCTAAGTTCTAATTTGCTTCATTTTGCTTATGTAATTGAGGCCCGTGCTTGCAAGTTCATAATAAATTGTCTTGTTTCCAGTTTTGGTGGTCTCGTCTAAATTTTATTGATTTTGTTTCTAATAGATTTGGGAGCTCGTCCTGGGATCCCATGCTCCAGTCGCTCGTCAATTGTTGGGAAAAAGAAGAAGGTGCCCAATCCATACATTCTTTTTAGTAGGATACCATGTAACCATCGCTGGTTTAGTCTCCCGAGGCACTTTATATTGCTCTAAAACTTGTTCCAGTACTTGTCCAAATAAGTTAGGTGATTCTGTGAATCCCTGAGGAAGTACCGTCCATCGGAACTGTTGTTTTCTGCTAGTGTATGGGTTTTTCCATTCAAAAGCGAATATGTCACGGCTCTCTGAGGCTAAAGGACAAGCCCAGAATGTGTCATTTAAATCTATTATACTAAACCAGCGATGGTTACACGGTATCCTACTAAAAAGGGTGTATGGATTGGGCACCACTGGGTGTCTTGTCCGGATCAGTTGATTTACTAGTCTGAAATCTTGTACCAGTCGGTAAGTTCCATCTGGTTTCCGAACGGGTAGTATTGGGGTATTAAAGGGTGACATACATGATTCTAATAGCCCTTCTTTTACTAGAGAGTCTATTACTGGTTGTAATCCTTTGCGCCTCTCTAACGAAACTGGATATTGTTTAAACCCTACTGTTTTATTCTCTTGTGACAGTGTAATTACAATGGGATTAATGTTTAAACGACCCCTATTCCCGGCTCTCGCCCACACATTAGGGTTTATCTGTCCTTCATTACTGGTCGTTAGTTTATTCATTGTTACAGTTATTGAACTACTCTCTACTCCAATCTTCAAGTTTAACAATATTATTAAATCCCTACCCAAGAGATTGCTTCCAGCATCAGGAATATATAATAATTATCCCGCTACTTCTTCGTTATTTCCCTTTATTAGGGTTGGTTCGAAAATGGGCACCAAGAATCCTTCGCCTTTTACTCCAGAAACTCTTAGACACTTATTAGTTAATTTAACACCGTTAGGTCTAAAACTCAGGGATGACCGCGCCGCTCCCGTATCTACTAGAAACACTGTCTCCTCCCCTTCAGGTCCCACCTTTAAATTTATCAAGGGTTCTCGGTGGGTCTCAGGAGGAGGGAACCCCTGACTCCCCTAATCTTTGTCAAAAATCATATTGATACCACTTCTCTTTGTCGTCCTAACCTCGGACATTGTCTTTTAAAATGTCCTGTTTTTCCGCAGTAATAACATCCTGCCAGTTGCTTCCTTCCCCTCCCATCTGCTCTCTGTCGCTCTTGTCCTCCTCTGTTCTCTGATTCTAGCTTTCTTGTCGTAATTTCTTAAACCGCTGCAACCATTATTTTAGCTTTTTGTTTTTGTTTCTTCTCTTCCCTTTTCACAAACACTTTCTGTGCCTCATATAACAGATCTTCTATCTGTTTTTCACTCCAGCTTTCTAATTTCTGTAACTTCTTTTGTATGTCCGGCCATGATTTAGTCACAAATTGGACCTTTAAAAGTCCCTGTGCGACCACATCATCAGGATTCATTCCCGAATATTTTCTACTGGCTTCCTTTAATCTCTGTAAAAAGGCTGACGGGGTTTCCTCCTTTTCCTGTCTTATTTCAAAGGCTTTACAAAAATTCTGAGATTTAGGAGCTGCTTCTCTAATGCCCAAAATAACCATTTCTCGAAAGTCTCTCGTCTCTCCCCTATCATGTTCATCCATACCCTGCCAGCAGGGGTCCACATTGGGAAATGTGTCCTCTGCTAGTATTACTCTTTCACCCAACGGGTGTCTTTTTTCCCATTCGCTCAGGGCAGCTCTTCTGATCATACCCCTTTCTTCTCCTGAAAATATCGTCCCCAGGATGCTCATTAATTCACCCCAGATATATAAATTCGGCCCCAAGAATTGGTCCAACTGTTCTGCCAATCCCACGGGGTCTTCAATCAAGCTTTTCATTTCTTTTTTAAATGATCTAATTTCACTGCTAGTTCACTGACATACCCGATTTCGCCGTTACCTAAGGGGATATATTTGTGCCGCTGCCCCGCCTATGTCCCCCTCCTCCATCCTTTTTACTGCTGATCTAGTCTTAATTGGACTGAGGGGAAGGTCTTCCCCTGGACCTTTTTCAAGTTCTTGTACTGGGGAGGGTGCTGTGGGAGAGGATAAAGACGACAACAGACCATTAATGTCGTTATTGTAAGGAGGGGGGAAACTTAACAAAGGATCCCAATGGGAAACCTTCATTTCCTCATCATCTTCTTCTGACTTTTTCAAAACAAAGATGTTCGGACTCCCTATCCAACAGGCAGCATAATCAGATTCTTTACGGGAGTATTTTTGTTTCTTATTTACATATATTTTTAAGTCCTGACATAACCACTCTTCGTCTGACCCATATTTAGGCCAAAATATACTTGAAGTTTTAATGCTTTCCTTTGTCCAGATAAAACAACAAAAGTTTATCATTTCTTTTTTATGTTTCCCTCGCGTCCGAGGATTGTACTCCCAATTACTTAACATTTTCCCTAAAGGACTGTCCGTTGGGATGTGGTCTTCGGACGTCCGTCTCATGTCCCCTTCTAAACTTAAATCACTATTTTTATTCCCCATTTCTATGATCAACTATTTCTTTATGTAATTTAATTAACCTTACTGAGGTTCGGTGTCACCTTCTTCAGCACCCACTTCAGGGTCCTGACCTTCGCGTGGGGGATTTCCCCTCTTAACAACCAGTTTAAGGCTGGGTGGTTGAATCAGGTAGACACCTCACTCTTCAAATTAAATACCTTAATTTATGTGTTGCCAATTCCCCGTATTTCTCGTACTAGCCCGGCCACCTAAGTTCGTGTACCCTCAGCAGCCCTTCAGTAGCCTTCTGACACAGGCTGTTTTTCCATAGACATATGCTTAATTTAATATCACCAATTACCTGTACATTCCGTACGTCCCGACCACCAAGGTAATACTTAAAGGTCCCTTTTCTTGTCTGTGCACAAGAGTTACCTGGTCGAATCCATGCGTCCTTATCCCGCGGCAATCCCCGGTCGCCTACCCGACCGAACTTCCTGCTGCGTGTCAATGCCCCCTGTCCTGCGGCAATACCTAGCAACCACTACCATTGCCAACCCTGGTCGCTTACCCGACCGAACTTTCCGCCACGTATTTGTGTGCCCTATCCCGCAGCAATTCCCCGGATATATCCAACTGGCATCTGTGACAACTGCTACCTACCCTGGTTGATCGAGTTCGCCTAACCCGGTCGCCCAGAACCCTGGTTCTCCGGATCCCCGGATCCCCGATATATGCAACTGGCACCGGATACGTGGACACATCCACCTGGTAGCAAATACCGCTGCCAACCCTGGTCGCCGGTTACCCTGATATATCCAACTGGCAGCAACCACCGCTACCTACCCCAGTCGCCGGCTACATGGACACTCCCGGACGTATCCACCTGGACGCAACTACCGCTACCTACCCCGGTTGCCGGCTACATGGACACTTCCGGACGTATCCACCTGCCGCAACTACCGCTACCAACCCCGGTCGACCAGAACTCCGGTTCCTCAGATCCCCGGATATATCCACCTGGCAGCAACTACCGTTGCCAGCCACCTGGTTACATCCACCTAGCAACAGTATCAACAGCTACCCACCCTGGCTGACTGAATTAGCCTATTCCAGTCACCAGCACCCCGGTTCCCCGGATCCCTGGATCCCTGGATATATCCGAATGACAGCAAATACCACTGCCTACCGCGGTCGCCCAGATAAATCTTTTGAGACCTTTCTTACCCAGGTCTTGTGTACACAAGAGTCACCTGACCGGACCCGCCGCGTCTCAACATGTCTTGTTTCCAGGGTCTCTCAGTCCGGATCTCGTTCGCCCGAGCCGCTCCGGCAAAGAGGGAAACCAAAGACCGCCGAAATCAGCGAGGTGCACCTTCCTTTTTTCCCAACAACTTTTTGCTGAAACTGTTGTTTTAAACATTATGGTAAAAGGAATTATTTTGTTTAATAAATCTACATTAAAGTTAGTACTTAATTATCCATAATTATGCACTGAAAAGTAGAGATACTCTTCCCTAGCTACCTGCAGAGTTCGTAGTTCTCTTGCTGTACCCCTTTTCTGTATGCTTTTTCTATATCTGCAAAACCAACACTTTTACCCCATTTCTAACAAGAAGGCACCATTATGTTACCTTCAGATTTCAGAGCTTCCCATGATATAGGCAAAATGCTAAGGACAAAGGAAGGAATTTACATGGGGAGCCAGAGGAAGTGGGTGAGATCCTTAGTGAGTACTTCGCATTGGTATTCATCAAGGAGAAGGACATAGATTATGGTAAGATGAGAGAGGGGTATATTGATATTCTAGGGCATATCCATATTAAGAGGTGTTGGGTGTCTTGAAAAACGTTAAGGTAGATAAGTCTCCAGGGCCTGATGAGATCAATCCCAGGATACTGAGGGAGGCAAAGGAGGAGATTGCTGGGGCATTAACTGAGATCTTTGTATCCTCCTCACCATGTGCGAAGTCCCAGAAGACTGGAGAATGGCCAATACTGTCCCTCAGTTTAATAGGGGAACAGGGATAATCCAGGAAATTATAGGCTTATGACCTTTACCTCAGTGGTAAGAAATTATTGGAGAAGATTCTTATTCACATTTGGAAAAAAAATGGACTTATTAGGAATACTCAGCATGGCTTTGTGTGGGGAGGCCTTGTCTCACAAATTTGTTTGAGATTTTTTGAGGAAGTGATGAAGATCATTGATGAGTGCAGGGCAGTGGATGTAGTCTATATGGGCTTTGTTAAATTGGGGGACAGGATGTACATGTATTTGGAAAGGCAAGGACTGATTAGGGATAGTCAACATGGCTTTGTGTGTGGGAAATCATGTCTCACAAACTAAATTGAATTTTTTGAAGAAGTAACAAAGAGGATTGATGAGGGCAGACCGGTAGATGTGCTCTATATGGACTTCAGTAAGGCGTTCGACAAGGTTCTCCATGGGAGACTGGTTAAAAAGTTAGATCTCACAGAATACAGGGAGAACTAACCATTTGGATACAGAACTGGCTCAAAGGTAGAAGACAGTGGGTGGAAGTGGAGTGCCATAAGGATCATTGCAGGGTCTACTACTTTTCATCATTTACATAAATGATTTGGATGTGAGCATAACAGGTACAGTTAGTAAGTTTGATGATGACACCAACATTGGAGGTGTAGTGGACAGCGAAGAAGGTTACCTCAGATTACAGCAGGATCTTGAACAGATGGTCCAATGGGTTGAGAAGTGGCAGATGGCGTTTAATTCAGATAAATGCGAGGTGCTGCATTTTGGGAAAGCAAATCTTAGTAGGACTGATACACTTTATGACAAGGTCCTAGGGAGTGTTGCTGAGCAAATAGACCTTGGAGTGCAAGTTCATAGCTCCTTGAAGGTGGAGTCACAGGTAGATAAGATAGTGAAGAAGGTGTTTAGTATGCTTTCCTTTATTAGTCAGAGTATTGAGTACAGGAGTTGGGAGGTCATGTTACTGCTGTATAGGATCTTGGTTAGGCCACTGTTGGTATATTGCGTGCAATTCTGGTCTCCTTCCAATTGGAAAGATGTGAAACTTGAAAGGGTTCAGAAAAGATTTACAAGGATGTTGCCAGGGTTGGAGAATAGGGAGAGGCTGAACAGGCTGGGGCTGTTTTCCCTGGAGCATCGGAGGTTGAGGGATGCCCTCAGGGTTTACAAAATTACAAAATTATGAGGGGCATGGATAGGATAAATAGACAAAGTCTATTCCCTGGGGTGGGGGAGTCTAGAACTAGAGGGCATAGGTTAAGGGTGAGAGGGGAAAGATATAAAAGAAACATAAGGGGCAACTTTTTCATGCAGAGGGTGGTATGTGTATGGAATGAGCTGCCAGAGGAAATGGTGGAGGCTAGTACAATTGCAACATTTAAGAGGCATTTGGATGGGTATATGATAAGGAATAGTGTGGAGGAATATCGGCTGGGTGCTGGCAGGTGGGACCAGATTGGGTTGGGATATCTGGTTGGCATGGACGGGTTGGACCGAAGGGCCTGTTTCCATGCTGTACATCTCTATGACTCTATGACTCTATTTGATAAGGTCCTTCATTATAGTCAGGTTCAAAGAATTAATTCACATGGGATCTGATAAGTTGATAAGTTGGATACAAAATTAGCTTGGTAATGGAGAAGAGAGGGTAGTTGCGGAGGTTTTTTTTGACTGGAAGTTTATTACCAGTAGTGTTCCACAAGGATCAGTGCTGGAACCTCCGTTGTTTGTAATATATACAGTACGTGATTTGGATGAAAATATAGGTGATCTGATTAGTAAGTTTGCTGATAGCACGGCAATTGTTGGAGTTGTGGATAATAAGGAGGTTTGTCAAAGGAGATAGCAGGATATTGATCAATTGGAAAGTTGGGCAGAGAAGTGGCTATTGGAGCTTAATCCAGACAAACATGAGTGATACATTTTGGAAAAGGAAAGTACACAGTAAATGGCAGGACATTTAGGAGTACTGATACACAGAGGGATCTGGGGGTGCAAGTCTACATCTCCCTGAAAGTGGCAACATAAATGGCTAATGTAGTAAACAAGGCGTGTGCCATGGTTGCCTTCATCAGTTAGGGAATTGGGTATAAAAGTTAGCAAGCTACATTGCAGCTGTATAAAACTTTAGTTAGGCCACATTTGGAGTATTGTGTACAGTTCTGGTCACCACACCTAGGAAGGATTTGGAGAGTTGGAGAAAATGCAAAAGACATTTATCAGAGTGTTGCCTGGATTGCAATGTATTAGCTAAAAGAAGAGATTGGACAAACTTGGATTGTTTTTGCTCGAGTGTCAGAGGCTGAGGGGCCACTTGATAATGAACATAACATTATGAGAGGCATGGACAGGGTGGAGAATCAGAGTCCTTTTCCCAGGGTGGTAATGTCAAATACCAGGAGGCATGAGTTTAAGGTAAGAGGGAGAAAGTTTAAAGGAGAAATGCAAATTTTCTTTTATGCTGAGGGTGGTAGGTGCCTGGAATGCACTGCCAGAGGTGGTCAAAGCAGATACAACAGCTTTGTTTAAGAGCTATTTAGACTGACACATGAACAGACAGGGAACAGAGGAATATGCATCATGTGCAGGCAGATGAAGATTAGTTTATAATTGCATCCTAATCAGCACAGACATGGTAGCCAAAGGGCCTGTCCCTTTGCTAAATTGTTCAATGTTTAACACATAATTCATAACTATTGCTTACCAGATCTGTACTTTTTGGGAGCTTGTAACTGCTGCTACTGAGTAGAAAAAAGGTCTGGAATCAAGCTAGAAATTAGAACTTGAGTTGGAAATAACAGTGTCAAGATTAAATAAGGGTTCTTACAAAGGAATGATGACTGAACTGGCTGCAGTAGATTGGGAAAGGAGTTTAGCAGCAAAGGCTGTTGAGGAACAATGACAGACATTTAAGATAAGAGCTCATGACTCACAGTAAGGATGTATTGCAGTGAGGTAAGAGGATTCTAGAAAGAAAACAAGAGGCCATTAATTTAAAGTGATGTGCAATCAAGGCAAGAATGATTTAAGAATAAAAACCTTTTCACACAGTAAGTACTTAGGGTATAGGATGCATTACCTGGTAATATGTGGGAAATGGGGTCATTTGAAACATTCAAGAGGGCAATGGATAATTATTTGGATAGAACAAGTGCAAGCACATTGGGTCAAATAGTCTCCTTTTGCACTGTAATGATTCTGTCATTCTGTAACAGAGAAATAAATATTTTGTGTCTGTCTTCACAGAAGAAAACACATCCTCATGAAATAACTAAAATCCAAAGGTCTGGTGTGGAAGTGTGAAACTGAAAGTAATTACTAGAAGTAAAAAAAAGTGTTGGTGGAATTAATGGGATAGAGAGTTGTCAAACACCAGGACCCAATGACCTCCAACCTTGACTGTGGAAAAAGATGGCTGAAGCAATAAAACATACATCTGTGATCATTTTTCAAAATTAAATTAACCCTGCAATAGTATCCGCAGTTTGGAAGGTTGCAAATGTCATTTCAAACAGGGAACTATAAACCTGTTAACCTAATGTCAGCAGTCATGAGAATACTAGAATCTATTATAAACAATGTGAAAACTGAACATTTAGAAAGCAATTGACCTATTGGACAGAGTCAGCTTGGAATTATGAACTGAAAATCATGTTTGACAAATCTGAGAGTTGTTTGAGGATATTACTTGCAAATTCGATAATGTACTTGGATTTTTGGAAGGCTTCTGATAAACGTCCACATGAAATCGAAGTACATGTGTTTGGGGGCAGTATGTTAGCATGCATTGAGAATTGGCTAACAGGCAGAAAGTAGAGTGTGGGAACAAATGGATCATTCTCAGGTTGGCAGGCTCTGAGCAGTAGGTTACTTGAGAATCAGTGTTGGATACCAACTATTCACAGTCTATATCAACTATTTGGATATGGAAGCCAACTGTAAAATTTCCAAGTATGCAGATGATAGATTCCTGCCAATTTCTGTGAGTTGTGAGGAGTATAGGGAAAAACTTCCAGGGGATTTAGATAAGTTGGGCAAAAACATGGCAGATATAATGTAATGCAGGTAAATGTAAGGCTATCCAGTTGATAGAAGGAATGAAGCGATAAAATAATTCATAAATGGTGAGAGATTAAAAAATGCTAATGTCCAACAGGATCTAGATATCATTATTTATAAATCAATGCAAGATGGCAGGCAGGTGCAACAAGGAATTCAGAAGTCAAACGTTGTGACAGCTTTTCTTGAAGGAGGATTTGAATGCAGGAGCAAGGTAGATTGCTGTAATTATATAGAATGCTGGCAAGACTGCTCCTGAAGTATTAAGTGCAGTTCTTATCCTCTTGTCTAAGGAGGAAATATTTGTCATGAAAGAAGTGCAGAGAGATTCACCAGACTGATTCCTGGGACAGTGACACTGTCCTATGAAGACATTGAGGAGACAAAGCCTGCATTCTGTATAAAATACTGATTAGGTGACAATTAGAGTACTGTGTACAGTTCTGAAATCCACATTATAGGAAGGATGTTGCACTGAAGAAGGTGCAGAGGAGATTTATCAGGATGTTGCCTGGGCTGGAGACAATTGGTTGTGAAGAGAGATTGGATAGAGTTGGGATTGTTTTCCTTAGAATAAAGTAGATTAAGAGGCACATGCTTGAGATGTATAAATCTTTGAGGGGCATAGATAGGGTAAAGAGGAAGGAACATTTCCCCTTGGTGGAGGAATCAATGCATGGGGGCATAGATTTAAGGTGAGGGGCAGGATGTTTCGAGGAGATGTGAGAGTGGTGGAATCTGGAACTCACTGCCTGCCAGGGTGGTGGAAGTGCTTCATAAAATTTAAGTATTTAGATGGATATACAATGGATACTGGGATATACAAGGCTGTGGGCTAAGTTCTGGAGAAGTGCTGGGATTAGAATAGTTAGATGGTTGTTTTTGAACAGCATGTACATGTTGGGCCAAAGGCCCTTTCTCTCTGCTGTAGATCTCTATGAATCTAATGTCAGTTTCGAAAGAGATGTGATTGTATAGAAACTTACAAAATTCTTAAGGGGGAAAACAGAATAGGTGCAGAAAAGGTGTCTGCCCTGGCTATGAGGTCTCCGACCAAGGGTCACATCCTCAGAATTAAAGGCAAGCCACTTTGGACTGAGAGGAATGCTTTCAATCAAAGGCTTGTGAATTCTTGCAATTCGCTGCCTCAGAGAACTTTGAAAGCTCAGTCACTGAGTATGCTTAAGACAGAGTTTGATAGATTTGATGATGAGAGTCTTCCCAGCCTGGAACATGAGAAAGTTAGGAAAATTATGTGAGTTTCTCAATGTTGAAGCAAGAAATTCCATATTCAAAACAAGTGATGAATGCCAAGACAACGAGACAGTGACAATTCCTGACATGCAAGTCAGTGCAATTACCTGGTGACTCCAACTTGCACACTCCATGGGTGATAGCAGTGTATAAGCTCCTTAGAGCACCCAGTGATGGCCTTTGGCACCTAACATGGGCCATGCCTCACCATGTCAACATAGCACATCTCCAATCCATTTACAATTAATACAGTTCTACACTTTGCTGTTGCAGGCTGGAGCACAACAGCAACATGGCTGCAAATGTAACTTCTGTTTGTCTGCTTATTGTTTACTTCTGTTGTTGCTGAAGGAAAGCGAATGCTTTGAACTGTTTGAAAGTTTCCCTTTATGTGTCGGACCCACATCAAACAATGAGAAGATGTTAGGCTATAGGAGGCATTGGAGAAAACATCGCACAGAGTCATAAGTTGTGATGTTGCTAAGTAGAAGTAAACACTGTGGCTAGAATCTTAAACAACAATAGGCGTGAGACTTGAATGTACAATGTGATAGCAGCTATAAGCCTTGAGAACCTTTGGTTTGTGGTTGTTCTCTCACTACATAAATGGCAAACAGTGACTCCATACAGGCAAAACCTGACCAAATGCATGGCTGGTTTTTTATTCATTCGTGGGATGTGTGTCACTGGCCAGCATTTATTGCTCATCGCTAGTTGCCCTTGAAAGGTGGTGACTGGCTACTTTCTTGAACCAGTGCAGTTGCATGCTATGGGTTGGCTGACAATGTCTTGAGGGAAGGAATTCCTGGAATTTGACCCAGCGACAGTGCAGGAATGGCACTATATTTCCATGATTCGGAGATGCCGGTGTTGGACTGGGGTGTACAAAGTTAAAAATCACACAACACCAGATTATAGTCCAACGGGTTTAATTGGAAGCATACTAGCTTTCGGAGCGACGCTTTATGTGTCGCTCCGAAAGCTAGTGTGCTTCCAATTAAACCAATTAGCAGTGTTCCCATGTATCTGCTGCCCTTGTCCTTCTAGATAGAAGTGGTTGTGAGTTTGCAAGGTACTGTCTGAGGATCTTCAGTGAATTTCTACAGTGCATCTTGTAAATAGTACGGACCGCTGCTACTGAGCATCGGTGCCGGAGGGAATGAATGTTTGTAGGTGTGGTGTCAATCAAGTGGACTGCTTTGTCCTGGATGGTGTCAAGATTCTTCATTGTTGATGGAGCTGCACTCATCCAGGCAAATGGAGATTATTCCATTGCCCTCCTAACTTGCACCTTGTAGCTGGTAGACAGGTTTTGGGAAGTCAGGAGGTGAAGTACTCACTGCAGTATTTCAAGCCTCAGACCTGATCTTGTATCCACTGTGTTTATGTGACAAGTTGAGTTTCTGATCAATGGGTAATCTCTAGAATGTTAGTAGTGGGGGATTCAGTGATTGTAACACCATAAATATCAAGGGTCGGTGATTAGATTGTTGATTATTGGAGATTGGTCATGAGGTGCTTCATCCGAGCATTCACAAGCGGTGCTGAATGTTGTCTGATCATGAGTGAACAACTCCACTTCTGACTGTATGATGGAGGGAAGGTCATTGATGATAAGGTAAAGGTGGTTGGGCCTAGAACACTACCTGAGGAATCTCTGCAGAGATGTCTTGGAACTGCGAGGATCCTGCAACAACTACACCAATCTTTCTGTGTGCAAGGTATGACTTCAACCAGCAGTTGAGCTTCCAATGTGGCAGGACCTTGAATCCAAAGGAGGCCAAGCAGTGGTAAATACTTCCAACTATAGCAAATGGGATCATTTGACATGCATGGTGCCATAAAGGTGTGAGGCGTAGGTAATGAGGTGACTGGGATGATAGCATGAGACAACTCTTTGGGTCTCACAGAGAGGAGGCCTGCATGAAACTCACCCAAATTTAACTCTTAGCTGATATCTGGTAAGATTCAGCCTGTAATTACAAGTAATATAACATCAAGTAATGGCACTGAGGTAGATGAGCAGTCATGATATAGAACGGTGGAGTGAGCTCAAGGGGCTGAATGGTCTACTCTTTCTCATATGGTCCCATGTTACTAACAGAGTCAAGAATTATTATGAAGGAAAAATGATGCTACAATCAAAGCAGCCATGATCCTATTAAATGGCAAAACAGACTTGAGAGGCCAAATGGCATATATGTGTATATATTCTATCCACTTGCATTTTATACCTAAGAACGAGGCAAGGTATGAATCAATTTCACTCCCATTATTTTGATATGACACACTGTAAAGCTAATTTAAAATAAAGCACTTATTGTTGAGCATGTTTAGCTTCTATTCAAATAGTTATGCCAAGAAGGCGATTAAGAAAATGAAGTTTAGGTATTTTATGCATGATTAAGAACTGTTTTCAATTGAGAAATCACAAATTAAAAGAATTCAAAGCTCTAGAGGCACTATAACAATATTCTGCTGTAATAACATTGAAAATCTCTTTAGTTTCTGCTCATGGAAGGCAAATAAAATGAGAAACAAATTAAAATATTTTGTTCAAGCAAATATAACTGGCATACTTCTATTCACTGTTGGAATTGATAGATTGCATTGAACTAGGAATCCATTACACAATGGGTGAAACTTCCCTTGTTTTAGATATATTGGGGTCCTAACTTCAACATTTTGCCCATTAAATTCTTGTCTGCTTTTGTACTTTGTGTCTTTTCACTTGTGGTTCAGTTGTTTGCGTTTCTGTGGTTCTTTCTTTCCAAAGGGTCTTTTTGATAGAAAGTGGATGAAAATGTTGGCAACCTTCTATTCTTTCAATTCTGCACTGAATTCAATTCCAATTCAAATTGATGGTACTTACATTTCCCCCCTATTTAATGACTGCATGGGAACAATATGAGTTGCCCCATTTCAATTATGTGGTGATGAGTCACAGCACAAAATGATCCATACTTCAACTTAAATTGCCACTAAATTAGAAATCTTACTCAGAGACAAAATTGTGTTACCAGAAGTCAAATATTTTGACTAGTTTCACTTCTGAAGTTGGACAATGCAAAACTGCAATTAGGAATGTTTGGTTTTAACACTACTTCTCCAAAGTAGAAAGAAAGCTCAATTCTTCGCATGAATTTGTGTCATTTTAATAAACATTTTAAAAAATTTAAAATGTTGCAAATTTGATACAACTGCTGCTCTTGACTGGCGTTTATTTATAAATACATTGATGATGTCTTAAAGTTCTTGTTTTTGTTAAATATATGTCAATAATAACTTTCAAATTGATCTTTTAATTTCTGCTTTGACACAATAATCTTTGGCCTGATGTCTTTGAAGTAATTCTGTCTCATCTGCATCTCAAAGAAAAGTGTTAGATTTCTCATCTCTTATTATTGTGCATTACTTAGTTTGCTGAAAGGTTTTTGCTATGATTCAAATTCCTTGAGGTGAATTTTCACTGCCTTTGGCATTAACACTGGCAGTAATGGCCTCAAAATGGGTCAGGATATTTGCTGCCTCTTTAGGCATGTTTCAACATGGAACTCAGGGTCCAACCCCAAATGTTACTCTTGATCTGAATGAGTTCAAGTCTGTGTCTTACAGGTGCATTAAACAACTCCACAGGTAATATCATAGATGGGGTAGCACTAAATTTTATGTTAAATTATTTTATGGGCTTTAGTGAAGAAGGACTGTTCCCCTGAGATTCATAAAATAATCTGGGGCCAACAATGATCTTCTGGGCAGTCTATATTCCATGACCATATACAAAGTCCCTGCACTCTCCTCATAATTTTCTCTGGTGTCCAATCCAGTCTTATCTGGATCTTTCAATTGATGAGCTACAGATGGATACCTATTCAACACATACAGAGGTCTTTTTCCTAACAGGCAATCAACTGATACACTGCACTAACTGAGGTATAAGAGTCAATGTCAGCATGCTCATTAAAACTCTGTTCTTCATTCCTTAATGAGATGTAGGTGTCACTGACAAGGTCAGCATTTGCTATTTGTTCTTAATTTCCCTGGAGAAGGTGGTGGTGATTTGCTTTCTTGGATCACTGCAGTTCTTGTTGTTTAGAACACCCACAGTTCTGTTAGGAAGTGTGTTCCACAATTTCGACTTTCTCTGAAGGATCGGTGCCATGGTGCCTCAGTCATTAGCACTGCTGTCTCACAGTGTCAGGGACCCGGTTGACTGTCTGTGTAGAATTTCCTCCAGGTGCTCCAGTTTCCTCCCACAGTCCAAAGGTGCTCAAGCCACGTAGATTAACCAGGGAAATGGAGGGTTAGAGTGATAGTTAGGGGGTGGTCTGGGTGGGATGCTTTGGGAGGGTCAATGTGGACTCGATGGGCTGAAAGGCCTACTTCCACATTACAGGAATTCTATGATTCTGTATGGGGATTGAGAGTGTGGTGCTGGAAATGCACAGCAGGTCAGGCAGCATCTGAGGAGCAGGAGAATCGACATTCGGGCGCAAGCCTTTCATCAGCAATAAGCGGCACTGGTTGTCTTGTTCAGGTCCAAATTGTGACTGTCTGAATGTGGCCCAAAGTCCATGCAGGATCAGTCGGTTCCAGAGCCATGCATTGAGGAAGGAGATGTGGCTGTGGTAACTTTGAAGCACCACACATCCCTTGAAATTGAAGCAACCCTTCCTACAGAACAAAATATTTAGCCCACCCACTCCGGGTGTGGTTGCACCCATTTTCAGCTCCATTGTGCACTTGTTATTTCCTTATTTACTGCACGATGGAAGGCAACAGTGGTCACTCCTCATGTATTGAGTCTCAGGCTCAGCTCTTCCTTTTGGTGAACCATCACATGTACGTATTCCCTTCCTGATATCCTTCCCCATCAATCTCACGTGCTTTAAACTTTCCCATGTTCTCACTCTAAATCTTCACCCCATCATGTTGCCCCACTAGCTCCAGGCATATTGAATCAACATGCCAAGATACAGGACTGAAAAGTGTGGTGCTGGAAAAGCGCAGCAGGTCAGGCAGCATCCAAGGAGCAGGAGAATTGACGTTTCGGGCTTAAGCCCTTCTTCAGCTCTGATCTCCAGCATCTGCAGTCCTCACTTTCTCCAAGATACAGGAGTCCACTGATTCCTATCAAAACCAGGGTATTGTTGGCTATCAATGATCCCTTTTATGGCATTAGCCCTTTCTCTCAATGTTATAATAACATTCTCCCCTCTCCAACTCAGCATGTTGCCTCCAAACCATAATACAGTACAAAATTCCACAACTTCCTTTCTAACAATCAGTGGAAAACTGCAAGGGTCCATTGTCAAGAAAGAAATAGCAGGATATTTAGAAAGGTAAATGCAATCAGAGTCGGCATGGCTTTGTGAACTGGAAATCAAGTTTGACAAATTTGCTTGAGCTCTTTGAGTATATGACTGGCAGAGTTGAGAAAAATGTGCTGGTAGAGTTTAGAAGAATGAATGATGCTTTTATTGAAACAAACAAGGTTCTAGGAGAGGTATGCTTGGCAGGGTTGATGTTGAATTAAATTGAATTGAATTTATTGTCACGTGTAACGAGGCACAGTGAAAAGCTTTGTCTTGCAAGCAATACTGGCAGATCACAGAGTTAAATCGTATAGATAAGTAAATAATAGGTAAACAGCCACAAAAACAAAAACACAGGTACAAGTGAATGTTAAGAGTCTGTGAGTCTATTAGTATTCTAACAACAGTGGGGTAGAAACTGTTGCGAAACTGGCTGGTGTGTGTGTTCAGGCCTCTGTACCTTCTCCTCAATGGTAGAGGTTGTAGAAAACATTGCCAGGGTGGGATGGATCTTTGAGAATGTTGGAGGCCTTTCCTTGACAGCGGGCCCGGTAAGTGAATTCTATAGATGGGAGGTTGTAATCATCTCCAATCTTGAATGGTACAGTTGCCATATCAGGTAGTGATACATCTAGACAGAATGCTCTTGATGGCGCACCTATAAAAGTGGGCAAGGGTATTTTCCATCATGCCAAATTTTCTCAGCTGCCTGAGGAAGAAGAGACGTTGTTGGGCCTTTGTAACCAGTGCGTCCACATGAAAAGTCCAAGAAAGCTTGTTGTTGATGACCACTCCCAGGAGCTTGACAGTCTCCACTTGTTCCACCTCTGTGCTGTTAATGTGTAGGGGGGCATGAGTAACATCCTGCTGAAAGTCAATAATGAGTTACTTGGTTTTGCATTTTTCCAGGTCTTCCACCTCCCATCTGTAGTCTATTTCATCATCATCTGAGATTCAGCCGACTATAGTGGTATCATCAGCGAACTTATAACTGGCATTAGTCTGGTATTTGGCGACACAGTCATGGATATACAGTGAGTACAGTAGGGGGCTGAGTACGCGCCCCTTGGGGGGCTCCAGTGTTGAATGCTGGTGACAATGAAATATTGTCCCCAATCTTCACTGATTGTGGCCTGTGGGTCAGGAAACTGAGGATTCAGTTGCAGAGAGTGGGGCTTAGTCTGAGATCACTAAGTTTTGTAATCAGTCTCAAGGGGACAATAGTGTTGAAGGCTGAACAGTAGTCAATGAGTAGGATTCTTACGTAGCTGTTCTTGGTGTCAAGATGTTCTAGGGAGGAGTGAAGAGCAAGTAATATGGCATCTGACATGGATCTGTTGGTCCGATAGGCAAATTGGAGTGGGTCAAAAGTAATGGAGAGGCCGGAGTTGATTAATGACCACCGAAGTTAGGACCACTGGGCGGTAGTCATTGAGACATGCTGCATGAGGCTTCTTAGAATAGGGATGATGTTGGCCCTCTTGAAACAGGCAGGGACAGTGGCCAGCTGCAGGGAGAGGTTGAAGATGTCCGAGAAGACCTCCGCCAGTTGATCTGCGCGTGCTCTGAGTGCATGGCCTGGTACTCCGTGTGGTCTCATTACTTTCCTTAAATTCACATGAAGGAAAACTGATCTGACCTCTGTTGCAGTGACTGTTGGGATAGGTTCGTCAGGACTTGTCGGAATAGGTGTTTCCTTTCCGCTGAAATTCTGCTCAAAGTGAGCATAGAAGGTGTTGAGACGATCTTGGTGGGACGTGTCATCAGCTGCTATCTTGCACTGTCTCTTTTCAGAATCTGTGATATCATTCAATCCTTGCCATAGTCACCAGGTGTCTGTCTGGGTCTCAAGCTATTTCCACTAATGGGGTAAGCCCAAACTAGGGGACATCATTTTTGAATAAGGAGGCACTCATTTAAATCTAAGTTGCGAAGGAAATTCTTCTCCTGGAAAGAATTCTAACCCAAAGAATTGTGAAGGTTCGGTCACTAAAACTAGTTAAAGAGGAGGTGGAGAGATTTTTCTAAAATTATGGAATTGACAGCATTAAGGAGCAAGAACAAAAGTGGAATTGGGGATCTTAAAGAATGGCGGGGTAGGCTTGTGGGGCTGAATGGCCTGCTCTTTTATGCTTATATTCTCCCGCAGCAGTGGTCTCCTTGAACTTTTAGTGCCTGGACACCCAGGACTGACCATGGCTGGCCCTTGACTCAGTTAGCTGGACAGTCAAGCAATGAGTGACCAGATACTTGACTGATCTTAGTGCAGCTCCCCACTTGAATTCCCAACAATCCTCAGACTGTTTGCCTGTGACCCACGGGGCTGACTGTGATGCACTTCCCGGACAGTAGAGCTACGGACCCCCTCCTTTTGGATATTCCAAGTGCCAGGCCGACTATGCACAGGTTTCTGCACCCTTTCCGGAGGTGGTCCTTGACTTACTTTCCACGTCCCCCAAATGACAACAGTCCCCCTTGACTTGACTGAGCACTATTTCCCACAGACTTTGAGACACGTCCGTTTGGTTGATGCACATGCAGTGTGTTTGGAGTCCATGTGGTTGGCACAAGCCGTAGTTATGAGATTGATGTAGGATGGTGACTCCAGCAACATGTTCATCCCCTTGACTGACCACTGCTGTCAGTAATCAGAAGCTGCTAGTTACCACTGAAAGGCAATTGAAGACAGAGGTACTGTGAGCATCTCAACTCTTGCTGAGCGGGGAAAGTGCAAAACAGCAAAGCAAGGAACATTGAGATGCAGCCCAGTCCAGTCCATCAGCGTACCTGCCCCTGCAGTGTATCCTGGCAGAAGCACACTAATGAAAGGTGCCAGTACACTCCAAAGCACAGCACTGAGGTCTAGTAGTGTACAGTAAGTAGATCAGTAAGTAGGTGATGTTCTCACACAGTACATGTTGGATGCTAAGGTCTGTGGATGGGGTGGGGGTTGGGTTGGGGATGGGGTGCTGGAGTGCATGTGGTTGTTGCCAGTGGTGCCCTGAGGTGGTGTCCAAAGTCAAAGTGTGGAGGAACAATCAGAAAGCTGGAGTCATCAGGTAACAACGCTGAGTTTCATGTCAGGAATTGTCACCGTCCAGTTTCTCTCTGATAGGTGGAAGTGACAGACACGATGCAGAAGGGAGGAGAGATTAACCAAACATGAAATACCTTCTGTTTAATGCACTGAAAGAGGCCTATCATTGCTTGCTTTTGAGAACTTTTTGTCAACATTTGAAACGTGGTTGGAAAATGAGATTTGTTGCTCTCAATGTCAAGAGCTCCTTAATAGACATCTCACATGATTTTCTCAAATTTCTGCCCATTGATTCCAGTTTTTCAGCTGCTATGAAATGAAGGACTGTCAATCTCACCTTACTTCTGAACCAAGTCCAGCCTTACAGCGCCGGAGACCTGGGTTCAATTCCCGACTCAGGCGACTGACTGTGTGGAGTTTGCACGTTCTCCCCGTGTCTGTGTGGGTTTCCTCCGGGTGCTCCGGTTTCCTCCCACAGTCTAAAGATGTGCAGGTCAGGTGAATTGGCCATGCTAAATTGCCCGTAGTGTTAGGTGAGGGGTAAATGTAGGGGTATGGGTGGGTTGCGCTTTGGCGGGTCGGTGTGGACTTGTTGGGCCGAAGGGCCTGTTTCCACACTGTAATCTAATCTAATCTAAAAAAATCTAATCTAAAAGTCAGTAATGAGATGAGGAGCCCAAGTGGATCCAAACTGAGTAGATTATTCCTTTACAAGTGCTGCTTAATACACTAGGAGAAAGTGAGGACTGCAGATGCTGGAGACCAGAGTTGAAAATTGTAATGCTGGAAAAACACAGCAGGTCAGGCAGCATCCGAGGAGGAGAATCGGCGTTTCGGGTATAAACTCTTCTTCAGGAAGAAGAGCTTATGCCCGAAACGTCGATTCTCCTGCTCCTCGGATGCTGCCTGGCCTGCTGTGTTTTTCCAGCACAACTGCTTAATACACTGTCAACAACTCCTTCCCCCACTTTGCTGATTATTGAAAGCCAACTGCTTGGACCGTAATTGGTTGGCCCTACCATTTGTACAGAACATAACTGGGCAATTTTCTACGTTATCAAGTCAATGCCAGTGGTGGGGCTGAACTGGATTAATTAGAGTTATAGCTCATTCTGGAGCACAGATCTTCAGTACAGTTGCCAGAGTGTTGTCAGGGCCCATGCCTTTGCAGTTATCCAGTGAGTTCAACTGTTTCATGAAATCATTTGGAATGGATAAAACTGATTAAAGACTGGCAACTGTGATGCTTGGGATCTGAGTAGGAATCCATGGTAAATCACGCAGTCAAGATGGATTTATACTTCAGCTTTGTACTGATGTGCTGACTGCCTCATCATTGAGATGGGAAATTTGTGAAGCCACCTCCCCCTGTTAGTTTTTTAGTTCTTCACCATCATTTATGAGTGGATGTGGTAAGATTGCAGAGCTCAGTCTGATCCACTGACTGGGATCGCTTAGCCCAGTCTATTACATGCTGCTTTCTCTGTTTGACATGCAAATAGTATTGTGGCTTCACCAGGCTGTCTGATGCTGCTCCTAGAATGCCCGCCTGAACTCTTCATTTGAACCAGAATTGATCTCCTGGCTTGATGGGAAATGCTCGAATGGGGATATACAATGGGATTGTGATAGAGTACGATTTTGCTGATGGCTTTTGGATGGCCCATTTGGAGTTGCAAGACCTGTTCAAAGTCTATCCTATTTAGCATATTGGTAGTGCCACACAACACAATGAAGGGTATCCTTACTATGAGGACAGGCTTCATCTCAATAAGAATTGCATGGTTGTCATCTTAATCAATTCCATCATAAATGGATGAATCTAAGGTAGATTAAGAGGATGAGATCAAGCAAATACTTACCTTTTTTAGTCTCTCACAACTTGTCACTGGCCCAGTCTATCAATGTATCCTTTAGTTGGTTAGTCATGCCATTCAGCTACTCTTGATGGAGGATATTCAAGTCTCTGAACCAATAATATACAAAAATCAACACAATTCAGAATTGTGTTGCGTGTTGAACAATGAAAAGTAGAATAGATAAATGAATACTAAATAGATATATAATTTGCCATTGTTAACAATTAAAGCACGTCACTTGAGTTTTCATACCAGAGACATAACTTCAAATTGACAGAATAAAATAACAGACGTTATTACCAGAGTACTCAGTTTTGTTCCAATAATCTCAGCACTTTGGGACTTCATAATTTGATCCAGTAAAAAAACATAATTGTAGCAAAAGATACCTGAACTGTCAGAGAGAAATCAAAGACTATATGAATTCAGCAACAGCTAACCTGCTCAAAATGCAATGTGTGGTTGCTGACGAAGGAAATGCATTATATTTCTCCTAAAGGAAAACTGAAATCTGACAGAGGTTGCATCTTTTACAAATGCATACTTGTGATGGTCATTAAGAAGACTGAATATCTGTATAAAGCAAGGCTGCACTTCTCTCTGGCAGTCACTAGGGAACAATAGTCAATGGTATTCCATATTTAATTGGTTTCGAGAAACTAATCTTCCTCTTGCAAGGTGTTTAGCTATTTACTTCCTTATGATAATTAAAAGTAGGCAACTGCCCTCAGGTCTTTGCTGCAATTTGCTTTTCCACATTGCCGGAATACAGTACTAAATTAATCATGGGCTATTTGCCATGAATATTGCAGTGGTTTGAACTTGTATTATTACTTTTAAGATCTTCAACAAGCATATGGATGCACCCTTGGATTAAATCAACCTCTACATCAAGTTGTAATTTTGTCCTATATTTACATATCATTCACATGCAATGATAATGGCATAAAAGGAAGCCATTCAGCCCATTTTGACTGTGCTTGCTCTTTGCAAAAGCAACTCACCTCGTGCCACTCCCCCCACACCTTGCCCTACACATTCTTCCTTTCAGATAGTCATCCAATTCTCGTTTGAAAGCCTCAACAGAGCTTTTCACTACTGCTCTCTCAGGCAATGCATTAAAGATCATACCTGGTGAAGAATTATTTCCTCATGTTGTCATTGCTTCTTTTGACAATTACTTCACATTTCTGCCATTGGTTTTCCATCCTTTCTCCAATGAGGAAAGTTTTATCCTATCTACTTTGTTTAGACCGTTTAATATTTCCAAGACCTCTATCAAATCTCCTCTCAATTTCTTTTCCCTGAGAAAACAAATAAGTGTTTCCAATCTGTCAGCTTAACTAAGGTTTGTCTTCCTGGAACCATTCTGGTCATTGTTTTCTATATTTTTATTAATGCCTCCACATCCCTCATGAGTTGTGGTTCATAGGGAGTGGTTACAATACTCCAATTGAAGTTCAACCAGTGTTTTATACAAGTTTAGTATCACTTCCTTTGTTTTGTGGCCCCATTGTTAAGGCCCAGAGAGCTGTATCTTTCATAGCAGCTCTCTTAACTTGTCTTGCAACTTTCAATGATATACACCAGGGTCCTCTGCAACTACATTCCTCTCAACATTGTATCTTTTATTTTATATTATTCCTCTGCTTTCTTCTTACCAAAATGAATCAGGTCATATTTTGCCTCATTATATTTCATTTGTCACTTGTCCACCCATTCCACCAATATGCTTATGCCTGTCTGAAGTTCCACGCTATCCTCTTCACAATATTTCCAAGATTTGTGATGTCCGCAAATTTTGAAATTATATCCTGCACACCAAGGACCAAGTCATTAAAATATATTAGGAAGAGCATGAGTCCTAAGGATGACAAAAGAGATAGGATTAAGATGATGAAAAAAGTGTTTATGACTGATGTTAATGAAAATACAACAGCTGAAGTAGATGGCTCGGAGGGGAATACAAGAACACAAGAAATAGTGGAAATCTAAAGGAATTTACTACAAATCTTCTTTCAGTCCGATTATACACCTTTAATCATTACTCTGTTTCGTGTCACTCAGCAAATTTCATATCTATGTTTCTATTGTCATGTGATTGCCAGTGTGAAGTGATTGCTAGAGTAGGGAGGTAATGCTTCAGTTATATAGGGCCATGGTGAGACCACATCTGGAGTACTGAGTACAACATTGATCACATTATTTCATAACGGATGTAAATGCAATAGAGAAGGTTTATTAAACTAATACCTGGAATGGGCTGGTTGTCTTATGAGGCAAGGTTGGGCAGGCCAGCCTTGTTTATGCTGGTGTTTAGGAGAGTAAGAGGCAACATGATTAAAATATACAAGACCCTGAGTGTCTGACCGGGTTAGATGTGGAGAGAATGTTTCTTCCAATGGGAGAATCTAGAACTGAGGGTGACTGTTTTTAATAGTTGGCGATCATTCATTTAAAACAGAGACAAAGTAATTTTTTTCTTTTATAGGGTTGTGACTTTTGAAACTCTGTTTCTGAACAAATGGTGAAAGCAGAGTCCTTGAATATTTTTAAGGGAGAGATTGATCAGCCCAGTGGGTGATAGATTATCAAGTGGAGGTGTGATTGCAGATTTGATGTTACAATGAACCATGATGTTACAATGACTCAGCCAACATTGTCTACCTTATATGTTGCAGGCAGGGATGCCCAGAGGCATGGTACATTGGGGAAACTGAGCAAAGGCTACGACAACGGATGAATGGGCACCGCACAACAATCAACAGACAGGAGGGTTCCCTCCCAGTTGGGGAACACTTCAGTGGTCGAGGACATTCAGCCTCGGATCTTCGGGTGACCATCCTCCAAGGTGGACTTTGGGACAGGCAGCAGAGGAAAGTGGCTGAGCAGAGGCTGATGCTAAGTTCGGTACCCATAGGGAGGGCCTCAACCGGGACCTTGGGTTCATGTCACATTACAGGTGATCACCATTGCACTACACACACACACAGATATTCCTACACACACACACACACACACACACTCTCACATGCACATAGACACAGATACACACAGACGCGCACACAGACACCCACACACACCCTTATAGACACACAGACTCCCACACATGCACCCCCTCACAGACTTAAGACACTCTGCACACACACACACTTTCTCACACTCACAACCCCCACCCCAGACAGACACACACACAGACAGCCAAAGTCCCACATGCACACATATATATTGTGTGTGGTGAATCTTTCTGGTACAAAATTACATTGCACTTTGCTCAAAAACCACATAGATTCATGTCGAACTCTGAGTTCAAAAACTGCATGAATTTATGTAAAACTCTGTTATTTCACTTTTTAGATTGGAATCAATCTAAACATCAGGTCATAGACAGAGAACACAGGGGGCTAACACCTTCAACACATTGTCTAGCTATCACCATTGTTAACAGCTAACCCGAGAATGCAACTTTAAAAAAAGAGTTTTGTGATTTACACATGAAAGAAGTGAAACTATCACTGTATCCTAACAGATGAAAGGCTTAACAGACAATCAATTCTTCAATGTATAATTTCAGTTACATCACACTGCAAATTTTTGCTGTAAATTCTGTGTTATGATCGAGCCCTCCACAATCACCTGATGAAGGAGCGTCGCTCCGAAAGCTAGTGTGCTTCCAAATAAACCTGTTGGACTATAACCTGGTGTTGTGTGATTTTTAACTTTGTACACCCCAGTCCAACACCGGCATCTCCGAGCAATGAACCATAACCTTATTGAATAATGGAGAAGCCTCAAAGGTCTGAATGACTTATTCATTTGATCATATGCAAAACATTCATTTAATATCTGTATTCCCATGTGTAAATCCTCTTTTTGGCCCATCTCACTTTATATTAGCTGCTGGTCTCTTTCCATACTGCTGTTGCTTCTCATATTTGCTGTTTCAATTATATTTGATATTCTTTGGAGTTTAGAAGAATGGTGAGTGATATCGTTGAAATATACAGAGTTCTGAAAGGGCTTGCTAGGATAAATGCTGAGAGATTATTTCTGTTGGTCTCGGAGTCAAAAACATTGGACCACAGTCTCAGGATAAGGGACTGATCAATTAGGATTGAAATGAGGACAAATTATTTTACTCTAAGAGATATGACTCTCCATCCAAGTATGTTGTGCAAGTTCCATCACTGAATATATGTAAGTCTGGAATAGCCAGATTCTTAATTTTGGAGGAATTAAAGAATTTGGGAAATCATCAGGAGAATGAAGTCCAAGATTAGCTATAATCATACTGAGTAATGGAGCAGGCTGAACTGGTCATATGATCTTCTCCTGCTCCTATTTCTTGTGTTCTTGGATTCCCCTCTGAACCATTTACTTTCAGATTGAGCTCTGTTGTATTTTCAGTGACATCTGTCATAAGCACATTTCTTTCTCTTCATTTTAATTCCATTTGTTTTGTTATCTAAAGTGCTCTGAATTTGTTTATTCACATTTGACCCTTCATGAGAACATATTTTGACTATGCCAAAATTATTCCTTATTAAAGGCAGCCCTTTATTCAGTTACACTTCTACCAACCAACTTTTGATTTTATGTTGTCTGGGTTAGATCCGTCCTTACCACATTGACAGCATCCATGGAGAGAAAGCAAGATAATGTTTCCAGTCTAGATGACTCTTCAACAGAGCCGAAGTGAAGTGTACAGCATTTATGCAATAGTGGAGCAACATTGTCAGGTGGGAGGGGGTGTGATTGATATGTAGTGGGGCGGAGGTTGATATTTCAGATTAAGTGATCTGAAAATGAGAAAGGCGGAACAATGGTGTGTCTAACTGCCAGACTGGGAAAGAACAGACAGTCCTACTGGGGTTGGGGGGAGGGGGAAGAAATGGGAGAAAGGGTAACAGAGAATGTAACAAGCAGAGCTAAAAGAAAGGGAAGGAATGGGTTCACAATGTTGAACTCGATACTGAGCCCAGAAAACTGCCTCGTCTTAAAATCAGATGTTGCTCCTCCATTTGCGCTGTGGTTCGCTGGAGTGTTGCAACATGCCAAGAGACAGACAAGTGGACATGCCAGCAGGATGCTGTGTTAAAGTGACCAGCTATGGGAAGGTCTGGGGCATGCTTGAACACCAACCGGAAGTGTTCTGCAAAGCAGGCGCCCAGTCTGCGTTTGGTTTCTCCAATGTGGAGTAGGACACATTAGGTGCAGTGAATACATTACACAAGATTGGAGGTGGATGAAATGCTTAACCTGGAGAGACTGTTTAGGCCCTTGGACGGTGAGGAGGGAGGATGTGAAGGGGCATTTGCACCTTCTGCGGTATCATGGGAATGTGCAGTGAGTAGGGGGTGCTGGTGTGGTGGTCCAAAGAATGGACTAGTGTGTCCTGAAGGGAAAGATCCCTTTGAAATGCAGACAAGGAGACTGAGGGGAAGATGTGTTTGGTGGTGGCATTTTGCTGGAGTTGTCTGAAATGGCGGTGAATGATCTTTTGAACGTGAAGGTTGGTGGGGTGAAAAGTGAGATGGGTGATAGGTCAGATGTGGTTGAGGGCCCTGTCAAAGGGAAGTGCAGAACTTCATCCTTGTAGAGATGTGGCAGCTAATTAAACACAATGTAGGAGCAAATTACTGCAGATGCTAGAATTTGAACTGAAAACAAAAGATGCTGGAGATCACAGTGAGCCATGCAGCATCCATGGAGAGAAAGCAAGCTAACAATTTGAGTCTAGATGACTCTTCCTTACAACTATGTTGGAGAAACTAAACGCAAACTGGGTGACTACATTGCAGAACACTGGTCCATGCACAAGTATGACCCTGACCTTCCCATTGCCGGTCATTTTAACACAGCATCCAGCTCGCATGCCCACTTGTCTGTCCTCGGAATGCTGTAATGCTCCGGTGAATCACAGCACAAACTGGCGAAGCAACACCTCATCCTCAAACGAGGCTGTTTACAATCTTCTGGGCTCAATTTTGAGTTCAACATCTTCAAATTGTGAACCAATTCATTCCCTTTCTTTCAGCTTTGCTTGTAACCCTTTCTTCCCTACCCCGCTCCAGTGGGACTGTCTGTTCTTCCCAGTCTGGCAGTTAGACACACCGTTGTTCTGCCTTTCTGACATTCCGATCACTTAATCTGAACTATCAACATCTGTTCTCCCCCAGCACTCCAACCAGCTCCATCCCCACTTCCCATGATTGCATAATTGCTGTCCCCTCCACACTTCATTTCAGTTCTGATGAAGAGTCCTGTAGATTTGAAATGCTAGCTTGCTTTCTCTCCATGGATTCTACTTGATCTATGGTGATCTCCAGAATTTTTCATTTTCAGTTCAGATTTTAGTACCCGCAGTAGTTTGCTCTTAGGAGATAGCAAGGACTGCAGATGCTGGAGAAGTTAGAGTCGATAAAGTATGATGCTGGAAAAAGCACAGGAGGTCAGGCAGCATCTGAGAAGTAAAAGAGTCAATGTTTCAGGCTTAACCCTTCATCAGGACACGATGAAGGATCAAGCCTGAAACATCGACTCTCTTGCTCCTCAGATGCTGCCTGACCTCCTGTGCTTTTCCCAGTGCCTCAGTTTATCAACAGCAATTTGCTCTTCCCGCATTGACATTGGCTTCACCCAGTTAATCATTCTTAACCTGGATTGTTCCTTTTCCACAAACAACTTAAACTTCATGATTCAATGATAATCTACAGCTAGAAATAAATTTCAATCAAGTCACAGGTGTATCAATTTGAAAAATGATATATTTAATTAGTTCCTTAATGCCCAGGGTAGAATGGTACCTGGGCTGGAGCATGGACCAAATATACTTCAGCTTGTTAGCAGGAATTCTGCTCTGAAAATGAAATTGTCCTAATGCATTAATATTAAATGAAAAGCACATAACATTTTAAAACATTAATTTAACACAATTAAATGTATGGGCAAAACAATTAATAGGACTTGTTTTATACTGAAGCTCACATGAATTCTTTGGGCATAACAAAACCTTGCCCATTAAATTTGTACTTTGCTCAACTATTTTGTTACTTGGCCTGTCATTTGAATGGGAGAAAGAGAGGACTGCAGATGCTGGAGATCAGAGCTGAAAATGTGTTGCTGGAAAAGCGCAGCAGGTCAGGCAGCATCCAAGGAGCAGGAGAATCGACGTTTCGGAATTGAGCCCTTCTTCAGGATTCCTGAAAAAGGGCTTATGCCCGAAACGTTGATTCTCCTGCTCCTTGGATGCTGCCTGACCTGCTGGGCTTTTCCAGCAACACATTTTCAGCTCTGTCATTTGAATGGAAAGCTAACTTAAATCACCATGATTTGCAATGATGTAATGTTTGCAAAGAACTCACGGAATGTATTCAAATACATTGAAGACAAATTGCACCCTTGAAAAATGTCCTGTCATTTTATCATTAACATTGTTATTGACTCAGCAGGCTTTACCTGTGGAACATGATTTCAGTCATACTCGTTTTTTTTCCACAAATATATAAGATAACTCCTTGCTTATTTAAGTATGCATTCACAACTTTAAAAACTGACTATACTCATTGATATGATCCCAGCCGAACATTTCAAATGCCGCATGCAACGTAGGCCTAGGGAGGCACTGTCATATTAGTAATGTCAGTGGACTCCTAACCAGAATGCCAAATTAATGGGGACATGGATTCAAATCCTACAATGGTAGATGGTGAAATTTGAATTCAGTAAAATAACTAGAAGTAAAAGCTAGTCTAATATCAACCATAGAACTGTTTTGTAAAAACTGATCTGGTTCCATAATGTCCTTTAGGGAGAGAAATTTGTTATCCTTGGTCGAACTTATATGTGACTCCAGTCCTATAACAATGTGTTTAATTCTTAATTGTCCATGGAAATGGCCTAAAGAGCCAATCAGTTCAAGGGTAACCATGGCCAGGCAGAAAACATCAGCTTTGCCAGCAATACCCACATTCCATACAAGTTTCCGATTTTCAATTTTGTACCATGAAACATATTTACAAGAGCTTGATAATTACTTTTAAGAAAGTAAAATAAATTTCACAAAATTGGAAAATGCAGAACAACAAGACAATTTAGCAAGATCTTATTAACAGAAAAAGAAAACTTCAACATTTTTCCCCAGTAATATCCTTTTCACTCAATCGGTGAAGTATATTGAATTGATGACAGTGATCTTTCAGTATGTGCCACTTCTTCAGCACTCCTTCATTAGACCAAAGATTTTTTAGTGATGATGTAGGTGAAAAAGATTGCAGCACCCATCCCCTCTAATTTCTTATGTCCAACTTTTGTTCAACTCTGGGCTGCTACGCATCCTAGATTAGAGTGATGCTGGAAAAGCACAGCCAGTCAGGCAGCATCCAAGGAGCAGGAGAAGGAGGATCCCCTTCCTACTTTCTGAACTACAGCAATTTGAATCTCAATTTCTCTTCATGTTCACACAAAACCATTATCCATGATTGCATCTATTTAGGAACTACTGAAGGGAATATAAGTATTGAATAAAATGACTTGCAAGTAACATTGTGCACTTGAAATGTTACTTCTACTTATAGCACCATAAGACATTTCTTCCTGTGATATTTTTGGAATTTTTCAGAAGAATATTGGGTCTCTTCCACCTTCTCCATGTGTATGAGTTGCAAATGTGGCACCTCAAGCAGCTGATGATAGTGATTACAAATCAAATTATTGATGTCTATTCTGAATACACAAGATCTTAAAAGTATAGTCGGATCCATCAGACTATTAGTAGGACAAGTTTGCAGGAATTTGAAATGCCATCACGTAACTTGAAATAGTGAAGGATGATCTTCACAAAATTGGCAATGTCTTGATAGCTACCGTGCACTTCACTACCATAATTCACCTGTCACTGAGTAAGTAAAGATTGATAATGAGCTTTCAAGATGTCCTCCACCCAATCATTCACTCAATGCAAAATAATTTATTGCAGATACCTGAATTGGAAAGAAAACAATGAAGGAACTTGCAATTCCAACGCAATGTACAGCCAGTGAAGTGCTTACACAATAGTGACTGTACTTTATAAGGCAACCTAAAGGGGTAACTGAAATCAGAAGACTGCTTTGGCTTATCAGGATATAAGGGGAGATTTCTGGAAGGAGTTAATAAATATTCCTGTTGTTGTTCTAGTCATGGTACCATGTAGCTAATGGTAACATGTACTTACTTTTAATTCCAGCCTGATTCTTGCTGGACCTTGCTGTATAACTCAGATGCAATTTAACTAGCCATTAAGTACTTCATAGAGTCAGATAGTCATAGAGATATACAGCATGGAAACAGACCTTTCGGTCTAACTCCTCCATGCCAACCAGATAACCTAAACTAATCTAGTCGCATCTGCCATCACTTGGCCCATATCCCATTAAACCCTTCCTAATCATATACCCATCCAGATGCCCTTTAAATGTTGTAACTGTATCAGCCTCCACCACTTTCTGTAGTAGCTCAATCCATACACACACCACCCTCTGCGTGAAAAAATTGCCCCTCAGGTCTCTCACCCTAAACCTATGCCCTCTAGTTCTGGACTCCCCCAACACAGGGAAAAGACCTTGTTTATTTACCCTATCCATGTCCCTCATGATGTTATAAACCTCTATAAGGTCACCCCTCAGTCTCCGACGGTCTAGTTAAAAACAGCCTCAGCCTATTCAGCCTCTCCCTGGACCTCAAATCCCCCAATCTTGGCAACATCCTTTTCTGAACCCTTTCAAAGTTTCACAACATCCTTTCGATAGGAGGGAGACCAGAATTCCATGCAATATTCCAAAAGTTGCAACTGCTCTGTTTATCAAGACCGAACTTCCCTTCTGTTGAAGATATTATGTGCATATCATTCCTCACTTGGAATCAGTAAATTAGATGAATACCAATAAGAAGATTGGTGGCAGTGAATCTATCCAAGGCTTTTAAGAAAGTTCCAGTAGGAATGACTTCAACATATAAATCTCTTTACAGTGATGCAGATTTCACATCTATACCAAAATAACAGCAAGTGTCATACTGTCTCATGCATTAGTAACGGTGACCTACTGAAGACATCTTCAGTACTTCAAAAGCTACATCCATACAGTTAGAAAAATGTGTGTATCTTTCAATATTCAGCTGCTTAAAAGTGCAGTCAGTCAGTTTCTGTCAATGCAGCAGCCAGCAGTCCAGAAGACTGAGAAGCAATAGTGGTAATAAACTGCAGAGATTCAAAATAGCTAAAATCATGAAAAATATTTAAATATTTGCAACAAAGAGTCTTACAAAAGCTACAAGTGAAAAGGTGTTGAACATAAACCCAGAATAAAGCATTGGACATACAAAATATTTTATGTCTCCTAAAGAAGCATGAAAATTCTACATTTAAGGAAAAATTCTCGGTTCGGATGTCAAGTAAATGGAAAAATCACCATGGGTGTAGGTTTGCTTGGTGAGCTGGAAGGTTTGTTTTCAGATGTTTCGTCACCATACTAGGTAACATCATCAGTGAGCCTCCAGAAGAAGCACTGGTGTTATAGCCTGCCTTCTATTTATGCATTTAAATTTTCTTGGGTTGATGATGTCATTTCCTATGGTGATGTCATTTCCTGTGGTAATGGCATTTCCTGTTCCTTTTCTCAAGGGATGGTAAATGGAATCCAAGTCATGTGTTTGTTAATAGAGTTCCAGTTGGAATGCCATGCTTCTAGAAATTCTCTTGTGTGTCTCTGTTTGCTTGTCCAAGGATAGATGTGTTGTCCCAGTCTAAGTGGTGTCCTTCCTCATCTGTATGTAAGGATACCAGTGAGAGAGGGTCATGTCTTTTTGTGATTAATTGATGTGCATGTATCCTGAACCTACACCTAGAACCTCAACTTGAGCAACAAATCTTCTCAAAACTTGCTAATATATCATGTTATTTAGTAAACAAACATTGCTATAGTGACTTGGAGAGGAACTTACAGGTGGTGGTACCTGATGCCCTTGAAAGATATCTGCTGCCCTTGTATTTCTATATGGAAGTGGTCATGATTTTGGAAGATGCTCTCTAAGGAGCTTTGGTGAATTTCTGCAGTATATGTTGTAGATTGTACATAATGCTGCTACTGAGCATTGGTGATGGAAGGAATGGATGCTAGTGGACATAATGACAGTCAAGCAAGCTGCATTAGCCAGGATGGTGTCAAGCTTCTTGAATGTTGTTGGAGCTGCACTCATCCAGGTAAGTGGGGAATATTCCATCACACTCCTGATCTGTGCTTTGTAGATAGTGGATAGGATTTGGGGAGTCAGGAAATGAATTATTCATTGCAGGACTGTAGCCTCTGACCTGCTCTTGCAGCCACAACATTTACATGGTGAGTTAAGCTCAATTTCTGATCAGTGGTAACCCCAATGGTGCTCACAGTAAGCGATTCAGTGAAGGTAATATCATTGAATGTCAAGGAGCAAATGATTAGATTATTGCTTGTTTGAAATGGTCATTGCCTATCACGTGTGTAGTGTGAATGTTTCTTGCCAATTGTCAGTTCACTCCTGGATATTTTCCGGGCCTGCATATGGACACGGACTGCTTCAGTATCTGAGGAGTCATGAAGGATGCTGAATATTGTGCAATCATCATCCCCACTTCTGACCTTATGATGAAGGAAAGATGATTGATGAAGCAGCTGAAGATGATTGAACAATAGACCCTGAACAACAGTTGCTGGGTTATCCTGGAACTGACTGTTCTCCAACAACCACAGCCACTTTCCTATGTTCCAGATTTGACTCCTACCAGTGGAGAGTTTTTTTTCCCGATTTGTACTGCCTCCAGTGTTCCTAGGGCTCCTTGATGCCACACTCAGTTAACTGCGGCCTTGATGTCAAGGGTTATCACTTTCACCTCACCTCTGGATTCTGCCCTTTTGTCCACATTTAAACCAAGCTTGTAATGAGGTCAGAAGCTGAGTGGCCCTGGTGGAACCCCAACCGGATGTCACTGAGCAGGTTATTGCTGAGCAGGGGTTGCTTGAAAACACTATTGATGACACTTTCCATCATTTTACTGATGAATGAGAGTAGACTGATGAAGTAGAAATTGGCTGAATTGGATTTCATCTGCGTACAGAACATACCTGTGCAATTTTCCACACTGTCAGTAGATGCCAGTGTTGTAGTTGTACTGGACCAGTTTGGCGAGGGATGCAGCAAGTTCTGCAGCACATGTCTTCAGTACTATTGCCAGAATGTTGTCAGAACC
Organism: Chiloscyllium plagiosum; assembly: GCF_037043375.1. Taxonomy (NCBI): domain Eukaryota; kingdom Metazoa; phylum Chordata; class Chondrichthyes; order Orectolobiformes; family Hemiscylliidae; genus Chiloscyllium; species Chiloscyllium plagiosum. Next base: position 90,120,903 of record NW_028270140.1, read on the forward strand.
CATTGTCTTGTGTATACAGTGCCTCCAACCATTTCTAATTAACACTCGGTGTGAATCAATTTGGCTGAAGACTGGTATCTGTCATGCCAGGCACCTCTGGAAGAGATTAAGATGGATCATCCAGTTGCCACTTCTGGCTGAAGATTGCTACAAAAACAAATTTCAGAAGTGCTGCAATAAGTTGGATATTATTTAAAAAAATTAAAGTTGTTCAGAAATTCTCCAATAGCATCACAACACCAAACTTGTCCAAATGTTCAAATGTGACAGGTGAAAGTAAAGAGATGGGAAACCCAAGATTCGGACAATGATGGGGTGGCCCACCCCTTGAATCTGTACTTGATGGCTGCTGAAATGGACGTGGCAACATAGGGAATGATTGCAAAGATTTTTGCTTTCAGTCCTACACAAATACCAATCCGATTGAGTGTGTGTGTGAAAGGAGATGGCAGGCAACTTAATACCAGAGCTGATGACCAGTATTTCAGTTGTACCAATCCTGTGGTAGATGGTAGCAAGTGTCTTTCCAACAGACACTACAGCTTGCAATTGGTTGGCTGTGGCCATGACCATTTGATCATTTTTTTTTCAATAGTTTGTTTCTCAAATCACACAAAGAACCTCTTAACACATGTTAATTACTGGGTATTTTGCTTGGGAATTTCCTTGGAGCTGCTCCTGTGCAAAAATGTGCAACAAGAAACCAATTTACAAATGTTTCCCTCTCTACTTTTTATGTTTTCAGTGATGGATTATTCAGGCATTGTTTGCTTAATTAATTAATCTGAGGGAAAAAGACACAAACCTTTTAAACTTGCACCAACCGCTAGAAGACAAATTACACTCTAAATTACTAAGTAAGTTCAGCACCATTAAACCCATGCTTTTCATTTATTTACCTAATTAAATTTTCTAATGAAGCTTTAATGTATGGACACTTTAGGGACGTGATTTTGTAATTCACTGATGATTTTGATCATACTTCATTCTGACCTTGTTTTTTCTATTAGTAGGCAATCCATCTCCACTGAATCTTCATTATTTATCCTCAGAATTACTCTCAAGTGTAGGCAGCTTATCTCTGTTTCATACATTACAGAAAGCATTTACTTTTCAATTCAATGTCTCTGTCAGCTCTGAAAATTGTGGTGGTGAGAGTTGTGGGAGGTGGTGGTGGGGCAGCGGGAAAACAACAGAAACATTCATGAAAGCTGCTCAGGAACTGGATGCAAATCTGCAGGACTTGTGGCCACAGTGCAGCTAGCTAGTTAATGAAAACAGATGGTGTCTATTCAGGAATCAGACTGGCTGGTCCATCAGTGCCTTAATGGCTGGATGAGATGCATGTGGCTGTCCTCCAGGTTAACTCCAAACATTGCTTTTCCCATTATCCCATAAGACCTTTGGTTAGCAAAATACTATCAACCTGTCAATCATAATAATTAATTTTATCATTTGTGTTCCAAACGTCTGCTATTCTTGTGTGTTAAATTGCTTCCTGATTCCACTGCTGAAAGGACTAGTTTTAATTTTTAGTTAATGTTCCTTAATCACACACTCCCCAGTGAGCAAAAATAGTTCTTTTCTAAGCTCTCTATTTCCCTCAAAGTCAATCACTTTCAGAGTTTTACAGAATTGGTATGGACTTGTTGGGTTGAACAGCCTGTTTCCACACTGTAGGGATTCTAAGATTCTCAACAGAATACAATGACAGTTTGTGTAATGAGTTTGTATGAGGTATCCATTGGTGTCCAGGTGTCATTCTGCAAAATGGTACACAGCACTCCTTCGAATTCTAATAAATTTTTCCTAACATGTGATGAATAGAATTGCTCACACCATTGGTTTAATCAGGGCATTGTATAGCCATAACATTATGTCTAGCTCCTTATATTTTAATCTTCCAGTTATAAAGGCCATTATAAAGGGGCATTTATAAAGTACCTTTATGTTACAGAACTTTTTTTACTTTGGCTCCCAAGTCTTGATCCCTATCACTACCAGCTTTTCAGAATTGAGAAAATACCCTGCTCTATACCTTTTGCAAATAGATCATCTCACATTTACCACAATGTGATTCATTTGCTAGAGTTTTGTCTACTCACAACTTTATGAATATCATTTTTAAAAATGTTTTGCTTCTATCTACACTGCTTACAATATTTTCTATTTTCTATCCTCAGCAAATTCAAATGACTTATTCTATCATCGAAGTCATTAATGTACATGAGGAGTAGTTTAATAAAGAGCTATTAAAGGGAGTATATAAAGAAAGTTACAAGGTATATCAAAATTTTCAAATAACATTCGGAAAAAGATGTAGAAAATTGATTGGTGAGAAAATTGGCTGAGCAGAAGGAGACACAGAGTGACAATACTGTGCCGGACATCAAAATGGCAGAATGCGATCAGTCATGTCCACAAGTATCTATATTACGGTCTCAAATATTCTCTATCCTTATTAATAACTTAAATGATGGATAAAATTACAAAAATGTATTCATATGTCAGTCAGCTCAGATGGCTTGATGGCCAGATGTAGTTAAATTAATGCTAACAACTCAGGTCTTCTAGCTGTCTAAGAATCATGGTCTGTTTCTTTGCCCTAAGCATAATTTTAATGAATAATCACCAAGGACCTGGTTTTTTTTTAAAGATTAAGTGAACAAGGCAAGATTGTAGCAAATAGATTTCAACATAATTTCATTGTCTGCCTGTCATCAATTCGAGATTTTATCAACTTCCTGACAATAGCTGTTCAGCTACCTCTTCAATGATTCCCTGGTTTCCCTCTGTCTTAGACAATGGAGTGACGTGCATAAATTTCCAAACTAAGGTGTGGTCTTACAGAATCAAGGGGACTTTGCAATACTATCAGAGAAATAAATAAGCAAGTCAACAAGGATGCATTTATTTATTGATCTGAGCACCCGCCCACCCATTTCAAAGTCAGCTGCCCACCTATCAGGGTTTGTAGTTCTAGTATTATTTAGTCACCTCAGGACCTATGACACCACAGTGAAAGAATATTACCCTCAATCTCAAAGGACTGCCTAAAAATATATTGAGAACTTCAGCAAATATGCAATAACCAGTATTAAATGCAGCATTACTCCAATAACCTGTTATAATTTTGGTGAATATCACATATTTATATTAAGTTGCTGCGCTGTGTTTGCAGAGTATAAGTTGTCAATTAAAGCCTTGCATATCAAAAAATTCACTGAATATGCTGATTATTAAAAGCAAAGGAACTTTTTATATTACAGTTTTGAAGTCTTATTTCTTGAACACCATAAACATTCAAATTGATCTTGGAGAGAAATGAAGTAATACTTTTCCTCAACAGACGCAACACACAAATCACTACCATCAGTGGCTCAGGTTAATAGGACCATTAAAAAAACAAAGCTTTGGGGATTATTTCTAGTAATGTTTCATTAGAAAGAACACTTGAAGGACCATTAATAGCCCTGCTCGACTGATTAAAAAACATTGATACACTGGAGTAGGTGCCATAAGAGGTTTTTTGGAAAAATATAACTGAAAGGTATTACCTATTGGCAAGGAATAAACAGGCTGCAGCCATAAATATTCAAACAAGTAACTAATAAATCCAAATGGGAATTCACAAAAAACCTTATTGACTAAAGAGTGGTTAGAACATTGAATGTACGGGGAATAATTGAGATAGTTAACATTAAAGGAAAAGCTGGAGAAGCAAAAAGGAAATACACATTGAAAGTAATTCATTGACTGTGGGATTAGAGGATTGATGAGGGCAGAGCAGTAGATGTAATCCATATGGGCTTCAGTAAGGCCTTCGACAAGGTTCCCCATGGGAGACTTGTGAGCAAGGTTAGATCTCACGGGATACAGGGAGAACCAGCCATTTGGATACAGAACTGGCTCAAAGGTAGAAGACAGAGGGTGGTGGTGGAAGGTTATTTTTCAGACTGGAGACCTGTGACCAGTGGAGTGCCACAAGGACCAGTGCTGGGTCCTCTACTTTTTGTCATTTATATAAATGATTTGGATGTGAGGAAAAGAGGTACAGTTAGTAAGTTTGCAGATGACACCAAAATTGGAGGTGTGGTGGACAGTGAAGAAGGTTACTTCAGATTACAACAGGATCTTGATCAGATGGTCCAATGAGCCAAGAAGTGACAGATGGAGTTTAATTCAGATAAATGTGAGGTGCTGCATTTTGGGAAAGCAAATCTTAGCAGGACTTAGACACTTAATGGTAAGGTCCTAGGGAATGTTACTGAACAAAGAGACCTTGGAGTGCAGGTTCGTAGCTCCTTGAAAGTGGAGTCGCAGGTAGATAGGATAGTGAAGAAGGCATTTGGTATGCTTTCCTTTATTGGTCAGAGTATGGAGTACAGGAGTTGGGAGGTCATATTGCGGCTGTACAGGACGTTGGTTAGGCCACTGTTGGAATATTGCGTGTAATTCTGGTCTCCTTCCTATTGGAAAGATGTTGTGAAACTTGAAAGAGTTCAGAAAAGACTTATAAGGATGTTGCCAGTGTTGGAGGATTTGACCTATAGGGAGAGGATGAACAGGCTGGGGCTGTTTTCCTTGGAACATCAGAGGCTGAGGGGTGACCTTATAGAGGTTTACAAAATTATGAGGGGCATGGATAGGATAAATACACAAAGTCTTTTCCCTGGGGTCAGGGAGTGCAGAACTAGAAGGCATAGGTTTAGGATGAGAGGGGAATGGTATAAAAGAGGCCTAAGGGGCAACGTTTTCATGCAGGGGGTGGTACGTGTATGGAATGAGCTGCCAGAGGAAGTGGTGGAGGCTGGTATAATTGCAACATTTAAAAGGCATTTGGATGTATATATGAATAGGAAGGGTTTGGAGGGATATGGGCCAGGTGCTGGCAGGTGGGACTAGATTGGGTTGGGATATTGGTTGGCATGGAGGGGTTGGACCGAGGGGTTTGTTTCCATGCTGTACATCTCTCTAAGACTCTCTCTGTCTCTCTATTAGTTGGAGAAAGGTGGAAGGAGTTTTTTTTTTGTGATACGTAATTACTATTCCAGACCTTTTTGGGTCAATTGCCCTGTTTCTGTGCTGGAAAGACATTAAACCACATTACCTGTATGTCAGCAGATTGTTATTTGTGGAAAACTGAAAAAATGGTGGATACTGGAAATTAGAAAGAAAAACAAAAACAGAATTAGCTTGAAAAACTCAAAACTGAAGAAGTTCTGATGATGGGTTACTGGATCAGAAACATTTAAAAGACATTTGAATATTGAATAGAAAATGTTTAGAGGAATACAGGCCAAGTGCAGGCAGGTGGGACTGGCTTAGTTTGATTCACTACAGTGTGGAAACAGGCCCTTTGGCCCAACAGGTCCACACCGACCCTCTGAAGAGCAACCCACCTAGACCCATTCCCCCCAAACTATGGGCAATTTAGCTGTGTGCAAACTCCACACAGACAGTTGGCTAAGGCAGGAATTGAACTCAGGTCCCTGGCACTGTGAGGCAGCAGTGCTAACCACTGAGCCACCGTGTTTGGGAACATGCTTGTGTGGACTGGTTGAACTGAAGACTCTTTTCTGTGATGTATGACTATGACTGAGATTGTGAGAAGTGCAGGAGGGAATACCCTCCAAATCTTTGAGACCACATTTCTATTGAAATTCCAGTCAGATGTTTGCCACTTCTAGAAATAAACATGTTAATCTTGCAGCTTTTATTTCAGTTGTGACTGAAAGCTAAATTCATTTTCTGCTTAGTATGGGATCTCTTCACCTTCGCTAGCAAAAATATAAGCATCCAGAAACCTGTCCACAATACTCTCATTTTGCATTCTTAGGTGATTGAATACTGCTCAAAATACCAGGAAATAAGTTAAGTCTAGCTTTGAAATTTCACAGCCCAATTAACTGACAATACTGTTCATAAATTGAAAGATAATTCTGTAGTTTAAGATATTAGACACTAAATAATTACTCATGTGAGTAATCACCTTCTGCCTTTTTACTACTTACAAACAGCTTGCTGATATTATATTCAAACAGTGGAGCAATATTCAAAATATGTCCAATATCATTTGCAAACTGTGAGCAAGTGTCAAGTGGTCTAGGAATGCTTCAGACAGATTTTTAGTTTAGACCCTGTCTGAGGCCTGGACTTATTATCATTCATCTGAGAACATGTCAAACATTTCTTGTCAATATTGGAGTCGATATAATAAACAAAATCCACCACAGATTTGCATTCTGTATGAAAAAAAGCTGAACTTAATTAATCAGTTGGTTTAATTGTAATTTATGTCTTTGTACATGCTATGAAACCATTTTCTACTGTTATTATTTATTTTCAGCAATTGCTTCCCTCCTACACTATCTTTTGTCAGCTGAATGTATATCCACACCAATACATGCACAACACAGTTTCATTGTATTTGCATTTGTAAAATATATGACTGCTGTCAAAACTGCTACAACATCAGAATGTTAAAAATAATCTACCATTGAAGGCTGAGTTCATTTTTTAAAGCTACCAAATGCAAAAACAGCAGAAGAGGTACAAAATACAGGAGACTGCTAAATAAGATATGGGAACTAGGAGCAAGGTATTGGCATGGATGGAGGATTGGCTGACTGGCAGAAGGCAGACAGTAGGGAAAAAGGGGCCTTTTTCAGGATGGAGACCAGTGGCTGGTAAAGTTTTGCAGAGATCAGTGTTGGGACCACACCTAATCATATTAACATAAACAAGACGAAGGAACTGAGGGCATTGTTGCCACGTTTGCAGGTGACAAAAAGAAAGGTGGATGGACAGGTAATGTTGAGGATGTAGGGAGGCTGCAGACAGACTTGGACAGGCTCAGATAGTGGACAAAGTAGTGGTAGATAGAGTCATAGAGTCATAGAGATGTACAGCATGGAAACAGACTCTTTGGTCAGATAGAATAAAATTTGCAAAAGTGTGACATTGGTAGGAAGAATAGAGGTATAGACTATTTTCTAAATGAGGAAAAGCTTCAGAAATCTGAAGCACAAAGGGACCTAGGGGATGTGTCCTCATGTGGGGAATCATGAATGAGTAGTCATAGGTTTAGGATAACAGGTAGTAGATGTAAAGCAGAGATGAAGAGAAATTACTTCTCTCAAAGGATTGTAAATCTGTTAACCCCAGAGTGTGGCATTTACCAGGACATTGAGTAAGTTTTCAGAAGGAGATAGACAGAATTTTTAATAAGTAATGGGTTGAAGGGTTATAGCGTGGGCAGGAAGGTGGAGTTGACTGTGTACAGTCTTGCACAAACCTCCTATAGTGACCCATGAGACCAAGGAATCTATACAGTTCCCACACATCTTCAGGCTACTCCTGTACCACTTAGATGTCCTCATCATCAGGAGAAGTAGCTTTCTTGTGAACAAAGTGCCCCAGGTACCATACTTTTGTCTGGAAAAGTTGGCACTTCTCTGGTTTGACTTTCAAGTTAAACTGTGACAAGTAAGCTAGACAGTGTCTAGTCTTGCAAGGATGTCCTTGAATGTTGAGCCAAAGATTAGTATGTCGTTTAGTTATGCAAAGAGCTTTGCAAGGTCTATGACATTGCCAAGAGCCAGACCAGCCCATATCCCAGAAGGTAATAGAAAGTCCTAACAATTCAATAGTACTCTGCTTGGCTGTCTGTGCATCATACCTCCTGAGAGTAAATGAAAGTGGCCTGAATATCTTCTGAAGTAAGTTTATTATTAAAATAGCAGCCTACACTCATCAACAGAATATTCTCAACACTATCTGTTCTCTGAATAAGACTGAGTCCTTCCAGTGGACTTCTTAAGTTCACCTACACCTTCCAATGGGGATGGTCATATTAATTAATTGTTATGGAGCAGGCCAGACCCCCTCAAAACATTTTCAGAAGTTGGCCCAGACCTTTTTTTATTTTAAACACAGATGAAAAGTGGGTATTCCAGGAGTGATGGTCAAACCACTCAACTTTAAGCAAAACAGAATTTATTTACACACTATGGTTGAAACATGAACAAAAGAAAACAGAATAACTTAACTTATTGGATAACCCAACCCGACCCTTTTGCAAACTAATGAAGGAGCTGTTGCAATTCCCACAACATCCCATAAACACACCCCTTGGCAAATGGTAAATTCAGGCACAGGTTCTTACAGGCAGTAGAGATTTCAGACTGAAAGTTCAGGCAAGACCCCTGTTGAAACATAGACCCCCTTTTCACTGGAACTGCTTCTCTAGGTCCCCAGCAGTTTTGTCTTGACTAAAACCGAAGAAACTTGAAAAAAAAGCCTGGATGGGAGAACTGGCCACTCTCCTTTCATTGTACAACTGTTTTAAAAAAAACCTAAAGGCCATCACTTTGGCAATGTCTGTTAGCCATTTCGGCACCACTTACTTTACAACCCCTCTTTAAAAAGGTGAGGGATAATATAACCTTGTTAAAGGGGCAGCATCATCACAGAATGGATAACTGAGCATCACATGAGGCTAACTGAGGTGTCAAGGTTTCATCCAAGAAGACTACGAGAGAGGTGCTGAGAGGAGAAGCATTGACCAAAGCTTTTGTGACACAAAAACTGAAGCAACAAGTGCTGATATCATATGGCTCCTGGAGACCTGACCAACCTGGAACCCAATGTGGGTGATCTGCCACTAAACTTGGATCCCTTGAAAGGTACCAGAACAGACAAGAGCAGAGAAGGTTTTTTCTGGAAAATGTTGGATATCTCCCCACTTCCTATCAGGTCAGTGTGCAAGAAGAGAGCACTGCAATTACTACATCGAACATGCCACCATCATGATGAAACTGAATCCCCTAATTGCCCAATTGCTTAGCACATGCTCACTATGTGCTCAACGTAGTCGCTCGGATGGCAGGTTTCAAGCAGGGAATATGTGGAACAGAAAAACCAGCAGCAGGTGCCAACAATGTTGGAGGGGACTGTGCTGGGGGGATAAGCAGTTCTCAGGTCTTTCACCATGAGGTGATGGTGAGGGAGGATAGTGGAGCAGTTAAATGGACCTTTGGTGGAAAGAAAGTGTGTCTTTGAAATGGAGAAGCTGCTGGGAAAGGTGAATTGATAGATAAAGGAATTTGTCAGCCCAATGAAATCTATATGGTCATTCATGTATATAGTGTCCTGTTTTCCTTTAATTTTCCTTCCTGTTTGTAATAACCTGGTACCAGTGAAAGAAAGAATCCTTGCTTCATGATCTTTGGACCATTTCTAAACTGAAATCTCACTCTTCAGGTCTCTCTGTGTCAAGTGTGTGCCTTATGTGGAATTATCTGTGCATGGAACCAATCCTGAATGTTTTGTCCTTAATTGTTAGTTAGTGATTTCCTGTAATCTTTGCTCTCATCTGACCCAAGTGACTTGGTGTAACTACACTCACATAACAACCATTGTGAAGTCTCTTATCAGTTCCTGTATCTCCAGCCTTATCCATAGCCATGTGCACACCTGAGTTGCCTGTTGTATGAACAGCCAAACACCAAAATGTTTTACACTGGGATGCAATCCTTGTATTGTGCTTGCCTCAAAGAACTGGAGTCAGAATGTAATCATTTAGCATGTTCCCGATGCCAACAAATGAATCAAATCAAACTTTTAGTCCATAAATTCCATTTTTGTCTTTTTCATTTAGCTGAAGTGATAACTGTAGTGGTAATGGAAGTAACTAAAGAAATTTGAATATAACTTTGTGTGTATGGATGTATCATGACAAGGAGTGATGGCATCACCCATGTGATATCCCATGATTCCCAGCTAGAAGCACATGTCAGAACAGTCTTTCCATACAGGACCAAGTACAACATCTATTCCACAATATCTCTTTGATTGGGTTTGTATTGATCTAAGCACCATGCTGTAGCATGGTGGCAGCAATGAAGCAAACAGCATAATCTAATCCTAGCTTTCCAGTGAGTAACAAATAAAACACTGGAGATGAGCGAAATACACTGTGTATTTATCCCAACCAAACACAGTAAATGCAGCAGCAGCATTATCTGGTGAAAGGAGCATCACAAAAGTAAACATCGATATGGAATTTTACTTGCACTTTCACCACACCTGCACACTAACTTTTTTTAATTGCAAAAATATACTTTATTTATAAATTATCCACAAGTATGTACAAAAGGTTGAACACCGTTATATTACAATCTTTGCAGAATAAAGAACAGTGGAATTTAACATTCCTCCAAGCTTCCATCCAGTTGCACAAAAGGCATTTTCTAATCATGAAATGAAACTATTTAAATTCCTGAGGGGTTTGTGTCTTAAGAAATCCTTGTTATATTTTAGCAGAAAGACCTTATTCAGTGGTCTTTCACCACTGTGCTTTGGTGGCAGCTGCCCCAAGCTTCAGTGTGTCTCTCAGCACTTAGTCCTGGAAATTGGAAAGTGTCAGTCTACAACACTCGGTCAGGGTCAACTCTTCGCACTGGAAGATGAACAAGTCAACAGACCAAAGGATATCTTTCACTGAGTCGATGGTCCCCAATGGTGCAATCAATGTTTGTCCTGGTGTGCATCCTGGTGAACAGCCTGTATAGCACAGCATCCTCCATCACAGAGTTGCTCAGGACAAATGGCAACAAATATCCTCTGCTGCCTGAACACCCTCATCTCCATAACCTTAAGACCAACACTTCAGCTATAAAGCTAAGGACATAGATCCAGTGCTGTTCCATAGCCAGCATGATTGTTAACACTTTACTCTTGAGACCCACTTGTGTGAACATCAGTAGAAGACAATGACCACACGATGCAAATGCACAGAAATACATTGCAAGGCCTCCAGTATCTCAAGTGAGTTTAGGTTATTCAATGACAAACAATGAAATTATGCCGGGATTAGAGTGGTGCTGGAAAAGCACAGCTGGTCAGACAGCACCAGAGGAGCAGGAAATTCGACGTTTCGGGCAAAGGCCCTTCATCTTCCTGATGAAGGGCTTTTTCCTGAAACGTAGATTTTCCTGCTCCTCGGATGCTGCCTGACCTGCTGTGCTTTTCCAGCACCACTCTAATCTTGACTCTAATCTCCAGCATCTGCAGTACCCACTTCTACCTAATGGAATGATGCCTTCTGGAGAGGATAAAAGTTCCAGAATTGTGAGCAAACAACTTTAAAATTGCAATATACAATGAAGAGGTTTGAAGGATTGCAAGGGTTCAAGAAGGCAAGTCACCACCTCCTTTCAAAGGCAGTTAGGGATAGGCAATGAGAGATGCCCACATCCTATGGTTGATAACAGTTTTACAAAACTGCCTTATGCATCATATCACCTTAAGCGCTTTTCTGGTTACTGAATTCTTTACTACTCATATAAGAAAATTAGGTTTGTCAATGATCCTTCTCCAACTCCCCCCAGTCTTTGACATTAAAAATGGCTGATGATTTTGTTGGATTGAAATTTTGCTACTCAAGGCAGCACAGGTCACTCCCACACCCACAACCTTAGTAATCTTTGATTTCCTGAATACTCTTTGCCAGATAACATCCTCTGAAATCAATTCTTCTGTTTTCTTCGAGTGGAGAAAGAACATAGTTGTGTTTAAGATGGAAGTAATCTTCTCCTTTTATCTTTTTATCCCAAAGGAGTCACATGTGATCCTTCATTCTTATCAGTATTCATTTCAATGACCTCATCATTTTATCAGATTCAGTCACAGTAAAACTCTCTGAGCTGTTTTGACACTGCTGCTTCTGCTGGGCTCTTTGGGCATTGCTCCCTCTATACCACTGATTTGAGTGTATCGAGAATCTACTGCTCGCCTCTAGTGGTTGTGGTGTCAAAGTTGATTGAGATTAAAATTTGAATATTCGTTCCCATTTGGAAAAAAATTGAATAATTGCTCCAAATATGTGAAATCAGTAATATCTGATCTCTCAGTCATGACAGGATGTCAGACATTGACATAAATAATCTCAAGCAATGTACACTCATTTCTGGTTTAATTTTTGAGACTTGTGTAGCCTTTCCCTTCTTGAGCTGAATTACAATGATTGTTGCTATTTGGATTTGGAGCTGGTTCAGATTCTTTAGCATTCTGTGGAATGAAGAAAAACACACTTTTCTGCTTAGAAGTGAGAAACATTCATTTCTGGTGACATATACCTTTCCCACAAAAAGTTTGTCTCTGTACTTTAAGACTATTGTCAGCATTCCTTTGATTCTTAGCAGAGTTCTGCTGATATCATTTTGTTCTCTGTCCAAAAATTGTATCCTTGTTGTCTTCAACCAAGGGATTTTTTTTTAGGTAATGCAGTAACACTCATCCAAATATTTGGTCTGAATTTACTTGGATGACCATTAGCCTGGATGACCTGGTTCAGATGCATTTTCTACTTCTCCATAAAGGTGGCATTTCATCATGTAACGGATATTCTAATGAAAGCATGTGTTCGTATCCTGGAGTTACTTCCAAAGGTGCTTGCTTTAAGGTGTAGCCGTTCTGTGCAGGTAAGCATTATCACTTCCATTGTTAAAAAACTTTTGATGTTTGCACACTATTAGGAAATGTCCCACTTTCTTACAAAATGTTGCACTGGCAATAATGATGAGGTGGGGGGCAGGGGGCACATAGATTTGATTTGCCAAGGAAGCAGATGAGATGTGAGAAAAAACCCTTTTCACAAAACGAATAGTTTGGATCTGGAACACACTGCCAGGAAGTGTGGTGGAGGCAGGTTCACAGCTGACTATTTAAATAGAAAGAATGTGCAATGGGATGGGGAATAGGCAGGAGAGTTTTTTTCTTTATTCATTTATAGCTGTGGGCATTGCCGGTTAGACATTTATTGTCCAAGATTTGCCCAGAAGGCAGTTAAGAGTCAACCACATTGCTGTGGGTCTGGAGTCACATGTAGGCCAGACCAGGTAAGGATGGCAGTTTCCTCCCTAAAGGACATTAGTGAACGAGGTGGAATTTTCCTGACAATTGATTCATGGTCATTCTTGGACCCTTATTTCCAGAATTATTTTTTGTTGACTTCAAATTCATCTGCTGTGAAGGGATTTGAACCGAGGTCCCTAGAACATTATCTGGGTCTCTGGATTAACAGACCAGCAATAATACCATCAAGCAATTGGCCCCTCGTAAATAGCAGTAATGATGCTCATTTGGAGAGCCAGTGTAGATTCAATAAGCTGAATGGCCTCTTCTTAACACTTCTGTGATAAAGATGGATATTGTTTCTCTTTATAAATTTTTACTTAATGACGTTTTGTATGCATTTATCATCTGAGGTTGTGGTGTTTATGTACCTTAGAAAATTGACCAAGTCTGATACGTTTCTTGAGCTAGATTGGCTTTATATTCTTATCATTCTTGTGCTGTTTTTGGATTTCAATTTCTATCGCCATCATATAACTCTTTCTAATGTGAGATCCTCATTTGATTGTAACCTATCTGAAGGCAACGTATCAGAAATTCTGACACAATTCTGTATTGAATTAGTTCTACTTTATTCATAAATTTCAATGATTTCCTTACTGAATGTTCTTTTATCTTCCAAGACATTTTTGCAGACCTCCCTAAAACTTAAACTGCTTTAACAATGCTCACTTACTAAATATAGCAACTTAAGCCTGCACCTCAGTCTGTAGTTTCACCTTAAAAGTGAAATATTCACTGTTCTTCTAAGGTTCCTGAACACACACCAGGTTTCCGATATCAAATGCTTTCTCTGCATTTTTCCCCTGTAGCTCTGGTAAGACTCTCTATGGTGTACTCAATCTTTTCCAATAATTTTCACTATTTCTGGCTGTTTTAAGTTTCTTGAGGCAGGTTTAGTACTGCTATGAATGCTATGGTTTACAAATGCTAGCTGCTGAACTCACAAAAACTGACTGGCTCTGAGCTGCTGAATATTTAAAGAAGTTTAAAGGGCGGCATGGTGACTCAGTGGTTAGCACGGCTGCCTCATAGCACCAGGGACCCAGGTTAGATTCCACCCTCAGGCAAATGCCTGTGTGGAGATTGCATACTCTCCCCGTATCTGTGTGGATTTCTTCTAAGTGCTCTGGTTTCATCCCACAGTCCAAAGTTGTGCAGATTAGGTGGGTTAACCATGCTAAATTGCCCATAATGTTCAGGAATGTGCAGATTAGGAGAATTACCCATGACAAATGCAGAGTCATCGGGATAGGCTAGGGGCTAGAGTCTGGATGGAATACTCTTTGGAGGGTCGGTGCGGACTTGATGGGCCAAATGGTCTGTTTCCACACTTTCTATACAATCATTGTTTTCTGACTGGAATTTTTCTTTTCTTTCTACTCCATGAATGACTGTGACTTTTGTTGATCAAAGATTTCAAGATGTGCCCACAATATTGTATTTTCAGTTGCTCGTATTGCCAGCCTGTTCTAACATTGGCTGCCCGAGTTGCTAACATACTATCATGGTGTGACTGAGAAGTCATGAGTAGATTAATTGCAACCAATCCTTCTTAGTCATAGTCATAGAGATATACAGCATGGAAACAGACCTTTCGGTCCAACTCGTCCATGCCAAACAGATGGCCCAACATAATCTAGTCCCACCTGCCAGCACCCGGCCCATATCCCTCCAAACACCTTCCTATTCATATGCCAATCCTTCTTGTTATTATTAGTTTAAGTTATAGATACCATGTAGCAGGATGTCCACTACAAAGTCAGAAATTGCTGGTGAAAGTGGGCAGGGCTGGCAGCATCTGTGGGGAGAGAAACAGAGTTAGCATTTCAAGCTTGGTCGCTCTTCCTCAGAATTTTTGTATTAGTGTCAAGGCTAAAGAATGATCTTGAAGGACGTGGTGCCTCCAATATACCCGGGGACCCTGAAAGGAGGTTCGTTCTCCTCTTGCACGATGCCAGGCTGTGCTGGAGGGCTTCCTGTATGAGCCTTCCCCTGCTGTAAATAAAAATCAGAGAGGGTTAAGATAAAATATTTAAGAGATAGTTAATTGGTCATTCAAGGGATCAACTGGCCTTACATCGTACTCCAAAGCTCACACACTGTGAAATTTTGGACATGTCAGGCACAACTGGCTAAAGGAAATTTTGCTGTGTACCTCCAAAGCAGTTAGGGAGGGAGTACCAAATCCAGCCCATTACGCTCAGTTAGCAGACAATGAATCACCACGTACAGCATCGTCATTACTGAGTTTGTGTTAAGCTAAGCATAGATAAGACAACACTACATTCATCCACATCTGTTTATGAATAAATTAGAATGATAATCACCGGCTTCTTTAGAAATCAAGAGGTATTACTTTAGATATTTAATATTAATTTCATTCATTACAAACAATTGAAAGGGGGCAACCAGCCCAGTTATTGTGAAGGTTGCTAAGTAATGGCCTGCTTTAGACCCAGCTCACAGAGTTCAAGGATCAAATCAAAACCAAAGACTAGAGACAAATACATAGCAACCTGTCACTTCACCACAGGAGCAAGTAAAATTTCTCCAGCACATAAATCATACCTGTCACTGGGCTGAAGCACTGGGTGACAAACAGTAGTATTACATGCAGTCACTAGCCGATAAAGAAAAGATGGATGCACAGAGCTTGTATTCAGCATTAAGATATGTTCTTGATAAAGCATTGCATTCCATTGTAGCAAGTAGTAAAAATCAAATTTATGGCCACTCAGCAATTGGAAGTGGATTTACTGACAGTGGGGGTTTCCACAACAGCTGACTGAACAAAAGGATTCTCAACAGCTACCCCTCCCACTCTAGATATCTCGTCCAGGAAGGAACCAACAGAAACGTAAGTTTTGAGAATCTCAGCTTGTCAGGGAGCTATTGGGACATTAATTTTAAGGAATTGTGATGGTAGCTTGTGTGGTCTTCTCCAGTGTTTAGTGGAACTAACATGGGCTTAGTTTCACTCCGCATCATTTTTAGAATTTCTGTGGAAGGCTGGAAAAGTTCCTAGATGCACTCCTTGATGTAGGGAATCAGGCTAAAGAAGTGACATCAACCTCCACATAGACCTACCAGACTCCCTGCCTACGTTGTGAGTTTCTAATAAAGCCTGATTCTCCTGTTTCCTTTTCTGGCCCTTGCCCATATTTGTGTCAGAGAAGTATCCAGGAACCAAACAGTGTTTCAGCTCCAAACAGAGATATATTATCATTTTACATTTCGGACAAAAGACTTCACTGACTGGGAGTCCCAATTTGAAATTAGAACATTGAGATCAGTAACTCCAGCAACTGGGTAATCTGTCCAGAATGTCTGATGAACCTAATCCTAACAGATAATATTTAGCCATTTGACCATTTAATGACCATAAATTGACCATGTAAGGACCTTAACTACTGGCAAGTCGAGAAAGTCCCCATCCAGCTCTAAATTGCTAAGGTGGAGGAAAAGCACAAGTATTTCCCTAGAGTAAATTCACTCACTCTCTTTCCCCACCTAACACCCTGCCCCCCCCCCCCCCCCCCACCCCTCCACCTCCTTACCTCCAGGGTGGGCAACTTCATACTCTTGGAGTTTGAAGAATATGACACATTTTGCTGTAGTGGAATCCTCTCATTCATTGGCTGTTTTTTTTGCAAAATCTGTATTAATTTTATCTCATTTTATCCTTTCTCTGTACTTTTGCATTTTATCAGCAGCAAATTGTATTGATGGCTACTTTAGGAAAGGCTTTGGCTCACTCATTTATTAAAGAGTGCACTGTATGACCTTCGTTGACAGATAATCTATACCACTAAAACAGTGATGTAAATCTCAAATTTTGAAATACTGCCACGCAGTGAAATCTGAGCTAAGAATAACAGGTTATTTTACAAGAAAACCACATGCACCATTTGGGTTTTAGATCTCGTGTTCCCACTCGCTCATTTTGTATCATCTGGTGGCTGCTACTTCAGTGGTTACTATCCAAATGAATTGAAAATTTTAAACTTTTGGAGGGAAAACTATCAACTATTTCAAACAAAATTCTAAGAGACTACTCCTAAAACAACCATAAGTCATGATCTCCCATCAGTAGTGAGCTGTGCACAAAGCACTGAATATTAACTTTGAAACTGTTTGCAACAGGTTTAGCTCAGCAGCATGCGGAGAACCTGAAAGATTCAGCGATGTGTTGTTATTGGCATTTTAATGCAGCCACTCTATTTGTATCTGAGCTCCAGATTTCCAAATAAATTAGAGAGTGAGTGTGATCAATTTGCATACGTCTCTTTCAGCTTCCGTATTTAAAGGGGCCCTGCAAACATCTCCCAGCTGCCTGGTGACAGAATACATATAATGCAGTTACATGACATGCAACACTCCCAAATGCCAACTTGATGAAAGACCTACAAAATGATGACTTAGAGACTTGTATTTTCTCAGTTCTATTTAAGTCTTTCATCTCACAAAGGAATTTCAAATATACCTGAAGACGTGCTGCCAGTTGAAGACTTCTCAGAGGAGGAAATTCACTCTGAAGATACATACAACCCATGCCCACTCTTCACCAGTACAGATGCAGGGAGCTCTCAGGAACTAGCAGGTCAGGTAATTAGGTTGATGTATGATGATCTCAAGTTGGCATCGTCAGTAAAATAGCTCTACAGAGGCCGGTATCCCATCAGCAAGTCATCCTTTATTTACACATGAATGGTCCTTGACTTTACAACTGCCTCAATCAGAGTCAGGTTCCAGAGTGTCAGTATCTTTAACATCAACCATTTTATCTGTCAGCCAGTGCTCCCTAACTGATTAATAGCCCCACTCAGGGAACATCACATTGTAAGAGATCCATCTGCTGACCTCATTACAATCACTACAATCAGGAGATGGAGGCAGGTACAGGAGTGGCAACCTCTGCCAGAGAGAACAGGATATCTAGCCTCCATCAGCTAGACACAGATACTGAACCTTGGACAAAATCAAAGAAGAAGAGTACTTTTGAGTGACATTCGCACACAATGAAAGAATAAAAAAAATCTTGGCATCCCTTGGAATTTTACCCAGAAACAGAAAATGATCTTTCTGTGGCTATAGACCAGCTGTTTTTTCCAAGATGGCCACTTTTGGTATTTTGTGATCTTTTCCACCACTGCCAGTATGTGATACCAAGTCAGGATTGCTTGAGGTAAGACACTGTCACCAATCCAACTTTGTCTTTGCTTTGTTTTTGGCCTATCTAGTGATTAGGATAGAAAATCCTAATGTGAGCAAATGCGAGGTCTTGCACTTTGGGAAAAAGAATAGAAGCATGGATTACTTTCTAAACGGTGAGAAAATTCGTAAAGCCAAAGTACAGAGGGATCTGGGAGTGCTAGTTGAGGATTCTCTAAAGGTAAACATGCAGGTTGAGTCCGTGATTAAGAAAGCGAATGCAATGTTGTCAATTATCTCAAGGGGGTTGGAACATAAAAGCACTGTTGTGCTACTGAGACTTTATAAAGCTCTGGTTAGGCCCCATTTGGAGTACTGTGTCCAGTTTTGGTCCCCACACCTCAGGAAGGACATACTGGCACTGGAGCGTGTCCAGCGGAGATTCACACGGATGATCCCTGGAATGGTAGGTCTAACATACGAGGAACGGCTGAGGATCCTGGGATTGGATTCATTGGAGTTTAGAAGATTAAGGAGAGGTCTAATAGAAACTTACAAGATAATACATGGCTTGGAGAGGGTGGATGCTAGGAAATTGTTTCTGTTAGGCGAGGAGACTAGGACCTGTAGACACAGCCTTAGAATTAGAGGGGGTAAATTCAGAACAGAAATGCGGAGACATTTCTTCAGCCAGAGAGTGGTGGGCCTTTGGAATTCATTGCCACAGAGTGCAGTGGAGGTTGGGACACTAAATGTCTTCAAGACAGAAATTGATAAATTCTTGATGTCACAAGGAATTAAGGGCTACGGGGAGAATGCGTGTAAGTGGAGTTGAAATGTCCATCAGCCATGATTGAATGGTGGAGTGGACTCAATGGGCCGAATGGCCTTACTTCCGCTCCTATGTCTTATGGTCTTATGGTCTTAAAATCAATACTGTAGAGTAACTGCAAAAGAGGCACTGTTCTTCGGTCATGAAGTTAGTCACACGATAGCAATAAGAACAATTATATTTGGTCAGGTGTAATTACTCAGACAAGAGGAAGTTGTTGAAGATACATCTATAAACTGGATTAGAACTTCCTGTCCTTACACAGCCCTGTACTTGGCATCAGTAGAATGGTTGGAGCCAGTGTAATACAAAGTTTAACCACTTCAGAACCAATAGTCATATATAAAAGAATGGAATCTTCTTTGGTCAATTAAAATTTACTCTTCATTCCTGGATAATCTGCAGACACATCTGTACCAATTGTTTCTTCATTAACTCTTCCTTCTCTTGTTTTGCTCTGATTCCTGCTGCTGCCACATTTATTCTCACTGCTGCTGCTGCTGCTGCTGATGCTGTTCAGTTGCTCCTGCTCCTGCTGGTGCTGCACAGGCTGGTACCCGACTTTAGCTTGTACTTCACTCCCAGAGACTACACTCCCCCCTGACTACAATGACTATTAAAAGTTGTGAATGTCACTTCAGGCACACAAGACACAAATCCAGTCCCTTGACTTCAGCAAGTTACATTCCTCTGCCTCCAAAATATACCCTTCCCCCATGTCTTTCAGCTGTTTTCTAATTATAAAATTACATGTTGTATTTATTATCTCCAGATTCTATTATGCCACTACTGTCTTATTAATCCTCCCACCTTTTACTCTCCATATAATTCACACTGCTACTTCATAGCAGCAACACAACACAACTTGCCACTAACAGAGTGTTGCTGCCAAACCAATAAGCTGATCTGCCTATTACACTATCTGTAACCCGATCTTGCTCATGTTCTGTTTCCCTGCCACCTCTTTGCTTGCTCAATTACATAGGCTCCAGAGCATCAAGTTACATTTAATATTCTTATCCTTGTGTTCAAATGCTTCCACGATGATGCACCTTCCAATCTCTGTAATCTTCTTCAGTCCTAAAGACTCGCTGGATGTTATTTCTTGTACATTCCAATTCCAATTTCATTCAAACCCACCATCAATAACTCTGCCTTCACCTATCTATGCTCTACCCTCTGGATCTTTCTCCTTAAATCTCTCTGTCTCTCCACCTTTCTCCCCCTTTTGCAGCTTGTTGAACACATCTCTTTAACCCGCCTTTTGGATACATCTCCTAATATTGCCTTTGTGGTTTGGCATCAAATCTGATAATAATCTTTATCTTATGATTTTAAGCGATAATGTTCCTGTGAAGTGCTTTGGGAAATTTTACTTCATTAAAAAAGGCTATATAAATCAAAGTTGCTATTCGTAATGAACAAGGAAATAGATATTAATAATATTTTAATAATTACAGAAAACATATGAGATTCCCTTTATCCTCTTTTTATCTTCTCAAAAGGCAATAAATGATACAATGATAAATCCTAAATATAATGGTTACGTTAATAGCTGTTTGATAGTACAGACTTTGAGTATTGTCCAAAGCATTTTGTCTTACACATCAGGACTATTCACAATAAATACTAATGTAAAAAGAAAACAATATTTATACTGTATAAGAGGATAGTGCTGATTATTTAGCAAGTAGATACATTGCAATTAGTTGATGACTGATGGTTAACTGGCAAGTTTTGTTTAAATAATAAACTAAGCAGGTTGACTCTGATTGGTCACAGCATTGCCCTGATAAATAAACTAGAGAAGGGGTGTCACCTATTTATTCAGTTCAAATAAATACAGCATGCACATGTTCCTAATGTTTGCAAAGAGCAGGTCCTCTGTACAATATATGCAAATTCCACTATGTTATAAGTTTAACTGACAATCCTAACTTGGTTCTCAAAGTAATTCTTTGCAGAGTCAGGGTTATTTATTAAGTGTTGACCAATCATGGAATCATATCTTACGCTGGACACTGTGTTGTCAGTTTTGCAAGTGCGAGCTGTTTGAATATGTCAGTATCCTGCAAATAACTGAAGGGGTAGGCTGCTTGAAATTATTCATGTCTTTAGGATATACGGTCTACATACCTGATATTACACCAGCAACTGAAATTCATATGCTGCATTACTCATAAGTGTAATAGGCAGAAAAGCCTATTGGTTTGACAGCAGCACTCTGTTAGCAGCGAACATCAGTTGTGTTGCCACTGCAAAGTGGCAGCATGAAACAACTTCACCTGTTACTGAAAATTTTGAAATGCTTTATCCTTCCAGTACATTATTAATTTGACAGAAGTAGACAAAGCTCCAGAGGCCTGTTATGTCCAAAGTGCAGCACTGACATCCTTTATTGTTGGCACAGAAGCCAAATCTAAACTGCACAGACATAATGATTATAGAGAAATACAGGCAGGAACTCTCTCAAAGTTAAGACATATTAAAGCTCTAATAATCATACAAATTATGGGATTTCTCCATAAACGGCCTGGCTTACATAGAGTTTTTAAAATTCACTCCTGTCCTGCTCTTGATGTAGGATCATCTTTTCTTTCAACTTTAGATTTCGTTTTGCTTTCAATGGTTCATTTTTGAAAGCATTGAGGAGAAAGTGAGGTCTGCAGATGCTGGAGATCAGGGCTGGAAATGTGTTGCTGGAAAAGCGCAGCAGGTCAGGCAGCATCCAGGGAACAGGAGAATCGATGTTTCGGGCATAAGCCCTTCCTGAAGAAGGGCTTATGCCCGAAACGTCGATTCTCCTGTTCCCTGGATGCTGCCTGACCTGCTGCGCTTTTCCAGCAACACATTTCCATTTTTGAAAGCAGCCTTTTGTCCCTATTCTAGTTTAAAGAAAAGACTGCTCTTCGCTGCTTCTCTAGAGATAAAAAAAACTGCAGAAGCTGGAATCCAAAGTAGACAGGCAGGAAGCTGGAAGAAGGCAGCAAGTCAGGCAGGTGAAGAGGTCGATGTTTCAGAAGGGTTACACCCAGAACAACTTCTCTACCTCCTGATGCTGCCTGGCTTGCTGTGTTCTTTCAGTCTCCTGCCTGTCTACTTCACTGCTTCTCAGCAGTAATTGTTCTGGACTCAGTCATCACACACTACTTACTGGCTGGATAACATTTTTAATTTACCTGACTTATGTTACTATTTAGATGTGACTATTTAATGTGCTATGTTTGTAAGAGGATGGCGCAAAATGGCTACTTTTCATCTGTTTATTGGAGAAAACAGAATTTATAGACAGGAGTAAAGTCATCAATGGTTATCACTGGGAGGAGAGAGCTCTTAATCAGTTTAATTTCAAAGACATAGTGGGGTATTTCATACTTAACATTACATATGTTGTTCATAGTTTATTTAGCTAATTTAAAATAATTTTCAATAATAATAATAAAATAATTTGATTGTGAGCTAGGATAAACTTTAAAATGAATGATTGAGAAGCAAATGAGAGAATGAGAAGAAACTGAACAAACATTTTTGGTAATTAAAGGGTTTATGGTTTGCAAATAGTTATGTCATCCATTTCATTTCAATAAATATTTCTAAACAAATGATTATGCAATCAGCTGGCAGCAGAACACAGCTTTCATATGAAACATTTAAATGAAAGTGTACCTATATCCTGGGAGTACCACACTACGAGTGGGTGTATTCAGTCATTGAGGAGGCATTGTGGCAGAAGCAGAGCTTTTATGTAATACCGAATAGGAAAAAAAGGGCGATTACACTTATTAAATGCTTGGTCGCTGTGTGCAAAGTCTCTGCTGCAACCTTTCAATGTTAGCTGCATTCTGCAATGCAATATGGGCTTCCAGAGCACCCTGCCAGTGTATTGGAAAGGTTCCTTATTGGTTGTTAGGGGTTAGAAAAAAACAACAAATGTCAATGGACAAGAGATGTGTGCAGCTGATGCTTATGGATCATGCCATGTGAGGCAGTTTGGTCATACACAACATTAAGGACCTTAGAAGCAAAAAAATGAGCTGAAGTCAGCAGGAGGCCACTTGTATTTCCATGTCAAGTTTTCTTGACACTGAGCTTGTTTGACAGACCTGCTAAAATAGAGAGCTGAATACCGATGAAATGGATTGGCCCATTTACAAGGCATTTCATCAGCAACAATCCCCCTCAATTGTCAACTTACCATTGCCTAGCAACAAACTTCCCCCTGTCATTGTGAAAACCATAAAAGATGTAGCAAAATGCTCCTGACATTGAAATGGGCCTTACCAGACTGCTCATCGAATTCTGCCACAAATCACAGTGTAGCCCACACATTGCTCAGACCCCTGTAAGATTTCACACAAAGAGACAAAGTTAGCCAGAAATATTAATTCATATTAAACTGTTGGAATAGAAATATAGAAACATAAAAAATAAGAGCCTGTTCCACCATTCATTATGGACAAGGCTGACCATCCAACTCAATATCCATTCTCAATCTCAAAAAGAGTCTCTGGACTCAAAACATTAACTCTCCACAGATGCTGCCAGACTTGCTGAGAGTTTCCATAGCAATTTGTTTATCTTTCAATCGCCTGTTTCTGCTTTACCTCTGTTTCCTTTGATTCCTTTAGCCACATGTGTTATATCCAACTCCTTCTTGATCTCTAACAATGTTTTGATCTCAACTACTTTCTGTGATAAAGGATTCCACAGGCTCATGGCTCTCTGGGTGAAAAGGTTTCTCCTTATCTCAGTCCAAAATGTTTTACCCCATGTCCTTAGACTGTGACCCTCTGTCATCATGAACCTGTGCCCTATATCTCTCCTGTCCAGTCCTGCTAGAATTTTATAGACTTCCATGAGATCCCCCTCATTCTTCTGAACTCCAGTGAATACAATCGTATCCAATTCAACCTCACCTCATATGTCAGTCCTGCCACCCTAATGGTCAGGCTGGTATGCCTTGGTACACTCCCTCTCTAGCAAGAACATCCATCCTCAGATAAGGAGGCCAAAACTGCACACAATATTCCAGATGTGATCTCACCAAAGCCCTTTAGAGTTGTAACAAGATATGCTTGTTCCTGTACTTGATTCTTCTCTCTATGAAGGCTAACATACAATTTACCTTCCTGATTGCCTGCTGCATCTGCATGCTATCCTTCAGTAACTGGAGTACGAGGTCACACAGGTCTCATTGCACGTTCTGCTCTCAATTTATTGCCATTCAAAGAATACTTAGCCTGCCTGCTTTTGCTCCCAAAGTGCAATATCCAATTTATTAATATATTTATTAATATATCCAATTTATCCAATCTCACATTATTCACATTATTGCATTTACCATGCATTTGCTACTCACTCAGCTTCTCCACATCGCAATGAAGCATCTCTACATCCTTCTCACAGTTTTCACTCCCAAGTAGCTTTGTGTCATCTGCAAATGTGGAGATATTACAAATAGTTCCCTCATCTGAATCATTACTCTATATAGTGAATAGCTGGGTTCCAAACATCAATCCTTGCAGTACGCACACACTTTAATTTTATATTCTAACCTGTTATGTGGGGCTTTGTTGAAAATCTTCTCAAAGTTCAAATAAGCCACATCCATTGGCTTTCCTTCATCAACTGTGAGTTACATCCTTGAAGAATTTCAGCTGATTTGTTGAGCATGATTCCCCTCTCACAAATTCATGCTGACTCTGTCAATCCTAGGTAAAAACAATGACTGCAGATGCTGGAAACCAGATTCTGGATCAGTGGTGCTGGAAGAGCACAGCAATTCAGGCAGCATCCGAGGAGCTTCGAAATCGACATTTCGGGCAAAAGCCCTTCATCAGGAATAAAACAAGGTCTGTCAATCCTAGCACTGTTTTCCAAATGCTCAGCTATGAAACCTTTAAAATGGATTAAAATTAATGAACACATTCAAAGTAGAAGTAGATAATTTTAAGACCAATATTGGGATTTTTTTTTTCATACAAAACTTGATCAATATGTCAAATAAATGTCCAGATAGAATAATAGAGGCGAAAAATCATTTTAGAAAAAAATTGATGTGGAAATGAGAGGCATTAAGATATTTCTTGAAAGATGATTTCCCTCTCTCAAGTTTAAAGCGGAACTCTTTGGCTTTAAAAATTTGCTACACAATAAAAACAAGTTATAATTGGTCAATGATGCCACTAAAGTAACAAAATATCATATACATTTATTAAATATTCATAAACCATTATCACAAAGTGTAATTTCAAAGGTATAGCGTGCTATATGTAATACTTTGATAACATCCATTTCTGGAAATTTGAAACAAGAATCATTTCTTGGGGCGTAATGATTGAGGATCTGATGTCTGATTACAATCCCATTGACCTTGTAAGTGAAACATTATTAATTAGATGCTAGTTAATAAATTAAGAGCAATCTTCCTGCATTTTGACTCGGCAGCAGGGGCCGGAGAGATTTTTAAATGTCTGCTGCAATCTTTCAGGTTCCATCTGCAAGTTCAGGACAATAGTCCAGATGAATTTTGTGAAGGCCCACCAATTTCAAATGGACTCATTAGACCAAAGATTTCAAGAATTCTCATGCTATCTTTAGCACACAATAAAAGTAAATCATCATTCCTTAAAGTTGACTACTCCACAAACTATACTTGAAGGGCACACTTTGATGATCAGTGGAATACTTTGTAATGATGAAATAGGAATTAAATGAGATTGAGTTGAAATTATGTATTAAACAGGAGCAGGAAGCATTACCTAGGATTAAGTGATTTTAACATTTCATGTTCAACTTATGGAAAATATATCTGAATTGAACAAAATTGTCCTACGAGCAGAATTTTATGGACCATGTACAGGCAGGTGGGCCTGTAAATTGGGTGCCAAGCCATTGGCTATCCCAGCCCAGATCTGCCATGGATTTGCAGACAGTCAGGATGGTGTTGGGTGGGATTCCTACCTGTGGCCTAATTAAGGCCCAGTTAGAGGTCCACCTATCAATGTTCCAGGTTAACAGACAATAGGAGAGGCATCCACTCAACACTGTAGCCCAGCAGTTTTAAATTATGTTAGCTGCTATTTCATAAAAGAAGTTGGGGGGGGGGGAGAGGAGGGGTTGTAGGAGGGTGCAAGGAGGAGGTGTGCGTATTGGTTGTCCACTTCATGAGATGTTTATTCCAATTGGGAGAATCCTTTTCCCACCCATACACAATGTTGCCAGCCCACAACCCTCCTCATTCCTTGTCACATTCAATAGATACCTCAATGACAACCCCCCAACGCCCCCCTCACCAAGCCTCCTCGCTTAGTGTAGTGCTAGGATTAAAAATAGTATCTTCAAATCAGATCATTAAGGCTTAATTGTTAAGAATCAATTGGACATGACAACGAGCAATTGAAGATGAGTGGAAAATCACGGGTTTAGTGCAAAACAGTTGTTTCAGCTGTCAGCGAATTACATGACATGGCCACCTAGCGGATTGTTTTCTATACATTGGAATGTCTGGCAGAGTACAGAATAGTATTGAAACCAGAGATTCTGCCGCACTTGTTGGACTCTACCTTGGATTGAGATTGTGGCTGATGCCAGGAAATCTGAGTTCTCCAGATCAGCCATCTTAAAGTGGGGTCACCTACAGGCAGAAGGCAATGAGACTCATGGTTAGACATGTTGAACATGTCTGAAGTCATTTGACTTGCACTGTCAAGATTACGTCGCCAAAAGAGGAAAGAAGATCTTCTTGTGAGAGTATCCTCTCCAAGCATTTTGACTACCAAACCTTTCTTTGAAGTGCCAAGCTATTGGCATGGCTTTTGATTACCTAATTAGGGAAAATATTTTTGGTGCAAATCTGCCTGCATACGAAAGGCTGGCTGTACCATATCTGATAGGAACAAGAATTGGCCATTCAAACCATCAAGTCTGATTCTCCCTTCAATGTGATCATAGCTGATTATCCTTTTCAATGCTTTTGGCCACATTATCTGTTATCATAATATCATTGGCATTTAAAGATTTGTCAATCTCTATTTTAAACAAATGCAATATCTACATTTCCATAGCTCACTGGGCTCGAGATTTCTAAAGATTCACCACCCATTGAATAAAAAGGTTCTCCTCACTCCAGTTCTAAGTGATTTCCTCCTTATTTTGAAATTGCCCTGGTTTTAAACTTCCCAATCAAGTGAAACATCATAGCTGTACTTAGCCTGTCTAACCTTCTAAGTATTTTGAGAGGTTGAGAGTAGTGAAGTCAGAACTAAGATTTCAAGATCACAAGAAGGAACTGACAGGCAAGAAATCAGTTTGAAGTGTGTCTACTTCAACACCAGGAACATCCGGAATAAGGTGGGTAGCATGGGTTGGTACCTGAGATTTCAATGCTGTGGCCATTTCAGAGACATGGGTCGAGGACGGAAGGAATGGCTATTGCAGGTTCCTGGTTTTAGATGTTTTAATAAGAATAGAGAAAATTGTAAAAGAGGGGGTGGTGTGGCATTGTTGGTCAAGGACAGTATTACGGTTGCAGAAAGGACATTTGAGGACTTGTCTACTGAGGTAGTATGGGCTGAGATTAGAAACAGGAAAGGAGAGGTCACCCTGTTGGGAGTTTTCTATAGGCCTCTGAATAGTTCCAGAGATGTAGAGGAAAGGATAGCAAAGATGATTTTTGATAGCAACGAAAGTGACATGGTAGTTGGTATGGGCAACTTTAATGTTCCAAATGTTAACTGGGAATACTATAGTTCAAGTACATTAGATGGGTCAGTTTTTGTCCAATGTGTTCAGGAAGGTTTCCTAACACAGTATGTAAACAGGCCAACAAGGGACGAGACCACATTAGATTTGGTTCTGGGTAATGAACCCAGCCAGGTGTTAGATTTGGAGTTAGGTGAGCACTTTGGTGATTGTGACCATAACTTGGGGGGTTATGTTTACTTTAGTGATGGAAAGGGGTAGGTTAATACCGCTGGGCAAAAGTTATAGCTAGGGAAAAGGCAATTACGATCTGATTCATAAGATTTAGGATGCATAGAATAGGGAAGTAAACTGCAGGGGTTGGCACAGTTGAAATGTGGAGCTTATTCAAAGACCAGCTACTGCGAGTCTTTTATAAGTATGTACCAGTCAGGCAGGGAGGAAGTTGTCGAGCTCGGGAGCTATGGTTTGCTAAGGAAGTTGAATCTCTTGTCAAGAGGAAGATGAAGACTTGTATTAAGATGAGATGTGATGGCTCAGTTAGGGCGCTTGAGAGTTCCAAGTTAGCCAGGAAAGACTGAAAGAGAGAGCCAGGAGGGGACATGAGAAGTTGTTGGCAGATAGGATCAAGGAAAACCCTAAGGTTTTCTATAAGTATATCAGTATATAAAAGAATGACGAGAGTAAGATTAGGTAACTCCAACGCATCTCGTCTACATCCCGCACCTCCGCCCTCAGACCCCACCCCTCCAACCGTAACAAGGACAGAACGCCCCTGGTGCTCACCTTCCACCCTACCAACCTTCGCATAAACCAAATCATCCGCCGACATTTCCGCCACCTCCAAACAGACCCCACCACCAGGGATATATTTCCCTCCCCACCCCTTTCCACCTTCCGCAAAGACCGTTCCCTCCGTGACTACCTGGTCAGGTCCACGCCCCCCTACAACCCACCCTCCCATCCTGGCACCTTACCCTGCCACCGCAGGAACTGTAAAACCTGCATCCACACCTCCTCCCTCATCTCTATCCAAGGCCCTAAAGGAGCCTTCCACATCCATCAAAGTTTTACTTGCACATCCACTAATATCATTTATTGTATCTATTGCTCCCGATGCGGTCTTCTCTACATTGGGGAGACTGGGCGCCTCCTAGCAGAGCGCTTTAGGGAACATCTCCGAGACACCCGCACCAATCAACCACACCGCCCTGTGGCCCAACATTTCAACTCCTCCTCCCACTCTACCGAGGACATGGAGGTCCTGGGCCTCCTTCACCGCCGCTTCCTCACCACGACGCCTGGAGGAAGAACGCCTCATCTTCCGCCTCAGAACACTTCAACCCCAGGGCATCAATGTGGACTTCAACAGTTTCCTCATTTCCCCTTCCCCCATTTCACCCTAGTTCTAAACTTGCAGGTCAGCACTGTCCCCATGACTTGTCCGGACTTGCCCTACCTGCCTATCTCCTTTTCCACCTATCCACTCCACCCTCTCCTCCCTGACCTATCACCTTCATCCCCTCCCCCACTCACCCATTGTACTCTATGCTACTTTCTCCCCACCCCCACCCTCCTCTAGCTTATCTCTCCACGCTCCAGGCTCACTGCCTTTATTCTTGATTAAGGGATTTTGCCCGAAACGTCAATTTCGAAGCTCCTTGGATGCTGCCTGAACTGCTGTGCTCTTCCAGCACCACTAATCCAGAATAGAGTAAGATTAGAGCCAATCAAGCATAGTAGTGGGAAGTTGTGTGTGGAGCCAGGGGAGATAGGGCAAGTGGTAAATGAATATTTTTTGTCAGTATACACACTAGAAAAAGACAATATGATCAAGGAGAATACTGATATACAGGCTACTAGACTAAATGGGATTGAGGAGCTTAAGGAGGAGGTGTTAGCAATTCTGGAAAGTGTAAAAATAGATATGTCCCCTCGTCCAGATGGGATTTTTCTGAATTGACCAGAAACTCAACTGGACTAGCCAAATTAATACAGTAGCTACAACAGCAGGTCAGAGGCTAGGCATACTGCAATGGGTAACTCCCCTCCTGACTTCCCAAATCTTGTGATGAAACATTCTGCACTTGCTTGGATGAATACAGCTCCAACAACACTTAAGAAGACCTAACGGGTTCATGTACATAATTCGTTGAAGTTTGCTTCACATGTAGACAGGGTGATTAAGAAGGTGTTAGCAAGCTTGCCTTCATCTCTCAGACCTTTGAGTATGAGTTGGGACGTCATGTTGAGGTTGTATAGGACATTGGTGAGGCCTCTTCTGAAGTATTGAGTCCAATTCTGGGCACCCTATTATAGGAAAGATATTATTAAGCTAGAGAAGGCTCAGAGAAACTTTACCAGAATATTGGTGGGAATGGAAGGTTTGCGTTATAAGAGGAGGCTGGTCCGTTGGGACTGTTTTCACTGGAGGGTAGAAGATTGAGGGTGACCTTATAGAGGTTTATAAAATCATGAGGGGTATAGATAAGGTGAATGGTAGATGTCTTTTCCCTCAGGTTGGAGATTTCAAGACTGGAGGCATATTTTTAGGGTGAGCAGAGAAAGATTTTAAAAAGACATGAAGGGCAAGGTTTTTACACAGTGAGTAGTTCATGTATGGAATGAACCTTTTGAGGAAGTAATGGATGTGTGTACAGTTACAGCATTTATATTTGAATAAGTATGTAAATAAGAAATATTTGGAAGGATATGGGCTAAACACAAGCAGGTGGGACTAGGTTAGTTTGGGATTATGGTCGGCATGGACTGGTTGGGTTGAGGGCTCTGTTGCCATGTTATCTGACTCTATGACGACAAACTTAACACGGGGTAGGACAAAGCAACCCGCTTGACTGACACCACATCCATAACCTTTCAGATCCTCCACCACCAAGGCTCAGTAGCATCAATGTGTACCATCTACAAAGATGTGCTGCAGAAATTCCCCAAACATCCTTAGACAGCACTTTCTAATCCCAAACCACTTCCATCTAGAAGGAGGGTAACAGATACTTGGGAACACTTCCACCTGCAAGTTCTCTTCAAGTCACTCACATTTCTGATTGGAAATACATTGTAGTTCCTTCAATATCATGGAATTCCCTCCCTAACAGCATTGTGGGTTTCCCTATAGCACATGGACTGCAGTGGGTCAGGAAGACATGACAGAGAGAATTGTCGCAGTGCATTTCCTTTCTCATTAAGATTGAATTTCACAGTATTTCCATGTGCTGAGTTGGGCAATTGTATTCTTAGTTTGGTTTAGTTAACCTGACAAGAACAATATTGCTGAATTCTGATAATCCCTCTTGCTTTTGAATACTAGGTGGTGTCAATTGTATACCATAATAATTTCTTTGATATGACACATATTATACTCTGATTTCAGTGTTTCCTTTGGTTCATCTTTCAAACCAACCTTATATTGTCATACAAGTGTTCACTTTCTAATACGTTGGACTGACTCTCACTTTCTGAAAAACAGGTTCTCCAATGTCCACGTTTTAGAAAAGAATCTCGGCTAGCCAATCATCTGAGTTGTCTTTCTTCTGTTTAGCCAACAATTTTGACACTGACCCTTGAGAAACATTATCATCGATCATCATTATCATTGTTATTCTCTCATTCTGAAAAGCAACCAAGTACCATGACTCATTGTTTTCTGTCCTGAAGCCAATTTTTAATCTAATTTGTTCTAACCCACTGGGATAGCACACCATAATTCAAGCCCCATATTCCTCTTTAAGATTACTCTGCTGATCCCTTTTAGCATCTTATATATTTCAATTAGATCTCCTCTCATTCTTCTAAGCTCCAGAGAGCTTAAGGCCTGTTCAATCTCTGTCTAAGACAAACCCCTCATGACTGTAATCAATCTAGTGAATCTCATCTGAACTATTTCCAATGTATCTATACCACTCCTCAGTAAGGGGACCAAAATTGTGCACAATATTCCAAGTGCGGTCTCACTGTAGCCTTGGACAATTATTTTAATATCCTATTCCTTTTGCAACAAATGCCAAAATTCCATAAGCCTTCCTTAATACTTGTTTCTCCTGAAAAGTAGCTTTCAGTGATTCATGCAGGAGGATACCCAAATCCCTCCACACTGAAGCACTTTGAAATTTCTTTCCATTTAGATAATAAGTTGCTTTTCTATTCCTCTGACCAAAATGCATAACCTCACTTTTATCCACATTAAACTACATCTGCCAAATTTTAGCCATTTTCCCCATCCTATCTATATCCATTTGTGAATTCCATATTCCTTTATTGCAACTTACTTTCCCACCTATTTTAATATTTTCTGCAAATTTGTCGTTCTTTCTGTCCCTGGATCTAAGTCATTGATACAGATTGTAAATAGTTGGGGTCTGAGGAGTGGCACCACACTGCTTGTCAATCAATCAGACACATTTATTCTGATTTTCTGCTTTCTGATGGTTAGCCAGTTTTCTATCCAAGTGAATAATTTACCCCAATCCTGTGTGATCTTAACTTGTAAATTCACATTTTGTGCAGCACCTTATTGTTTACCAGTGCCACATGTTAGTCAATGTAGAAATAGCAGGATGCATCCCTAAATATGTGGCTGAAGGCATGACATGAGGGGAAGAGTTTCAAATTCCTGAGACATTCAGATGTGATCTGAGGGAGGTGGGACCAATACAAATGAGATGGGTTATACCTTGGCAGGACTGCATCTGATGCAGTAGGAAGAGTATTTGCTAGAGTGATTGGGGAGGCTTTAATCTAAAATGACAGGAGATGGGAACCTATACAAGTTGTCAGAGGAAGGGGATTCAAGGACAAGAACAAAACACAGAAAGGAGAATAAGAAAAGTGATAGAGAAACCAAGGGCGGGATCAAACAGTAAAAAAATCACCTATCAAGTGATGTCAACCATCTTCAACTGCATATACCCAGGATTCACTCAGATGGGGAGGAATGAGATGAACACCTAAAGATGCTGAAAGACACCCTCTTAAGAACAGTTCCATTGTGCTACAGTGAGAAATCGCAATTACCTCCTCAGAAGACAGACCCAGAACATGACTAATAGAGTATTCTTCATTGACTAGTGCTTCCCTGGAGTGGAGAAACTACGCCATGTTCTTCGCAACCTTCAGCATGTCATCGATGATGACGAACATTTTGCCTACACCTTCATTTCTTGTCTTCAAACAACCGCCAGACCTCAAACAGACCATCATTTGTAGCAAACTACCCAGCCTTCAGGACAGCAGTGACCACAACACCACACAAACCTGCCACGGCAACCTCTGCAGGACATGCCAGATCATCAATATGGATACTGCCATCACACATGGGAACACCACCCACTACATACATGGCAGATACTTGTGACTTAGCCCGTGTTGTTTACCTCATAGGCTGCAGGCAAGGATGCCCTGAGACATGATACATTGGCTAGACTAATCAGACACTACGACAATGGATAAATGGACACCGTGCAACAATGGCCAGACTGGTATGTTCCCTCCCAGTCAGGGAACATTTCATCAATCAGTGACATTCAGTCTCTGATCTTGGGTAAGTATCCTCCAAGGCTGCCTTCGAGATACACAACAACACAGAATCCCCGAGCAGAAACTGATAACCAAGCTCCATACCCTGAAGACAGTCTCAACTGTGATCTTGGGTTATGTCATGTTACATGTAACCCCACCATACTGTTCTGTATCTGTAATATCTTCCATAGTGTCCTGTTTTGACACCATCACCTTGATAACTTGTTATGATCTCTCTACCTTTTGTACAGTTCTAGATTGCTTGTTACTTTGGTTAAACCCTCGGCATACGACTCTTCAACTTATCATGTTATTCCAGCTGTTTGGCTTGTCTCCAGCACCACCTTATGCTTAATTCTTTATAATTATCTCTCTGCCTCAATTAATTGATTAGCAGTCACATGACACCGGGTTGTAGTCCAACGAGTTTATTTGAGATGGTAAGCTTTCGGAGCACTCCAGGGGCTTGTGATTTCAATTGAACCTGTTGGACTGTGGCCTGATGTTGTGTGACTTCTGACCTTGTCCATCTGCGTGCAACACCCCCTAGCCACTTCTGAAGCCAATAGTGCCTGTGCCAAGGCCATGGGCCTTTTTCCAAGCTGCTGCCACATCCTCCTCCTAGTAGCACACCCCCACCCCAGCCTCCCCAGCTTGCCCGGGACCCGCTTGCTACCCCCTCACTGCCCAGGCATGGATACAGGTCCAGAGTTGGCAGCAGGGCCTGCAGAGAGGGGCCACAATCGCCAGGACGACCCTGAGGGAACGTGAGAAAGGCATGAACAGACAGATCAACCAGGAGCTTGCACCTCCTACATCTACCTGCCCAGCAGGTATCCAGCAGATCCTAATCACTCCAGTGCATCTCCCAACAAGGAATCCAGCAGTTCCAACACACCCGAGATCCTACTTGCTCCAGCACACCCCAACAGGAATCAAGCAGATTCCCATTCACTTCACCTCATCCCACTAAGGGAAACTAGCCGATCCCATTTGATCCAGCACATCAAGTCAGTGCATCCAGAAGACCCCATCTCACTCCAGCATATCCCACAGGGAATCCAAAAGGTCTCATTTCATCCAGCAGATCCCATACATTCCAGCTCATCTCAACAAGGAATTGAGCAGTTCCAACACACCCGAGATCCTACTTACTCCAGCATACCCAAACAGGAATCCAGCAGTTCCCACTCACTCCAGCATATCCCACTAAGGGAAAACAGCCGATCTCATTTGATCTAGCGCATTACATCAGGACATACAACAGATCCCATTCACTCCAGCACATCCCAACAAGGAATCCAGCAAATCCAACCCACTCCAGATCCTACTTAGGTACATCACAACAACCAGGAACCTGGAAGAATCCATACGATCCCACTGGACATCCAGCTGATCCTATTCACTACAGAAACCCCAACAGTGAATTAAGCAGATCCCATTTGATCCAGGACATCCAAAGGATCCCATTCACTGCAGGTCCCACCCATTCCAGCTCATCAAGCGACTTCCATCCACTCCACATGCCACTTACTCCATTAATCCCAACAGGGAATTTAGCAGATCTCAGTTGATCCAGCACATCACATCAGGGCATCCAACAGATCCCATTCACTCCACATCCCAACAGGAAATGCAGTTCATCCCAGCAAGAGATGCAGAAAATCCAATCACTCCAGCATAACCCAAAGGAAATCTAACAGATCCGGCTCATGCCAGCATGTAACATTAAGAAAGCTCAGTGGATCCTCACTGCCTCATGCATAACTGTGTATAATCCTGGATCAGTGGTGCTGGAAGAGCACAGCAATTCAGGCAGCATCCGAGGACAGGCAAAATTGACATTTCGGGCAAAAGCCCTTCATCAGGAATAAAGGCAGAGAGCCTGAAGCGTGGAGAGATAAGCTAGAGGAGGGTGGGGGTGGGGAGAGAGTGGCATAGAGTACAATAGGTCAGTGGGGAAGGAGATGAAGGTGATAGGTCAGGGAGGAGAGGGTGGAGTGGATAGGTGGAAAAGGAGCTGGGCAGGTCGGACAAGTCCGGACAGGTCAGGGGATCGAGTTTCTGGAGGTTAGAAGCTAGGATGAGGTGGGGGAAGGGGAAATGAGGAAACTGTTGAAATCCACATTGATGCCCTGGGGTTGAAGTGTTCCGAGGCGGAAGATGAGGCGTTCTTCCTCCAGGCGTCTGGTGGTGAGAGAGCGGCGGTGGAGGAGGCCCAGCACCTCCATATCCTCGGCAGAGTGGGAGGGGGAGTTGAAATGTTGAGCCACTGGGCGATGTGGTTGATTGGTGCGGGTGTCTCGGAGATGTTCCCTAAAGCGCTCTGCTAGGAGGCGTCCAGTCTCCCCAATGTAGAGGAGACCGCATCGGGAGCAACGGATACAATAGATGATATTAGTAGATGTGCAGGTAAAACTTTGATGGATGTGGAAAGCTCCTTTGGGGCCTTGGATAGAGGTGAGGGAGGAGGTGTGGGCGTAGGTTTTACAGTTCCTGCGGTGGCAGGGGAAAGTGCCAGGATGGGAGGGTGGGTCATAGGGGGGCGTGGACCTGACCAGGTAGTCACGGAGGGAACGGTCTTTGCGGAAGGCGGAGAGGGGTGGGGAGGGAAATATATCCCTGGTGGTGGGGTCTGTTTGGAGGTGGCGGAAATGTCGGCGGATGATTTGGTTTATGCAAAGGTTGGTAGGGTGGAAAGTGAGCACCAGGGGCGTTCTGTCCTTGTTGCGGTTGGAGGGGTTGGGTCTGAGGGCGGAGGTGCGGGATGTGGATGAGATGCGTTGGAGGGCATCTTTAACCACGTGGGAAGGGAAATTGCGGTCTCTAAAGAAGGAGGCCATCTGGTGTATTCTATGGTGGAACCGCTCCTCCTGGGAGCAGATACGGCGGAGGCGGAGGAATTGGGAATACGGGATGGCGTTTTTGCAAGAGGTAGGGTGGGAAAAGTTGTAATCCAGGTAGCTGTGGGAGTCGGTGGGTTTGTAGAAGATGTCAGTGTCAAGTCGGTCGTCACTGATGGAGATGGAGAGGTCCAGGAAGGGGAGGGAGGTGTCAGAGATGGTCCAGGTAAATTTAAGGTCAGGGTGGAATGTGTTGGT
This sequence comes from Chiloscyllium plagiosum, assembly GCF_037043375.1. Taxonomy (NCBI): domain Eukaryota; kingdom Metazoa; phylum Chordata; class Chondrichthyes; order Orectolobiformes; family Hemiscylliidae; genus Chiloscyllium; species Chiloscyllium plagiosum. Next base: position 90,157,146 of record NW_028270140.1, read on the forward strand.
GAAGTTGATGAATTGCTCAACCTCCTCGCGGGAGCACGAGGTGGCGCCAATGCAGTCATCAATGTAGCGGAGGAAGAGGTGGGGAGTGGTGCCGGTGTAATTACGGAAGATCAACTGCTCTACGTAGCCAACAAAGAGACAGGCATAGCTGGGGCCCATACGTGTGCCCATGGCTACCCCTTTGGTCTGGAGGAAGTGGGAGGATTCAAAGGAGAAATTGTTAAGGGTGAGGACCAGTTCGGCCAAACGAATGAGAGTGTCGGTGGAGGGGTACTGTTGGGAACGTCTGGAGAGGAAAAAACGGAGGGCTTGGAGGCCCTGGTCATGGCGGATGGAGGTGTAGAGGGATTGGATATCCATGGTGAAGATGAGGTGTTGGGGGCCGGGGAAACGGAAGTCTTGGAGGAGGTGGAGGACGTGGGTGGTGTCTCGAACGTATGCGGGGAGTTCCTGGACTAGGGGGGATAGGACAGTGTCGAGGTAGGTAGAGATGAGTTCAGTGGGGCAGGAGCATGCTGAGACAATGGGTCGGCCAGGGTGGTCAGGCTTGTGGATCTTGGGAAGGAGGTAGAACCGGGCAGTGCGGGGTTCCCGGACTATGAGGTTGGAAGCTGTGGGTGGGGATAATCCTGGCCATTCCATTCACTCTGCCACATCCCAGCAGAAAGCCCTGCACATTCTCATCTAGTCATTAATTTAAATGATACTGTGTGCAATTCTGTGATAGGATGTTGTGAAACTTGAAAGGGTTCAGAAAAGATTTACAAGGACGTTGCCAGGGTTGGAGGGTTTGAGCTACAGGGAGAGGCTGAATAGACTGGGGCTATTTTCCTTGGAGCGACAGAGGTTGAGGGGTGACCTTATCAAGGTCCTTATAAAATCATGAGGAGCATGAATAGGGTAAACTTACAAGGTATTTTCCCGGAGTGAGGAAATCCAAAACTAGAGCATAGGTTTAAGGTGAGAAAGGAAAGATATAAAAGGGACCTAAGGGGCAACATTTTCATACAGAACATGGTGCATGTATGGAACGAGTGGAAATAATGGAGGATAGTACAATTACAACAATTAAAAGGCATCTGGATGGGTATATGAATAGGAAGAGTTTAGAGGGATGTGGACCAAGTGATGGCAAATAGGACGAGATTTATTTAGAATATCTGGTCAGTATGGATGAGTTGGACCGAAGGGTCTGTTTCCGTGCCGTATATCTCTGTGACTCTCTATAACTGCTTTGGGTGTGGCTCTGGAATGTTGTCCCTCAACCTTTCCTTCTTCTGTTTCTCTTTTCAAGTGTTGTTGAACCCTACTTCATCAATCAGATTCCAGTCACCTGTCCCAATGTGGCTCAGGGTCAGATTTTGCTCATTATGTTCCTCTGCCTCAGATGTTTTATTATATTAAAGGTGCTATAAATGTAAGTTGTTATTGTTGCTCCAATCTATTGTAACATTTTAGAGTGACAGTTCACAGCTTATGATTTTACTCAGTAATTATTTATGTATTCGAGGAAGTTAGCCATAGAGATCTGCTGTAACCACTGGAATAAACCTTCTGATCAAACTACAATTGGCAACACATTTTTTTTTAAATGCATTACTCAAAAGCTGGCAACAGAATCATGGGTTAATTGCAAATCTTGTGTGTTGTATGCTGAAACAATATGGACATAAGGGGTTGTTTCTCTTCAACATTACTGGCATTCATTCTTGACCCAAGAACAATTATATTGTACTTACTATAAGTGTGTGCTTGGTCATTACACATTCAGATACCAGTTGAAATAAAAATGCATGGGTCAGTGCTTCATTTGATCATCCTACTGAGACCTGTGCGTTCATTGATGGCAGCAAAATGTAAGGATGGTAGCAGAATATCAAATACAAGTTTACCTCAGTGTACACTTTTTGGTTGCTAGGTAATAAATATGAATAAGTGAAAAATAATGGGGTCACTTGTTAGAGTCAGAAACATAAATGAATTTAATGATACATTTATTCCATTGCCTTTCAATCAGCTCAAATGTCCTTCTGCAAATTTGGATTTCTAACTCTTTAAAAAAATAATTTCTTTTACATATTCAAGAGTAGCAGTAGATTCAGAAACAAACATTCCCAATGTCAGAAATACTCAGATCAGAAAACTGACTGACTGTTGCTGTTTCATGGCAGGACTTCACCAACGGTCCGGCAGAAACTGGAATGTCACTGTTTGTCTGACATGATTAGTGCTTCACATCAGAACAGCACCCAGGATATTCCTGGTTTTATTACATTTTAACTGAAGTGGATTTACCATTTGATTAATCATTTCCTCTGTGTTATTAGTGATGCCTCTGATCACAAGCTATAAGCATAAAAAAAACAGTTTTGAGGATCCTACCAATGGAGCAGTCTGAAGTTTCCAACAGACAGTTGAGAAAAATTCAGGGGATTCAGTCTCTGACCTTTCACCCCTTACCTAAAAGGAGGAATTAGCCGGGTCTGAAATTCTGAAGCACCATCTCGGCGATGGTGCTGGGTGGAGAGGGTTGAGGTGAATAAAATTATCTGAACTTCCAGCATTATAAAGTTTGATCACCTACAACAGTCTATTGTTTCGATTATGTAAGATCATTGTCTCAGGTATAAAATGGGCACCAGCTTGCCTCTGAATGAGATGCTATGGATTCAAACTGTATTCCAATAATTCAGCTCAGAAATCCAAGCTGAGATTTCAGTATAGTTTTGAAGGCATACTGCATCAGCAGATATCATCTTTCAAATCAAATGTTCAACTGAAGCCCAGATTTCCTACTCAAGTATTTGGTATTTCATTTCATGGCTGTTTGTGGGATTGTGCTGTGTAGGAATTTTGCCAACACAACAAGTGACTACAACCAAAAATATTTATTTGTCTTTAAAGAACTTGAGTCATTCTGACGACAAATCTCTCATCGGTACAATAAAACAAAGAACTGCAGATCCTATAAATCTGAAACAAAAACAGAAATCGCTGGAGAAACTCAGCATGTCTGGCAGCATCAGTGAAGAGAAAGCATAGTTTACATTCTGAAGAAGAGTCACTCAATTGGAAACATTAACTCTGCTTTCTCTCCACAGCTGCCTACAGACCTGCTGAATTTCTCTAGCGCTTTCTTTTCTTGTCACTCATTGGTATCATTTGCAATATTACCACTTTGAACTTGGTTTCTCAATCCAGGTCATTAATATAAATTAGAAACAGCTATGGCTGCACCAGCCAATATACAGGTTTCATGATTCCTTTCCCACCATTAGCCATTTTTGCCATGTTGAGACTGATCAGGATTTTCCAATGAGCCTCCAGTTTTCCAACGAAACAGGGGCCAGTTTAACAGCCTGTCAACAGACCAAAAATGACAGGTTATTGGAGAGCTAGAGTTTCAGAATTTACTAAAGATCCTGTCGGTCAGTCTGGATGGTGTCACCTTATTTACTGATTCCCTACTTCCCACTCTGCCATCTACAGTGGTGGCTTGTTCTTCTTTTGCTTCTGCCTTGTTCTGTGAATTAGATATAAACACGTCTTCGTGCCAATTAAGGGGATATCCCTATCAAAATTCCAATTTTTTGTTTCCTGACCCTTTCTGTCCGTAATAATTTGACACACTGCTTTCACTGAGGCTGATAGGTCTGCAGGACATGAAACTTGCGTATTTATTTACAAACACTTTAATGGAGATGTTATTGATTTTATTAAATAACAGAGGACTGGAGATTAATTCTAACACAGCCGAAGGATAAGAACTTGGCTTGAGTAGCATAGTTAGAGACTCCCACACTGAATGAAAATCAAAAGAGGTTCACTGAACTCACTCAGGTAGTAAAGAAAACAGGAAGCAATTCAACTTCAGCAATGCATTATGATAAGCATGTTATTGAAACAAGCAGGATAAAGATAAGTATCCTCCGCTTGAGAATATGTAAATGAAGAGTTTTCTAATTTCAAAAATATACTTTATTTGTAAAAATATATTTATATTCATGTATAATCACTAAAGCAGTTCTGTTCTGTGCAGTAGCATATAGAGAAACAAACAAACATTGGAGTTTGACTCTAACCAACAAACAAAACTCAAGACATTTCTTACTCATACAAGACGATATTTACAAAGATTTGAGGCATGGGGTGGGGTGGTCTGATAACTGAACGGACTTAACTTCGGCAGAGAAGAATTTAGATGATGGTCTTTCCCCACTGTGCCTTGGCGGCAGCTGCTTCAAGCAGTAGTGTGTCCCTCAGCACGGTGTCCTGGACCTTGGAATGTGCCAGACGTTAACACTTGGTTGAAGTCAACTCCTTGCTCTGGAAGAGCAACAAGGATCGGGCAGACTAAAGAGCATCTTTCATGGAGTTGATGGTCCTCCAGACGCAGTCGATGTTTATCTTGGTATGCATCCCAGGGAACATAGACTATAGAACGTTACAGGTGCAGTACAGGCCCTTCAGCCCATGATGTTTCGCCGACCTGTGAAATTAATCTGATGCCCATCGAACCTACAGCACTCCATTATTATCCATATGTATGTCCAATGCCCATTTAAATGCCCTTAACAACATCGAGTCTACTATTGTTGCAGGCAGGCCATTCCATGCCCCTACGACTCTGAGTAAAGAAACTAACTCTGATATCTGTCCTAAATTTATCACCCCTCAATTTAAAGCTTGTGTTAGCCTTCACCATCCGAGGAAAAAGACTCTCACTGTCCACTGGAACTACAATTCAGGTTTCCACCCCCCTGCTGCATTAGTTTAAACCCACCTGTAGAGCATTAGAAAATTTCCTCCCCAGGATATTGGTATCTCTCTGGTTCAGGTGAAGACCATACTATTTGTAGAGGACCGACCTTCCCCAGAAAGAACTCCAATTATCCAAGAATCCAAAACCCTCCCTTCGGCACGAACTCTGCAGCCACACGTTCAGCTCCGCGCTCTCCCTGTTCCTCACTTCACTAGAACGTGGCACAGGTAACAAACCAGAGATAACAGATCTGTTTGTCCTAGCTCTAAGCTTCCATCTAGCTCGCTGAATTTCTGCCTTAGATCCCCACCCTTCTTCCTATCTATGTCATTGGTGATTATGTGAACCCTCTAACCCTCTGATTATCTTATATGTCTCAATTAAGTCACCCCTCAACCTTCTTCTTTCCAACGAAAACAGCCTCAGTTTCCTCAGCCTTTCCTCATAAGACCTCTTTCCATACCAGGCAACATCCTAGTAAATCTCCTCTGAACCCTTTCCAAAGCTTCCACATCCTTCCTAGAATGCGGTGACCAGAACTGTACACAATACTCCAGGTGCAGCCTTACCAGTGTCTTGTACAGCTGAAGCATGACCTCATGGCTCCGAAACTCAATCCCCTATCAATAAATGCCAACACACCATATGCCTTCTTAACAACCCTATCAACCTGGGTGGCAACTTTCAGGAATTTATGCACCTAGACATCGAGATCTTTCTGTTCATCTACACTGCCAAGAATTTTACCATTCTCCCAGTACTCTAGATTCCTGTTACTTTTTCCGAAGTGAACTACCTCACAGTTTTCCACATTAAGCTCCATTTGCCACTTCCCAGCCCAGCTCTGCATCTTATCTATGTCCCTCTGCAACCCACAACATCCTTTGGCACTATCCACAACTCTGACTACCTTAGTGTCATACGCAAATTTACTAATTTATCCTTCTATGCCCACATCCAGATCATTTATAAAAATGGCAAACAGCAGTGGCCCCAAAACAGATCCTTGCAGCACACCACTGGTAACTGAGCTCCAGAATGAACATTTCCCATCAACCATAACCCTCTGTCTTCTTTCAGCTAGCCAATTTCTGATCGAAACTGCTCAATCATCCTAAATCCCAAAACTCCATATTTTGTGCAATAGCCTACAGTGTGGAACCTTATTAAAAATGCCTTACTGAAATTCATATACATTACATCAAATGATTTACCTTCATCCACCCTTTTTGTTACCTTCTCGAAGAACTCAATAAGGTTAGTTAGGTACAACCTACCCTTCACAAAACCATCTTGACTATCCCGAATCAAATTATTCCTTTCCAGATGATTATAAATCCTATTTCTTATAACCTTTTCCAACACCTTACCCACAACCGAAGTAAGGCTCATTGGCCTATAATTACCAGGGTTATCCTGACTCCCCTTCTTAAACAAGGGAACAACATTTGTTATCCTTCAGCCTTCTGGCACTACTCCTGTTGACAATGGTGACATAAAGATCAAAGCCAAAGGCTCAGCAATCTCCTCCCTGGCTTCCCAGAGAATCTGAAGATAAATCCTATCCAGCCCAAAGGTCTTATCTATTTTTAGATCTTCCAAATTTGCTAGAACCTCCTCTTTGTCAACTGCAATCCCATCTAATCTAGTAGCCTGAATCTCTGTATTCTCACTAACATTGCCCTTTTCCAATGTGAATACTGATGAAAAGTATTCATTAAGTGCTTCCCCTATGTCCTCAGATTCCACACACAACTTCTCACTACTGGCCTTAACTGACCCTAATCTTACTCTAGTCATTCTTTTATCCCTTATATACCTATAGGAGGCCTTAGGGTTTTCCTTGATCCTATCCAGCAACATGTCCCCTCCTGGCTCTTCTTAGCTCTCTCTTTAGATATTTTCTGACTAACTTATAACTCTCAAGCCCACTAACTGAGCCTTCATGCCTCATCCTCAGATAAGCCTTCTTCTTTTTCTTGACAAGAGCTTCAACTTCTTTAGTAAGCCATGGCTCCCTCTATCGACAACTACCTCCCTGCCTGATAGCTTTATACTTATCAAGGACCTGCAGTAGCTGAATAAGCTCCACATTTCAAGTGTGTCAGTCCTCTGCAGATTCCTTCCCCATTCTACGCATTCTAAGTCTTGCCTAATCACATTGTAATTGCCTTCCCCTAGGTGTACCTCTTTCCTTGCGATATTTACCTATCCCTGCCCATTGCTATTGTAAACATAACTGAATTAAGGTCGCTATCACCAAAGTGTTCACCTTCCTCCAAATCTAACACCTGGCCAGGTTCATTCCCTAATAACAAATCCAATATGGCATCGCCCCTTGGGCCTGTCTACAAACGGTGTCAGAAAACCTTCCTGCACCATTGAACAAAAACTGATCTATCTAAACTACTTGAGCTATAGTATTCCCAGTCAATATTGGGGAAGTTAAAGCCCCCATAACAACTATGCTGTTACTCCTGCTCCTATTGACAATCATTTTTGCTATCCTTTCCTCTACATCCCTGGAACTATTCGGAGGCTTATAGAAAACTCCCAACAAGGTGACCTCTCCTTTCCTGTACACTGGAACTATAATTTAGGTTCCCAACTCCCTGTTGAATTAGTTTATACCCTCCCGAAGAGCATTAGCAAATTTCACTCCCAGGATATTGGTACTCCTCTGGTTCGGTGAAGATCATCCTGTTTGTAGAGGTCCCACCTTCCCCAGAAAGAGCTCCAATTATCCAAGAATCCAAAACCCTCCCCTTTGCACTATCCCCACAGCCACACGTTCAGCTCAGCTATCTCCCTGTTCCTCACTTCACTAGCATGTGGCATGGGTAACAAACAGAGATAACAACTCTGTTTGTTCTCGCTCTAAGCTTCCATCCTAGCTCCCTGAATTTCTGCCTTAGATCCCCACCTATGTCGCTGGTGACTATGTGGACCATGACTTGGGTCTGCTCTCCCTCCCCCTCAAAGATCCCAAAAACATGATCAGAGACATCACTAACCCTGACACCTGGAAGGCAACACACCAATCATGAGTGTCTCTCATTTCCAAACAACCTCCTATTTGTCCCCCTAACTATGGAGTCCTCAATGTCTGCTCCCTTTCCCCCTTCCCTGAGCAACAGAGACAGACTCTGCGCCAGAGACCTGGGCCCCATTGCTTACCCCTGGTAAGTCAGACCCCAACAGTATTCAAAACGGTATATTTGTTATTGAGGGGAACCACCACAGGAGATCTCTGCACTGCCTGCCGGTTCCCTTTCCTACCCCCGACGATAACCCATTTACCTATTTTACGTGGCTGTGGAGTAACTATCTCCCTGTAACTCCTCTCAATAACCCCCTCTGGTTCATCCAACTCCAGCTCCAGCTCCCTAAAACTGTTCTCGAGGACCTGGAGTTAGGGTGCACTTTCCATTAAAGGTGACCCTTACCTCCCACATACTGCAGGATGGACAGTCAACTGCCCTAACCTCCATTCCCACTATTCTAAATTCCCAAATAGATTACTGAGAAAAATGAAACACGAAAGAAAACACTGGTCACCTTGCCAAACGACGCACAGAACTCTTTTTTTGTTGAGAGGAGGAGCATGGATGGGAGACACTACCTGAGTGGTCTTTTGAGTAAGGCAATGACCCAAATATGTAACCTCATGACCTCTTCAACTGCCTCCAGGAATTGAACAACGCCCGACCGAAAAATAAGTAAGTTATACTGTGTACTCACGTATCCTGACAGACTCCACTGCTCCCTTGTGACCTTGTGACCTCTCTGACTGCCTCCAGGAACAGACCGTAAAGCACAGAATCCTGTGCCACAGAGCTGCTAGGGACGAATCTCAACAAAAAACATTACACCTCTCTCCAAACTTTCTTTGCAAAGGCACATTTCACAAGGAGATGTGTGACAGTCTCTACCATCCCACAACTGCTTTGAGGGCAGCATCCGGTGCCGCAGAGAGTCTGAACCAAAATGAAGGATCTCAAAGGTAGTGCCCTTCCCACTACCAGTCAAGTCATGTCTTGGTGCTTGTTGGAAAGTTCTGGGGATGAGGCATTCTGCCAAATGACTTTGACAGTCTGCTCAGTGATGAGTTAGTACACTAACATCATCATCAGAGGATTGAGTTATGGGAAAAGACTGGAAAATCCTTGAAAGAAGGTGAATGAAAATAGATCTTTGATACATATTGGTTGCCAGTGAGGAAAAAATACATTCAAATATAAGTGTTGATTTTCAGTCCATGGTCATCGATTTCACAACTGAAAAAATAGCATCTGACAGTTGAAACTTTGCAGAGGTATCTCAGTTATCCCCTTCCAGATGTAATTCACAGATAGTCCCATTAATAGGTGAGCAAACTGCCTATTTGGGTAAGTATTTAAATAAGGATCCCGAATCACTTAAAATTACTCTTTACTCAGTTTTCTCCTTACCTGTCTTTTCTACAATTTAAATCACTGGATCTTGACTAAACCCTCCATTCATAAAATGATAGCAGTTAAAATAGAGACAACAGGAAGCACTTCTATTATAACCAAATTGTGAAACTGGTAAATGAGAGTCTTTGTTCACGAAATCTCTAGAAAATACTCATTTGTATGGAACAGCTGGATCTCATATCAAATGATGTCATTTTACAAAGAGATAGGTCATTGTGTGTGTTTTGTTTATGGAGTATTCATGAACCTTACGCACACTTTGATGTCATAGAGTCATAAGAGATGTACAGCATGGAAACAGACCCCTCGGTCCTACCCGTCCATGTCGACCAGATATCCCAAACCAATCGAGTCCCACTTGCTAGCACCCGGCCCATATCCCTCCAAACCATTCCTATTCATATACCCATCCAAATGCCTCTTAAATGTTGCAATTGTACCAGCCTCCACCACTTCCTCTGGCAGATCATTCCATACACATATCACCCTCTGTGTGAAAAAGTTGCCCCTTAAGTCTCTTTTATATCTTTCCCGCCTCACCCTAAACGTATGCCCTCTAGTTCTGGACTCCCTGACCGCAGGAACTTTGCCTATTTACCCTATCCATGCTCCTTGTCATTTCGTAAACCTCTATAAATTCACCCCTCAGCCCCCAATACTCCAGGGAAAACAGCCCCAGCCTGTTCAGCCTCTCCCTGTAGCTCAAATCCTCCAACCCTGGCAACATCCTTGTAAATCTTTTCTGAAGTCTTTCAAGTTTCACAACATCTTTCCAATAGGAAGGAGATCAGAATTGCACGCAATATTCCAACAGTGGCCTAACCAATTTCCTGTACAGCCACAACACGACCTCCCAACTCCTGTACTCAATACTCTGACCAATAAAGGAAAGCATACCAAACGCCTTCTTCACTATCCTATCTACCTGCGACTCCACTTGAAAGGAGCTATGAACCTGCACTCCAAGGTCTCTTTGTTCAGCAACACTCCCTAGGGCCTTACCATTAAGTGTATAAGTCCTGCCCTGATTTGCTTTCCCAAAATGCAGCACCTCACATTTATCTGAATTAAACTCCATCTGCCACTTCTCAGCCCATTGGCCCATCTGGTCAAGATCCTGTTGTAATCTGAGGTAACCCTCTTCGCTGTCCACTACACCTCCAATTTTGGTGTCATCTCCAAACTTACTAACTGTACCTCTTATGCTCGCATCCAAATCATTTATGTTAATTACAAAAATTAGAGGACCCAGCAGAGATCCTTGTGGCACTCCACTGGTCAAAGGCGGCCAGTCTGAAAAACAACCCTCCACCACAACTCTCTGTCTTCTACTTTCAAGCCAGTTCTGTATCCAAATGGCTAGTTCTCCCTGTATTCCGTGAGATCTAACCTTGCTCACCAGTCTACCACGGGTAACTTTGTCAAACGCCTTACTGAAGTCCCTATAGATCACATCTACCACTCTACCCTCATCAATCGTCTTTGTTACTTCTTCAAAAAGCTTAATCAAGTTTGTGACACATGATTTTCCATGCAGAAAGCCATGTTGATTATCCCTAATCAGTCCTTGCCTTTCCAAATACGTGCACATCATGTCCCTCAGGATTCCTGCCAACAACTTACCCACCACTGACGTCAGGCTCACTGGATAATAGATCCCTGGCTTCTCCTTACCACTATTCTTAAACAGTGGCACCACGTTTCCAACCTCCAGTCTTCCGGCACCTCACCTGTGACTATCGATGATACAAATATCTCAACAGGAGGCCCAGCAATCACTTCTCTGGCTTCCCACAGAGTTCTAAGGTGCACCTAATCAGATTCTGGGGATTTATCCACCTTTATGCATTTCAAGACATCCAGCACTTCCTCCTGTGTAATATGGACACTTTGCAAGGTGTCACCATCTATTTCCCTACAGTCCATATCTTCCATATCCTTTTCCACAACAAATACTGATGCAAAATACTCGTTTAGTATCTCTCCCATTTTCTGCAGCTCCACACAAAGGCCGCCTTGCTGATCTTTGAGGGGCCCTATTCACTCCCTAGTTATCCTTTTCTCCTTAATGTATTTGTAAGAACCCTTTGGATTCTCCTTAATTCTATTTGTCAAAACTATCTCATGTCCCCTTTTTGCCCTCCTGATTTCCCTCTTAAGTATACTCCTACTGCCTTTATACTCTACTAAAGATTCACTCGATCTATCCTGTCTATACTTTACATATGCTTCCTTCATTTTCTTAACAAAACCCTCAATTTCTTTAGTCACCCAGCATTCCCTAGATCTGGTCTATCCTTTTCCATCACTATTTTAAATCTAATAGAATTATGGTCGCTGGCCCCAAAGTTCTTCCCCACTGACACCTGCCCTGCCTTATTTCCCAAGAGTAGGTCAGGTTTTGCACCATCTCTAGTATGTATCATAATGTTTCAAGTAAAAATTAAATTAAACAAATAACCTGGTTGCTAACTTATGGTAATGGAATTCCTGTTATAAATGCTATTTTTAATATATTGAAGAAAACTCTCCAATATGTAATATTTTCATGAATTTGCAATATAAATGAAGTTGCAGTTGCAACTATAAAGTTATGGCAGCACAGTGGCAAAAGGACGAAAGAAATTCAGGTCCATGGTTCTTTTCAATTCCAACTATGTCTTGCCCATAAGAAGGAAGCTCTGTGTGTTTTGGAATGCCATGTCAGTAATCTTAAAATAATGCTGCGTTATGCCAACATGATCAAATAAACAGTTTAAAATCAGCATTTCATTTGCATAGCAGAGGTGAATTGTAGGCACCATTAGGCACAGCTCATTGGTTCGAAGATGTCAGGGAATTGACTGTCTCTCAGTTAGAGTGTTCCTGTTACTCTCACTGCACAGAAATAAAACTGAAACTGGCTTTCTGTCACATTTCCAGTCTCCTCCATGATTCTTATAAGCACTCTGGTTAGGCTGCAGTACCTCATTCAACTGGATGAAGTTTATAATGCAATTTATGTTAATTTATAAAATTAATTTACATCTGGCAATTGCAATTGGAATCCAATAACCTAAAGAAGATCCCATTTTGCTTACTTAGGCTTCCTTGTACCTGTCACAGACAGCAGGATGCTCTCTCATTTCCAATCTAATTTGGAAATAACTTTGTCATTAAACCATAACAGTGTAATGGTTTAATAATCACTTACCATCAGGGATTGATCAACACTGTGGATTAGTTTATTTAAATATGCCATATATCTTACTGTTTATGATGAGGATATTACACCAAACAACTATTTTCAGCATGTGCAGCTTAGAAACCCACTGCAGACTAACTGTGAGACAAAGTCACAACACTGTATACACATAGTGCATGGAGTTTTTAAAGGTAAATTGTCTTAAAGGCAAGGTACACTCCAACATCTCTTTCCTTTCCAAAAGAAGACTATTCACAACAATAAGTGAGCTTATGAATCTCTATGATGTAATAGTAATTTGCTGAAACATCCAGATTTCATATTGTGATTTTGACTGGCGATGTTCTGCTGTTTTTCTTTCCTGTTACGCAGTTGATTATCCAGAATTTGCTAATGTTGATTCACAACAGCCAAGTTTTGTTCCACATTAACTATTGTTTATTATTTAAGAGCATCTAGCTGATTTTAAAGTTTCTGGTTTTCCAAATTTTTACATTCATTTTAAGGATATGGGCAACACTATCTTGAGAAGGAGGTTCTGAACTGCATTCTGGAAATAAGGCTATCAATTTACTGTAGGTAGATCAACAACACCATTAGGGAGGGGCTTTCAGTATCTTGACCCAATGACACTGAAAGCACTGCTGGATTTATCTACTTCTGTCAGGCCAGTACATTCTCTGCTTCATAATCTGTTCTGAAACCTGTCCAGCCTCTTATTTTCTTTGAAGGGTGAACATCGTCCAGTTGCTATTCAGTGGTTGTTTGGTTTCCTCTACATTCTATTTGAGTTCTTTCACTACAGAATTGTTGTTGGCTTTTATTTTTGAAAGGACAGTCTCATGAGTAATTTGCATTTCCTTTTCGTTAGAATCAATATCGCCACTTGTCTCTTTGCAGCTCTGTAATTTTTTCCTGCTTTGCTTTGAAATCTCCACCTCCTGATGCTGCCTGGCCTGCTGTGTTCTTCCAGCCTCCTGCTTATCGTTCTTTGCTTTGAAATCTCCACCTCCTGATGCTGCCTGGCCTGCTGTGTTCTTCCAGCCTCCTGCTTGTCAACTTGCTTTGAAATCAAGCCAATGTTTCCTTAACTGCTCCTGTGGAGTTTGATCTGTTTTACTTGTAAGTTGCTCCAAATCTTTCTATAAATCAGAATTTCTTCATTGGTTTGATGATACAGATAATGTAGCTTGCTGTGCTTCTTTTTTTTCTCTTTAGTGATCTGAATCGTGATCATTGTGATCTGCGCAGAGACGTCCTCTAACATCTCAGAAGTCATATGCTCAATTTTGGATTTATCCTGAATTGTTCAGACTTTTCCTCTTGAACATTCATTTTTCCCTTCATAATCCCAAGAATCATAGAGTGATACAGCACAGAAACAGAACCTTCGGTCCAACTCTTCCACACTGACCAGGTTTCCCAAACTAAATTAGTTCTATTTGCCTGTGTTTGGCCCATATCCCTCTAAATCTTTCCTATTCGTGTACCTGTCCAAATGTCTTTTAAATGTTGTAATTGTATTCACCTTTACCATTTCCTCAATTGACTGAATGGTTGGTTTGCGAAGCAGTGTGATGCCAATAATGAGCATTCAATTCCCAAAACCAGCTGAGGTTACCTTGAAGGACTCTCCTTCTCAATCTCTCCCCTCACCTGAGGTATGCTGGCTCTCAGGTTAAATCACCACCAATTGTTTCCCGGTAATGAGAGAGCAGCCCTATGGTCTGGTAAGACTATGATGACACAACTACTTCCTCTGGCAGCTCATTCTATATACGCACCATCTGTGCGAGAAAGTTGTCCCTCAGGTCCCTTTTGAAACTCGCCCCTCTCACCTTAAACCAAAGTCCTCTAGTTTTGAACTCCCCTACCCTAGGAAGAAGAACTTTGCAATTCACTTTATCTATGCCACTTGTGATTTTATAAGCTTCCATAAGGTTTAACTTCTATAAATCTCCTCAACCTCCTATGCTCCAAGGAAAAAGTCCCAGCTTATCCAGCCTCTCTAGCTCCGCTAATTCATAAGAACATGGAATGTCCCTTTCTTTTTTCATGCTGAGTTCTGCAAGTGTTGCAGTATCTGTTGCAGTTTCTGTTGTGTCTCTAGTGTTTCGCTGATTCCATTGATTGTGACTATCATGATATTATTGCGTGCAGGTATGGCTGTAAATGCAGCGTATCATCAATCCAATTAAATGATTGTTGGTTTACAGGAAGATCTGGAGCATTATAAAGCATAGGTTATTCTTGTAATAACCAGGCACCAATCTTCTACCTTTCTCCTCCAATACCATACACCCTAAACTCAGGCCACCACTTTCTCTCTCTTGACTTTTACTATCTTCCCCACCCAGCTATTATAACTTACCATCCAGCCACCAACTGTCAAACTCATCCCTCTCCTGCTCATCCTTTCCTATCAAAGGCCTAGTTGCCTGCCCTTCCTTATTTACCAAAGCCGCTTTCCAATCTTTACCATAGTGCACCTAAACTGTTTGCAACATACTTCACCTTCTCACCACAATGTTTATCATTGTGACTTTCTGGCCAATCTAAATTTCATGCTTCCTGGCTCATTTGTCTTGCATTTCTTTTATTTTGTTATTGATGTCAAGCTTAAGAAAACTAAACATTGTCTTATACTAGCTTATAAGATGAGCAACCTGTTGTTGACTGTGGAGTTATACTGTAAGTGAACAGAAAATTGTCCAGTTTGCGTCAAAGAAAAACCTGGAAATCACTGCCTAGATTATCGCCGAACAAATACGATAACCATGACCTTGCCACATGCTTATTTCTGTACCACCATTCAGCACTGGGTGATATGGTAGACTCAGGGTACATTTGATTTCAGTTCTATTGAGAAGTATTTTAAATTCTGCTGGTAGGAAACCCATTGGCCATTATCTGGCACTATCACATCTGGCCTGGCTACCTTTATGAAGAGTTGGAGTTGGTTCATCGTGAAGTTAATTTTTACCTGGAGCTGATTTCTGAAAACTTTACAGATCTTTTCTAGATCTTTCTCATTGTCCATGGAAAGACCAGATGAGATCATTCCGCAAAGTCCTTCCTTGCTGATGTCAAGCAAAATTTTCAGAGTTTTATTCTCAGAATAATTTATCACTTAATCTGTAAAAACAGCTACATATTGTTATTTGAATATTTTCAATTTGGCAAAGACGGCTCTGGATGCCAAAATAATTAAACGTTTGTTTTCCATTTGCTCTGCAAGTCTTTGGTACTTATTGAGAAACAGAGTGCAGTAACATATTTGTTTGTTTCCTTACCACAGCATACCTTTTGTTAAGCAGCACTTATGGGACCAGAAGTGTGTCAGTTAATCAGGTATTCCTGATTATCAAGATGTCCATGTAATCAGTGTAAAAACAAATACTAAGTAATAGAAATATAATACATCACTGTTATATTTTGTTTACAGCATAAATCATTTAAATGATAATGCAACTTTGTGTTCAATAAAACTGAGCAGCAGAGAGCCTTCTTACTCACACCTTCAGCTAACTACTCAGACATCGCAGAGATTGTTGTAATACAGTAAACTTCCAGTATTTCAGGTATATAACTTTGCCGGTTCTTTGAGAATGCCAATTCATATGGTGTCAGTTAAAACAAAGTTTGCTTTACTGTTGTCCCTCCCTCCTTTTTCTTCCTTTCTCTTTTCCCCCTGTTGCTGCTCCTATACTGGGTTTGGTCCCTTTAAAACCATCATTAATGACTGTAGGCTTGTAATTGCAGTTTTCTGCCTGTATATGGCTTTCACACCAAATAAAGAGCAATGATGGCTTCCCTTTACCTTTCCATGGTTGGAGAAAGATAAAGATAAAACCAGAGTCACAGGTAAGCCTTCTTGGTATAGATAAACACTAGCATTTTTAGTGTTTTTAAGCTGTATTCTCATCAAAGAGAGCTGTGCTTTTAGAAGAGTTTAACTGTATTTTGCTTTTAAGTTGAATTGACAAACTCTTTGGTTTATCAAAAAAGAAAGGAGGACGATAGATTGCTCACAGTGTAGCCTTTAGTTTTGCTTATATTTGTAACTTTAGCATTAGGTATTGCTGAAAAAAGGTAAAACCAAAGCTTTTCATCTTGAACTCATCAGGACAATTCACAAAAGTACCAATTCAACAGGGTAATCAATATTTATATGACATAAGAAGCACATTGATTGATTGGCAAGTGGACTGTGATTGGTAGAGGTGTTGTCATGAAGCATAACCCTTTTTGTCTTTAAGTCCTCTTAGAAACATTACTTTAGTTCGAAGGAACTAATCAAAAAGAAATTAGTGATCTATTTTTGTTGGTCAATGCCCCTTCTACTGATTTATACAGCTATCTGTTCTCTCAGAAATCAACGCTGCTTATTATCTGAACTTCATGATATCGAGAGCTGTTCCACAGTTGGTGCTCAATTAGTTTTCCAATTAGTGTCACTGACATTTTGGAGTGTTTTTGTTCATAGATGGCCACCACTGCTAACCACAATGTGGATTTTGCCTCTATCAGAATGTTTCACCTGATGCAGCATAACATAAGAAACAAGGCATAGATATTATAGGATTGAAGAATCCAACAGACATTTGTTGTAGCTAGCTATTACATACAGACATTAACATTGTTCAAGCACATCAATGTCTGGGCTAATATTAAGCTATTCAGTTACACAATGCAGCCTACTTCTTGTGACACATCATGCTCCAAATAACTGCAAATAAGATGGAGTGTGAGACCTTTAAACACACTGACATTTACAACAAAAAAGGACACAAAGTCAACAAAGTTCTGACTGCATTAATCTCATTTTTAAAGTTTTTCTCCAAAGCCTGGAGCTCTGAGGTAACACAAGTGAATATCTAAATACAGATTGCATGTTATAAGAGTCTCTGACTCAACCACCCTTTCAGGCAGTGAGTTCAAAATTCCCACCACTCTCTCAGTGAAAAGTTCCTCTTAAACTATCCTTGGCCTTCTACCTCTTGTTTTCAATCCACACCCCGATTGTTGGCCCATCTATTAATTTAAGAAGTACCACCTATCCACCCTATCTATGTCACTCTTAATCTTATACATGTCTATCCATGCTCTCAAACCTTCCTTACTGTAAGGAAGACAATCCCAGAGTATCCAATCTTGCCTCAGAACTCAAATCCTCCAGCTCAGGCAGTATGCTGGTAAATGTCCTTTGCACTCTTGCTAGTGCAATCATATTCTTCCTATAATGTGGTGACCAGAATTGCACACAGTACTCTAGTTGTGACAAATCAGGATTTTATTCAGTTTAAGAATGTATTGCTCTTATATTCTATGCCTGGGCTAATAAGGACCACATGCTTTCATAACCACCCTGCCCTGAGACCTCTGGTTATGTGCATACCAATGCCTTCTGATCATCAGTCCTTCCATTACTCTCTTGCCTAGTTTGCCCTCCCCAAGTGCATTATCTCATATTTCTCTGGCTTGAATTCTATTTGCCTCTGTTCTGCTCAGTCCAGTCTGTTGATATCCTCCTGCAGTTTTTGACTAACTTACCCACTATTTACAACTTGTCAATTTTTGCATCATCTCTGGACTTTTTGTTCGGAACCCCTACATTTTCAAATAAGCCTTTAATGTGCATGACAATCAGCAAGGGCCCCAGCACTGAGCCCTGCAGAACTCCACTGGAGACAGACATCGAAAACAAAAACACCCCTTTCAAATCACCCTCTGCTTTCTGCCTCTGCCAGTTTTGAATTGCCTTGCATTCCATGGCTTCTTATTTTCTTGACCAGTCGGCCATGAGGGACCTTATCAAAAGCCTTGCTTTGATCAGATGAACAAATAAAATAATTTCCTAAAAAGATATCAGATGTATACAGAGAAACTTCGATTATCCAAACGAGATGGGCGGGCACTATTTTGTTCCGATAATCGATTATTTGGATAATCGATTATTTGGATAATCGATTTGACCTTAAATAAGGTAAGCCATACTGATTTAACACTGTGCTCTACCAGAGAGTTTATTTAAATCTATAATTTTGAGTCTACTATCGAAACAAACTAATCTTTGCGATCTGCAAATTACAAGTAAAACTGAGAAGGATTTACCATCACATAAATACTGTATATGAAATCCCAGCATTAAACAAGGTCTGGAACAGCTTCTATAATCAGAAGAGCATTTGTCAGTTTCAAGGAGCTCAGTGTGGTGATAGAAAGACAGAAGCACAGCCTCATGAATACCTTTCTGTTCTCAGCCATTTTTGTTCATGAATAGCCCAGTAAAGTGACGGTAATACTGCAAAACACTTTCTTTCGTAAAGGGCTGTGTAACTAACCCTTACCTAAAAAATATCCAGATGCTTGAGCTGCTTGTGTTTCTTTGTTTTTGCCAGTGTTTTCACATGTTCTTCAGTACAGGTAAATCAAATACACTTACCTCTTTTATATAAAATGTTTTCGGGACCTTGAAATCTTCTTCAGATAATCCAAAATTCGGATAATCGATATTCGGATAATCGAGGTTCCTTTGTATGCTGCCTAATGATGATGAAAGGTCAATGAGTGAGTGGCATGTGAGCTGGTGAATGTTGTAGCTCCTTTTATGATCTAAATGTGAGCTCTGGCAGTTGTGTGACAGACAGTACCGTTGTGGTGACAGTAGTGCTTCATTGTTAGCTTCAATGGCATGGCAGACAATGATTACACATGAGGTATCTGATGGACATACTTGGACCAAAATTCCAGTGTGACAGTTCTTTGCAGCGGCAACCTTACTATGTTATCGCGCACAGATAGAAGCATAAAGCATCAAGTAGACACTGGCACATACCCTGGCAGACAGCAGCAGATCATTCTTCTTCTCATGGCACCAGAGCCACTTACTGTGGAGCCACACACTCCAATGCTGATCTCCACAGTCACATCTGTCCAGGCTGCCTGCCTGTCAATTGAGTTGTTCTCTTTGTGTCAAAACAACCTTCACTTCTCTCCTGGACAGCATTCAGAAAAATATCAATGGATGTGGTGCTAAAGAGTGGTGCCCCCATTTCCCTGGTCTCTGACATCTCTGGCTGGCTACAGGGAATGACTGATGCTCCTGGGTCACAGAGATTCTGAGTGCTTTTTAAATGTAGTGATCATACATTGAAATCTAGAAGGTCACTGTGGGCTTCAGAATCTCCAGCCTACAAAATGTGCCATTTTACCCACAGATGAATATGTAAAGACCTTGGAAGTACGTCATCACGTGGGGATAAACAAACGGTCTGACAGAAAGCTCCCCCCTGCTTTTATGTCTTCACCTCTACATTTTATTTTTATGAAGTAAATTCTGCTCACTGTGGCACTCAGTGATGCAACTAGCCCAGGCACAATGGGCCAAATGACCTTCTTCTGCTCTGAAACAATTTGATGATTCTGTGTACCTGAATATAATATATGCTCAGAGTAATCTTTCACATTTTTAAAAACTTCACAAAATCAACTTTAGGTACTCCAAAAATGTGTCAATGTTCTTCAGTCCATAGTTTCTCAAAAGAAGTATGGAAGAAAATAACATCTCAATCTATTTGTCAGAATTGTTTGCGTACTTCACTGAGTCAGATTGATTTACATTCTACCACAGGCAGCCATTTTTTTGAACTGTCGTCTCTTTCTACACCTCCTAATGGAGAGAGCAGCTGGGACAGCAACATAACAGAACACTTGCTTGTTACAATATACTACACTGATGTGGCTACACTTGTGTTGCATAACTCCATGGAAAGAAGGACCTATATCGAGTGGGTCTCAGACCTCTATGTTCAAGTGTAAGGATGTCTCCATATCGAAAAGTCAGAATTTAATCTCAGTGATCATTACATGATATGTATATCTGCCTATTATATTTATCAATATTAAATGAAGACACGTTTTAACACAATTGGGTTCAACTGGAATTGTAAGAACATAATATTTTAATCAGGCTTTACAAGACTTTCACAAAAAGACTATTTAGAAATATATAAGTGATAATTAAGCAGAAAAGGTTTTCATTGGGTTTTAAAATACAACATTGGCAGATTAGGACCCGTGGCAGTATTGGTAACCATATTGTTAATAAAAATGATGAAAGATGTAATGGATGAATATGATTAGTCTTCGATCAATAATAATCTGATCATACTGGTAAGCCAGTATCTCATGTAAAGTAGCTGCTATTTTATGTTGTATTTAATGCAGCCTAGAATTCTGGACTAGTATGTCACAATAGCTACACGGTTATAACACTTTCTCTTCTTCAGCATTGTCCTTCCTTTAAAAGAAGCTAGCAGTGAAAGTGGAGACGTAAGAGTACTTTAAAGAATCAAATGTTTTATTTGACAGTGATGCCTGGGAGCTGAATGCATTTTGTTGCCTCAGTCTGCCACCCACATGCTAACTGAAGTCATTACATAAAGAGCCTGCTCCTGGTTTCCATGGCAATGTCTGAATGATAAAACCTAAGTTGGCAATTAAGGTATATAGATATGTTTACTCTAGAGAAACCTCAGATTAAATTGCCAACTACTTTATGTACCATTATTAAAGAGAAGATAATAGTTTATTTTAAACAAAGACTGGGCATAGAGATTAATCTGTAGATTATACGACTTTTTTAAAATACTGGTGAAGGCTTGCTCTTTTACTTGAACAAATCAATACTGGCCTATATTTCCTGAGAACCTGTGTCATTGTATGCTTGAAGCAAGGGCACTTAAGCAACGCAAGGCAAAGAATTTATGGAATAAATGATTTGCGTTACTGGTTATGCTCCCGGTTTTCTACGGAACACTACATTGCTTCACAGTTAACATTTCAAAAAATTATGTTATTTTATTGGACCTCGCCTCTGTAATAGTATTGATGATTTTCTTTCACTTGCATGAGGTTCCCTCCTACTATAGGCACATTAATCAGAAAAGAATCAGTATAGACTTGTACTGGATGGGTACTGAATCACAAATGAAAGGTTGGCGAACAGGTTAGGCAGGACTAGGAATTAAGGAGAGACAATGGTACAGTGGTATTGTCGCTGGACAATCAATCCAGAGACCGGGAATAGACCATAGACCAGGTAATATCCTGGGAACCCATACTCAAATGCCACCACAGCAAATAATGAAAGTGGAATTCAATGTTTTTTAAAATCTGGAATTAAGAAGTTTAATAATGTTCATGAAGCAATTGTTGGAAAAACCTATCTGGTTTATTAAGGCCCTTTAGGGAGGGAAATCTGCCAACCTTATTTGGTCTGGCTTACATGCAATTCTGGACCCATATAAATATGGTTGACTATTAACTGCCCTTGGAAATAGCCCAAGAAGTTAATTGTATTAACCAACTGATACAACCTTTTGAGACTAGAAACTCTCAAAAAAAAAAGAAATGAAACCAAACAGAGTGTCTGAGATCGACAAAGGCACTGGAAATGAAATGGGAACTATGGCCCTGTTGACCCTGCAAAGTCCTTCTTACAAGTGTCAGTGCCAAAATTGGAAGAACTGGCTGACAGATTATTCAACAAGAGCCTGACCATCATGCTCAAAGAATCATACTTTATAGAAAATGCCCGAATTATCACCATAACTATCTCTGATTATGCATTGTCCCATCGACAGGACAGACACAGCAGAAGTGGCAGCACTATGATAAATAGTTAGGAGAGGGCTGCCTCAGAGTCCTCAATGTTGACTCCTGACACCATGAAGTCTTACGGTATTTGGTCAATCATGAGAAAGAAACCCTCCATTTACTCCCTGTTGAACACGCCATTGCGGAAGCAGTGAGGATGACAATGGTGTAGAATGTACACTGAGTGGGGGACTACACCAAGAGTAGCTCAGAGCCATCACAACTGACCAAACGGACATCACAGAGTGGGTCTGTGGGAGCTGGTGACAGAACTAATAGGAGGAAAAAATATACTTAACCACACCAATTTGCCTGCCACAGATGCATCTGTCCAAGGCAATATCAGTAAGAGTGATCACCACACAGTCCTTGTGGAGATGAAGAGAGAAAGTGAGGATTGCAGAAGTTGGGAAGTCAGCATCAAAAAGTGTGGTGCTGGAAAAGCACTGCAGGTCAGGCCGCATCTGAGGAGCAGGAAAGGTGACGTTTTGGGCATAAACCTTTCATCAGGAATGTGGCGAGAGAACACCCTCCACCGTGCCAAACAGATCTAGCAACTCATGTCTGTGCATTCGTGCCGTGGACCATTAGCAACAGCAGAATTGTACTCCAGCATAACTGTAACCTCACAGCCAGGCATATTCTCCCTTTCGACCATCATGTTCAAGCAGGAGATAAACCCTGGTTCAGTTAAAAGTTCTAGAGGGAAACCTAGGGGTAGCACCAGACATATCTAAAAATGAGGTGTTAACCTGGTGAAGCTATCAAACAGGGCTCCCTGCATGCTAAACAGTATAATCAGCAAGTGATAGACACAGAGCTAAGCAATTTCACAATCAATGGATCAGACCTAAACGCTGCAGTCTTTCCATATCCGGTTATGAATGGTGGTGAAAAATTAAACAACTCACTGGAAGAGGAGGTTCCATAAATATCCTGCACCTCAATGGACATCAGTGCAAAAGATACGGATAAAGCACTCAAAACCATCTTCAGCCAGAAGTCCTCAATAGGCAATCCATGTCAGCCTTCCCCAGGGATTCTCTGCATCACTGGTGATGGTCAAATTTGATTCACTCTGATTGTTATCAAGAAATGGTTGGAGGCACTGCAAAGGCTGTGAGCTTAGACCATATTCCGACAATAGTTTGAAGACTTGTGCTGCAGAAATAGCTACATCGCTAGCCAAGCTGTTCCAGTTACAACACTGACATCTACTTGATAATGTGGAAAATTGTCCAGGTATGTCCTGTACACAAAAAAGCAGGACAAATTCAACCCAGCCAATTCCCGTCCCACCAGTCTACTTTCAATCATCAGTAAAGTGATCAAGTATAGGCTTTATCGAAGGCTTAATCGGAGGTGAGTCTGGTCTATTCCTCCTGGTGGCGATGCTGCAATTCCAGTGGTGGCTATGGCGGAGGGGGCAAGGTAGTTCCAGTGTGTTCCCATTGTCTATGGCAGCAATATGACGGCTTCAGGCAGTGACCCAAGTGGCAACGGCTTCAGCATCGGAGATTTGGTGGGTCCAGTCAGTCCCTTCTTGTTATGGCAGTGATGCAGTGGCCTCAGTGGTGGCTTCAGCAATGGCTGCATGGTAGGTCTGGTCCAGAAATCCTTTCATTGGTAGCCTCAGGGATGGTTTCGGTGGTGGCGTCCTGCAGCCACTCCAGAAACCTAGATTGCTGTGGAGGGAACAAGAGATGAATGTTTTCCTAACTTTGTCTCAATTATTTCTTTTTATAATTTCTGGAATTAAAATGGCACCAAAATGTAGCAACTTATACACATCTCACTATATTTTCATAAATACAAGTGACAATAAATTGCTATTCCATTCTATTCTCCTCAGAAATAACCTTCTTAGTGGTGCTCAGTTTGAGTTCTGCCAGAGCCACTGAGCTCCTAACCTCATTACTGCCTTGGTTTGTACATCGACGAAACAGCTTAGTTCTAGAGGTAAGAGTGACTGCTCTTGACATCAAGACCACAGTTGACTGAATGTAGCATCCAGCGGTCCAAGGGAATCAGGCGAAACTCTCCAATGGTCAGAATCAAACCTGGCACAAAAGAAGATGGTCTTGGTTGTTGAAGGTCAGTCATCTCAGCTCCAGGACATCTCTGCAGGAGTTCCTCAGGATGGTGTCCTAGAACACAACATCTTTAGCTGCTTCAACAATAATTTGTTCTCCTTCCTAAAGATCAGAAGTGATGATGTTTGTTGATGATTACACAATGTTTAGTACTCCTCAGATACTAAAGCAGTGCATTTCCAAATGCAGCAAGACCTTGACATTATCCAGGCTTGGGCTGAAAAGTTGCAAGTAACATTCATGTCACACAAATGCCAGCAATAGCTATCTCCGACAAGAGAGAATCTAAATAACATAACTTGACTCTCAATGATACTATATCATCAAATCTCCCACTCTCAACATCCTGGGGTTAGTATTGGTGAGAAATTGAACTGGACTAGCCATTTAAATATGGCAAAAGTGAGGACTGCAGATGCTGAAAACCAGAATTTAGATCAGAGTGGTGCTGGAAAAGCACAGCAGGTCAGGCAGCATCCGAGGATCAGGAAAATTGACATCTCGGGCTATTCCTGATGAAGGGCTTTTGCCTGAAACATCGATTTTCCTGCTCCTCGGATGCTGCCTGACCTGCTGTGTTTTTCCAGCACCACTCTGATCTAAACTCTACCCATTTAAATATTGTGGCTAAAAGACCAGTGGCTAGGACACTTGCAGTGAGTAACTCTAACTTCCTGACTTCCCAAAGCCTGTCCAGCATCTAAAAGGCACAAGTCATAGGTGTGATGGAATACTCCCCACTTCCTCCACTAACAGTCGAGAAGCTTGACACCATCCAGGACAAAGCAGTCCACTTGACTGGCATCACATCCACACATATCTACTCCTTCCCTCCCAAAATCCTGGAACTCCTGGCCTTAGGGCATTGAGGGTCAACCCACTTTTTCCACCACTGACGCTCAGTAGAAGCAGTGTGTACTACATACAAGATGCATTGCAGAAATTCACCAAAGCTGCTTAGACACACCTTCCAGACTCAGGACCATTTCATCTAGAAGGACAATGGCAGCAGATATATGGGAAAACCACCACCTGCAAGGTGCCCTTTAAGCCACTCACCATCCTGACTTGGAAATATATTGCCATTCCTTCAATGTCATTGGGTCAATATCCTGGAACTCCTAGCCCAAGGGCATTGTGGTCAACCTAACCTTAAGATTAGAGTGGTGCTGGAAAAGTACAGCAGGTCAGGTAGCATCCGAGGAGCAGGAGAATCGACGTTTCAGGCAAAAGCCCTTCATCAGGGCTGAAAATAATGAGGCCTCAGACTACCAGCAAATGATCATCATGGTCAAAGACAGCAGAGGAGTATACTGAGCAGATCACCACCACCTCAGCTGCTGAAGTTGCATCAAGGCCACAAAGACTTAAAATTGTCAGGGTGCTAATGTCAAATGGATTATGTTTTTAAACATTCAATTTGTCATTATAAATATTGCTTATTATATTGGTCTCAAATATTCATGTGTACATAGTAATTTGTTCAGAGCAGCTGAGTCTGAATGCTACATGACATGATACACTGCATGGTTTGCATCCATTGATGGTATAAGGTAGTTATGGACGTTGTCTTTATTGTGGGGAAAACAATGTTGTGCTTCTATTTCATCTTTATTGAATGATCATGTTGATGGATTGAAATGTTTATTCTTCTTCCTAAGAACTTTCCAAGTTAATGTACAGCTTTGTACTCATAACTCTATGGCGCAGGCTGAACTTGCAAGCTCAGTTAAGCTGCTCCTATCAACATTATCAAGGAGGTTAATAGGATTACTTTCCACGGAGATAATTGAGCTGCTGTTTGGTTCAGTAAAGTCTGTAATAAATGGTGCAGGATATGAACTTGCAATCATGATTTAAGTATGCCCAAGTGGAGAATATATATCATCAGAGCTACTTTTTTCTTGGTTGGATAGGAATAGCCCCATGTCAATTGAGGCAGTTCTACGAAAATCCCAAAGTGTAATGGTTCCCCTGGGGTAAGTTCTTTTCATGTTGGAGTAACAGTGCCTCGGCCTTCGTATAGGTCATTGTTAACTATGCAGCCTCTAAGAACAAGACTTCCTTCTGAGGGAAGCAGATGTCCTTGCCTTGCATGGCCATTGAGGTCACCAGCAATCTGTCCGATACTGCCAGACCTGCTGACTTTCTCCAGCACTTTCTTTTTCAGATCTCCAGTATCCACAGTTCTTTGTCTTATTCACACATGTTATACACCCTACCATGTGATACCCATTCTATTGAAGCATGTATCTGGTCTGGTGGATATGGACATGGTGCTTCCTCAGGGACCACATTCTCTGCTAATATTAGGAAAGTGTTCAAAGTCAAATTTGCTTTGAAATTTGCTTTGCAATCACCGATGGAAATGTGAGCGTCCAAACAAAATTGCAATGTCATTTCCAATTTTGTCAGCAGCTATTTGAGACCCAGCCCCTCCTTACACCATCTCCAATGGCCATGTCATCTGCCCCTCAGCTGACTGTCCCCACTGCAGGCTGGATGCTTCGCACTGGAAGGCCAGCCCTGGGATTCTGTGCTCTCTTCTGCAAGAAAATAAAGCAGAACATTACAGAAGAAGTAATAGGCTATATGGAGAGAAAGAAATTATATTGAGTGAAGGGGGACTATAAGGTATGGGTATTTGATGTCAATAAATGAAGGAGAGCATAAAAGATGGCTGTGATATTCATACAAACCCTGAAGGGGGAAGAGGGAGTGAGTAGCTGCAAGGTGTGTCATGAGAAGTGTAAGAGGATGCTGGTGAAGTCAAAGTGTGATGGTTGACGTGAGATATGCTGTTTTCCATTCCTGAGGAGAGAATCGCCTCTATAGGCATGCTAATGGAGTTTACTACCATTGCAATGTTGGAATGGGTGGGTTCGATGTTCTATGCAAATTCCTGGCCAGGTTAGTGCCTGGATCCTCTATCTTACTTGAAATTTGATCCAAGGCTTTCTGGCAAGCCTCTCGTGCATGCCCACCCCACTACAGTTCTCATCGGAGCTCATTGCAACAAATCTCATCCTCACCCTTCAGAAACCGACCATCTGAACTAACCTTTCCCCATGTCCTGGCTGTTCATGCCCAATGTAAGTCCACAGGCTGATACCTCCTCAAAGCCCTCCTCTTAATTATGCAGTAATTGCTTCGTTGTAGAGAACTTCAGCATTGTTAAAAGACAAGTCAAAGTTATTGTGTATTTTGCTCTCATCAGGACTGGAACACAAGAAACAGATTTGAGAAAGGGCCCATCAATTTATAAAGCATGGGAAGGTGGTTTTGACTGGTTAGGCTGTGCAGCACGAACAGTTAACTGTCAATCTTAATCCTCAGACTAAGCATTAGTCTGGATATTGTTTTGGTATTGTAGCAGGGATTGCCCATCTCTATTAACACTTTTATTCCAATGAAAAATGTACAATGTATGGATATATTTTGTGCACATAAATAAGTGCTAGTATCTGAGCCGGCTACGTTGAATGTGACAGCAAGGAGCAGTCATGACATCCATCATGCTCATCCCTCACTGCCTTTGCAGTTTCCAGTTTTTAGGTAACTGAAAAAGGAGAAAGGGAAAATGATATTGTTGTAATGCAGGGAAGAGGGAAAGCAATGTTCATGTATACATTATCTATAGCTTTACATCAAGAGGGATTCTGAGAGATTAGGAAGAAAGTGAAATGTGAGGAGAATGATGCAGACTTGAAGCTTGCATTCTGTCATACCATGTTATGCCTGTGTCTCATTCCCAGGTCAGAATCAATTGTAGAATAATCTTTAAGTTTGCTCCAGCCAAATTCACCAATGCTTCATAAGATACTGGTTAGCTTTATCTCATGCTAGCCATTCATGATTTTGTGCTCCTTGCTGAGTCACGCAGCAATCATTTTGATTAGCAGGTAATATAAACCTCATAGGCTGCCAGCATCAGGAGCACATGGACATGGATTAATGCACACAGCAATCACACTGAACATTTGGGGGTTTATTGAATTTCACAGTCAATATCTTTAAATGGTAAGCATAATAAAATTAATCAGTATAATATATCAAACTTCATTTCTATTCCCATGCTAAAGACTTTTGATCATTGTTCCTTCTTAATCTTGCTTATCCCTTCAAGATAAAAGATAATAAATCTTTCGGCCACTTCTCTCAGAATACTGTTACTGTTTATTATCATCATGACATAATCATTGTGAATGTGATCCGGACAAAATATGTTTCTTACAAAATAACTAAGCCAACCTTTTTGTTAAATTATATTTTTAAAATCCTGCCTTCCTTTCCATCTCTTTTTCAAAACTTGGCTAATGTTGCCATGAAAATAAATACTTTCAACAGAAGCTAAACAGTCAGCTAAATAGTTCCTCAATGCAAACACTACAGCATTGAAATTAACCTTTGACTATTCAATTCAGTAAAATAGCTTTAATATGAAAATGAATAAGTGTTAGATCTCTGTCAATACAATTAGGCCAATTTGCTGTCTAGTTCTTAAGAATGAAGAAATCCTTTTGTGATGCTTTATTCACAATTTGTTACTTTTCATTGTCCATAGCAGAGTTTAAATTTTTAACTAAATTGTCAAACCTACCTGATTACAATGCTGTAATAGCCACTACCTGAACAAGGCAGACGGGAGTCAACAATTTCAACCTCAAATAGCCTTATAATGATCAAATATCCTTCTAACATCTTTACAGTGAGAGGATACTTTGATAGTATAGATGCCAACAAATCAGTCATCAAACACCCAGCCCAACTGATGAATAGTGATTAAAATGGATGATAAATAATTGGGTAATTTCTCATTTATTAAGTTCCTTATTCTGTGATTTGCTGTATTTTCCCATTCGATAAATACAACGTGTGCAGTCACATGTGAAGCATTTAACACCTTCATGTATTGGTTGATTAATCGATTAACTTTAGTCTTAGTCAAATTATCAAAATCCCTACATCAGATTACCCCTACCATTCATGAGACCATTATTTTCCTCAGTAGAGAGTGATCCATTCAACTGATCGGTTTATTCACATTGAGGATAGTAGTGATTTTCTATAACTAACTTGTTCCTTGCAGCCCCAGTAGCAGTTTCACTTTTCATTCAACTATAATGGACCTTCAGCAGAGATGGTAAACTGAAACATTCTCTCTTTGCCTCCTAATATCTTCCAGCAACACTTTTATGGAACTAATTTATGTTGAAATACAACTTGACCCTAATCTTCACATTAACAATCACACAGTGCCTGGGGTAGCATTGTTCTTGTTAAATCAGTTATAACTGGTGCAATTTAGAATTGCACATTCAAGTGTGCCACTTGATGTGTAACTTGATCCACAAGTCCATTGTTGAATTCATCTGTAAAGTAGGCTTATATTCTATTTCCTGAGCTTGAATGGTATTGTGTTTGAGAATATTGTTGAATTTAAACAATTAGCTTTAATGTTTATTCTGGGTGGCAAACATTACAAGTATATGTAATCTAGTTAAGGGTGGTATGAGATTAAAAGAAAAGAGTTATAAAGTGACCACAAATAGTAATAATCTGAGGATTAGAAAATATTTAGAATATTCAGAATAATTAAACTATTAGAATAATTTAATAAAGGAGGACCGAGGAACTGATATGGAAAAGAACAGAATGCAAATGCAACCCAGCAAAACAACAAAATTGCATTGGAAAGGTACGTAAAAATGAAACATTTAGCTAAGACAAATGTTGGCCCATTAAAATCAGAGTCCAGAGAATTTATATTGCAGATAAACAAAAGGCATAGAAGCTAAATCATTACTTCATACAAATAGTTCTGTTATAACGTGCCAGTTGTGTTCCTGTGCAACCCCATGCTATACAAAAATCGTGCAATACAAATACACTTAATGCGTTGGCGATGTCATCGCATTATAGGCAATACACACTTTAAAAGTTCTTTTTTTTTTAAATCATTCCCCTATTCACCAATCGTGTTGCAGCCAAATAATGTTGACAAAATGCGCATTATAGAACAACCTGTATCTGTTTTCACTGAGGAAAAAACACTATCTGCCAGAAGTGACAAGGGACAATGGGGAGTTTGAGGAAATCAATATTAGTAAGAAAATTGTACAAGAGAAATGAATGGGCTAAAAGTTGACAAGTCCTTGGAATCTGAATTCTACATTCCACATTGTTATAGGAGGTAGCTATAGAGAGAATTTGTGCATTTATGACCATCTTGCAAAATTCCAAAGATTCTGGAATGAAACATCAAAATTGGAAGCCTGCAAATGTAACCCCACAATTTAAGAAATGAACAACGGAAAAGTACAGGGAACTACAAACCCAAAAGCAGTGCATCAGTAATAGAAAAAATGTTGAAATCTATCACAAAGAACATCAAAAAAGGTCATCTGAATAAAAATGACTTGATTAGGCAAGTCAACATGGATACGTAAATGGAAAATGAACTTGCAGGGTTTTTTTTGAGGATTTTAGTAACAAAATATATAAAGAGGAGCTAATGGATGTAGGATGTTTGGATATTCAGAAGGCTTTTGATAAAGGTCATTCTTAGTAGGTTGGCTAGTAAAGTTAAAATACATGGTGTAGAAGATAATGTATTGTTATGGATTGGCTAATAGCCCAAAAGCAGTAGGAATAAGTAGGATCATTCCTATGTTGTCAGAGTGTGACGAGTGGTATACTGCAAGGATCAGTACTTAGGCCACAATGGTTCACAATGTATACATTAATGATTATAATATGAAGACCTATGTAATCTTTCCAAATTTACAGATGATACAAAGCTAAACAGGAATTGTGTCATGAAGCTGTTATATAATGTTTTCGGCATGATTTAGACAGGTTTAGAAATTGGGCAAGAACATAGAAAAAGGAATTTAATATTGAAAAACGCGACGATATCCACTTTGGTAAGAAGAAATTGTGGGGCAGCATGATGGCTCAGTGGAGGGGTGGCATGGTGGCGCAGTGGTTAGCACTTTTGCCTCACAGTGCCAAGGACCCGGGTTTGATTCCAGCCTCAGGCAACCATCTGTGTGGAGTTTGCACATTCTTCCCATGTTCACATGGGTTTCCTCCAGGTGCTCTGGTTTCCTCCCACAAGCCAAAAATATACAGGTTAGGTGAATTGGCCATGCTTAATTTCCCATAGTGTTCAGGGATGTGTAGGTTAGGTGCATTAATCAGGGTAGATGAAGGGTAATAGGTTAGGAGAATGGCTCTGAGTGTGTTGCCGTTCGGAGGGTAGGTGTGGACTTGTTGGGCCAAATGGCCTGTTTCCACACTGTAGGGATTTCTATGATTCTATGCAGAACAGGTGTGCAGAGTATTTCTTAAATGGTGAGAAGTTGGAAAGTATAGATGTACAAAAGGACATCGGGATGCCCTTGTCAATAAGTCAAGGATGGTGAACATGTGGATTCAGCAAACTATTCGGAAGGCTCATGGAATGTTAACCTTTACTGCAAAAAGGATGACTGCTAGGCTTAGTGAAGATTGCTTCAATCATATAAGAGTTTGGTTAGACTGTAGTACCTGGAGTACTGTGTGCAGGTTTGGTCTCCTTATTTCATGAAAGATATTATTGTGATAAGAGGGAGTGCATCAAAGGTATTTTGGATGGTAGGACTGTCCCATGAAGAGATCTAGGCAGCACACTTTGAAAATAAAGCAATTGCCATTTAAAAATGAGATAAGGAGAAACATTTTTACTCAGAGGATAATGAACTTTTGGAATTCTCTACTCCAGAAGGGTAGAACCTCAAGCTTAGAGTATATTTTAGAGGCTGATAGATTTTTATTAACAATGGAATAAAGGGTTGAGGATAGTGTGGGTAAAAGGCACTGAAGTGTTCAATCGGTCATGATTGTATTATTGAATGCCAGAGTAGGTTTGATGGGTTTTTAACGGCCTAACCCTATTCCAACTAGGAGAAGGTGCTGGAGCCGATGCCGGAGATCAGAGTCGAAGTTTGTGGTGCAGGAAAAGCACAGCCAGTCAGGCAGCATCTGAGGAGCAGGACAGTCGATGTTTCAGGCATAAGCTGTTCATCATCCTGTTCCTTGGATGCTGCCTGACCAGCTCTGCTTTTCCAGCAACACACTCTTTAACCCTATTCTAATCCTCTTGTCTGACTCTAAGACATTGCTACAATTGAAATGTAATTGCTGCAGTGATCTATGATGCCTCGTGACAATACAAGATGTTCCTAGAGGGGGAATTCCATGTTTATGATTAATGCTGTCTTAAATCCTAAACCAATAGTAATTACAGAAGCTTCCACTGTACTCCCACCATATGTACTTAGTAATCATGGTGTCATCATCATGTCTTTATACCTGTAAATCAAGCCTTGTAACTAGATTACGTATCAAACTTTGAATTTCCAGTCTAACAGACTAATATGATGCCACTCAGTATTTTTTTAAACTTTATTTTCTCTTTGTAATGGATATACAATCAACTTTACCTTAGCTACAACTGAGTAAAGAAAGACGCAATCATATTCATTTTTTTTCCCCAAAGACCACCAATAATAGTGCCACCACCTTAGTTTTCAAAAGAATGTTTACATTTAAAAATTTCTCAAACTTTGTGCCATACTCTGATTAAACACTAATCTGATCAATCACAGTAGCCATCATTTGTTCCTTAACTCTCCTGAATTGATGCAGGACATTCCCAAAATAACACAAGATTTCTTTTATGGCTGGAGTGATAAATGCAGTCCTTCAGAGCCCAAGATTGAAAATCAAAGTCCAATGTGTAGTTTAGTTACTTGGCATCTCTGCGGCTATTTATATGTGTAGCTGCAGTAGGGCAGAAATGTTTAAATCAGGGACCATCCCTTGGGTTAGGGCTTGACTGCAATGCAGAGATGAACCTAGCAGGCTGTGGCAATTCAGACAAAATCAAACAACAATTTTGCAAGTGTGGTGTTGCTTCCTGGAACTTTATAATTCTGTTCAAATCCATGCATTATTTTCAATTCATCCAAGCTGAATAACTGCACCATTGTAGTGGCTGAAATTCAGGAGAGTAACACATTCCTGTTTCAAGCTGTCCAAAGCAGGCTTGAGCACACATTTGGGGAATACAAGAAGGTCTGCATCAAGTCATGAGACATCAACTGGCTTGTCCTCATCCTTTACTAGCTCTGTCTAGCACGTAGGCATAGTAATGACCATATCCAACAAGGGTTTATCTTCCAAGTACGTATGGTATACTCCATTAAATATTAACAACTTACCACAGACAGTATTATTCCAGGCTTCACTTGACATTACAATTAATCTGGAGTTTGAACAATATTTTTCCAGTGTTAACCCTTGCCATTAATTGGACAGTGTCCTGTAAATTCAATCTTTCCCCATAATTCAATTTTTAATTCACATTACTTGTGACCCACTGTGCCATTGACTCATTGAAATGTTGCTCTACCGTCTTTTTGCTCCTGTTTCAATTCATGATTTTTTTTACGTCTTATGAACATGGCAAAGTTGTCCATTTTTTAAGGGAGTAATTAAAGTCAAAGAGATAAAATAAACAATGAAGGAATTCAAATTCAGATGAGCAGATTTTGTATTAAAATCTCCCATAAAAATGAATGTTCTATGACTCTGCCTTTGTTCTCAGTTTGCCTGTGTCTCCCTATCTCTTGGACTCAAGCAATGACAGCTGCCAGTTGTAACTGACCTGGCATAACTGATACATCCTGAATTGGTGATTTCCAATCACATTGTACTTTGTTTTAATTTTCAATTCCTGTTTGTCCTCAGCTGTGTGTAACAGAGAACAAAGCTTATTAAGTGTCTCACTTTCAGTTTTCAACTTTTTCACATTGACCAACTCCCCTGTGCTAGTTCTTTGACATAGACCCATAAGATTCAGTTATCTAGATGACCTCATTGCCAGCTACATCAATAAAATTCTTTTGAAGAGTTTTATTGCCAGCTCCCATGACTGCTCAACCTACAGGAATATTAACCCATAACTGTGCTGACAGTTCCCTATCTAAATTAAACTTGTGCTCAGGAGTTGGTTTCACATAACCGGAAGAGTCACAAGTCATATTTAACTCTAGAGCCAATTATGTAGCATTTTTGATCTCAGCACCATTTTGGACACTGTGAAATTGGTCTGCTATATATTCAGACTTGGTCTTCATATATCTAAAATGGGATTTGAAAACACAGCCCAATTATCGTGAAGCAAGGATTTTCTTTCTCACTGGAATTACAAGCATGAAGGAAATTGAAGGTTAAACAGTCAAATGAAATCAACCCTTTGCTTTAAATCGGACTGAGGATTTCTTTTTCTGCATCTTCTTCCCAAGTCACCTCATTCCCTCAAACACATTTTCATCCCCCACACCCCTGCTGAGAGAGGATCCATTTGACTGCTGTAGCTACTCTCCCTCACTATCACCACCTGCTGCTGGATGCTCTGTTACATACTCCCCCCATTGTGTAAGGGTCAAAAACAGATGCTGGAATTTTATTGATCTGCAATAAAGAGTAGAAATGGAGGGGGCAGCAAAACTGGATGACATTACAGCAATATCATTACCAGAACCTATCTGCCCCCTAGAAATGGAGGGGGCAGCAAAACTGGATGACATTACAGCGATACCATTACTAGAACTTATCTGCCCCCTCTGCTATTTGATCAGCAGCCTGGAAGTATTGAACAGCCTGCTCACCCATGGGTCAGAAAGGGTCCTTAAGTGGCCAATTAAAGCTGTGTCCTGCTATAATTGGAATTTATCCACAGCAGGCAAGAACAGTGTCAAGCAGTCAGTCTGTCAAGTGAAACTGGGCTGATAGCCCTGTGTGATATTATCCCTCATATTATAACCTCTTGCCCTTGAACCACCATGAAGAACATCCTAATACAAAATACACAAGACCACTTTAGGTCAAGGTACCTCGTTTTCTTATATCATCTGCTAATGTATTGTTCCAAGACTTTCTAACTAATTCCAATTAATCATTGGAAGAAATTTCATTTTTGATCACTATGTTTGCTATGTAATCTTTCACCTTTCAATCCATTAACCTTCCACAGCCTTTCCAATTTGCAATCAATGACTGAGATAAAGGAAGCAAAGACACAGTAGCTAAATTTGTAGATGATCATTGGTAGAAAAATATGGCCCCTATTTTCCACTGACTAGCTAGTCATTTCAGTGGCAGAGATGGGAACTGCACATCAGGACCCTGCAAAATCTCAGTTAGAGAGTCATAGAGCCATACAAACCCTTCTTTCCAACAGCTCAATACTGACCATGTTCCCAAACCAAATTAGTCTCACTTTCCTGCATTTGGCCCAAATTCCTCTAAATCTTTCCTATTCATGTACTTATCCGAATTACTTTTACATGTTGTAACTGTACTTGCAGCCATCACTTCCTCTTGCAGTTCATTTCACATATGAACCACCTTCTGTGTAAAGAAGTTGCCCTTCGTGTCCTTTTTAAATCTTTCTCCTCTCACCTTAAAAACATGTCCCCTAATTTTGAACTCCTCCACCCTAAGGAAATTACCTTTGCTATTCACTTATCTCGGTCCATCATGACTTTATAAACTTCTGTAAGGGTCACCTCCCAACCAACTACAGCTCCAGTGAAAAAGGTTCCAGCCTATCTATATCATTTACAACTCGAACCTTCATTGCTGGCAACATCCTGATAATCGTGTTCTGTACCCTCTCCAATTTAATAATATCCTTTTGGGGCAATTGAAGATTCTGCTCTACAATTCACTCATACATGCAATGCTCCAAAGTAATTGATTTAAACTGGAGAACTGAGCATCCCGCTTCAGTTAAGTAAATAATTACTCAGGAAATATCAAACTATTAAACATCAAGTCTAAATTCTGTGTAACTATTCTACTGAGGCTGAAATAACCAGGCACATCCTATCCCTGGCCTGAACCACCTCCCACACCAAGCCCTATATTTTCTGCCACCCAGATTTACCTTATACACTCCATCACCCACCTGGCTTCCTACCGTTAAATTTCCCTTCTGCACTTGCCCTTCCACAAGAGCTATCAAATTGACCGCTACAGCATATTTCAATCACGCTGTGGAAACTGACTGCTGTGAAAACGAGGATATGGTTTGCCTTACTTTGAATATCCTGCACTGTGATGGTCCTATCTGATGCAAAATACATTCTGCATTGCTGAAGCAGTCCAGATCGCAATCTCTTGTCCAAAGTACAGAGCTCTCAACATAAAACAAGGAGTGCAATGGTAATCAGAGTGCGATTTCCACTTGTTGGTTGCACACAGATACAAATAGGTAAGGTGAGCGGCAAAGCTTTAGCAGATGGAATATAACATGTGAGACTGATAAAAATGTAATCGCCAGGTTTGGGCTGATAAGAGACAATTAACATGCACATTACATGAGTGCCAGGCACTGGCCATCAACACGAGATAATCTAGCCATCTCCCCTCGATGTTTAAAGACATTACCACGATGTTTAAAGACATAATCAAGTGGATTAAGAGTAATAAGAAACCAAACTGGCTAGCAAAATAAATACTGTGGCTGCAACAGCGGGTCAGAGGTCAGGAATCCTGCAGCAAGTAACTCACCACCTGACACAACTGCATGCACAGGTAAGTGGAAATGTGCTCAAAATCTTTTACAATTTGGTCAGCATAAGTGCTGTGAACTTCAATCAGAAAACACCCAAAAACTCTCAATTCAAATTACTACATAAAATTTCAGGATGGCCTGACATGTTAGATGAGGTGCTGGACGCTCAGATATTTTTGACCTTACAGAAATGAGCTCAGGATCTCAAGAGATACTATTTTCAAAGGAAAATCAGGACTGCAATTGTCCATCTGGACTTTTGTTGCAACTACAACAAGAACATATAGAAACAGAGTAGATGAGACAACCAACATGTGATTAACCTAATGGTTAGGGATTAATGGTAACTCCAAACAGTTAACACATCAGAATCACCAGCCACAACAACACAGAAAACCTTTAAAACTGCATGAGATTTCATCAGTCCCCTGGTCCAAAACCACCACAGATCAGAAAGTTCTCCAATTTAAATAAATTATTTTGGAGTTATGAAAAATAGTCTGCCACAATTTGCATGGTAACGCTTGAGCCTAATAATCTACTGAATTCTTTCATCAAACAAATCTGCCTACTGATCACACAAACTGAAAACATTAGCCCTAAGATGAGTGACAATTGTTTGTTTTTTAAATTATGACTTCCAGTTGCAAGGCTCAGTGCTTATTAGAATAGTAGGCAGCTGTTTGCAGACTTTCACACATGAAGTACTCAGATATGTAGAATGATTTGCTCTAATCAACATTTAATGTTGAATAACCTGCAGTAAACAAGATAAACTGGATAATGATTTATTTATAAAGAGACAGGGTTAAAAAAAAGCAGAAATAAAATTCTCAGGAGAAAAGGAAAAGTTGTACCCTGCAACATCAGTTCCAAGAGGGATCTACATGTAAATATGTTTCGGTTCTGCCTGGGTTTACAATGTTTTCTGACTGAGCAAACAATTTTCCTGGAGCAAAAAAACCTGACTTTATCCAATATTAAAATCTGGCTCAATCTTATCTGGAGCATTTCCTCGTTATTACTTTACCCACAGGGTTTCTGGATGGACTATTAAACAGATAATTGTAAATGCCAAGTGGCTCATTTCAAAGTCACTGAGGTAATTCATTTGCATTACTTCATTTAGACGGAGTGGGACAGATTAATTTATAGCTACCAAATGGATTACTTGATGCAAATAACAAAACAATTGCAATTTGATCTACAACCAAAACTCTTGGGGAAGACAGAGTCAAGTGTGAGATGGATGGTGGGTGAGAGAGGGTTGTGAAAGGGAACAACTGCCTGACCTGCTTACTGGTTCAGTTTTAGTTTTAGTTGCAGGTTAGGCTTCAGACTTATGGCTTGTCTAAAGAGTGCTAATATTCACAACCTGAAGCTGCAAGGGGTTTGGAATAAAAATAAAGTGCTGAAGAAATTCAGTAGGTTTGGCAACATCTCTTGAGTCTAATGTGGGTAATGCTGAGTGTGAATGTGCCGCCATAATGTAACGGTGCCCAATTAAGGCTCGGCATGAAGTGTCAATAAACTAAAAGGCTTGGATAGGTCCTGAGTGAATTTATCACAGAGTTCATCTTCAATTGATAAAATTATTGAAACAAACTTTAAGTTATGTTTGGGTCAGTGGAAAACTAGATACTAATTAGGTCACATGAAGTTTAATCAACATCATGACAAGATTTAAACTAAGTTCTAAACTAAGTTCTTACCCACATATTTCCCCTATTTTAACAAAAAGAAAAAAAAAGCAAAAGCAGCAAAATTCCTAGGGAGACCCATAGGTTGATGCAATGGGATGGACCACTGACCCACCCATTCACCAACTGCAGAATAGTCATCCACTAAAAATCTCTGGTTTGACACATAATAATTGGAAAATAATTTGAAGGTGTGCTTTTATTGTAACAAATCTATTACAGTTTGCAAAAAAAGTGTAATTAGCAAAATTGATAAGGGAGAACCAGTGAATGTGATGTATTTGGATTTCGAGAAGTTTTTTGATAATGTCCCACAGAAGACGATATTGGACAAACTTAAAGCACATGGGATTAGGGTAATATTGAGAATTGGTTGACAGACCAGAAACAGAATGGAAATAAATGGGTCTTTTTCAGGTGGTAGGAATTGACTAGTGGTGTACTACTGGGATCAGTGTGTGGGTCCCAACTATTCACAACATATATAAATGACTCGTATGAGGGAACTAAATGCAATATTTCCAGAAGGATTAGGGCAAACATTGGTTTTGCTGCAGAGCAGTAAGATAAAAACTTTGACCAGCCAGGCTACAGATGAAAGTGGTTTTGTCCAAATAGTCAAATATTTGGTGCTTTGAAAAGCCTTTCAGAAAGCTTGAACTCAGCTTGAACTTGTGGGCGGCACGGTGGCACAGTGGTTAGCACTGCTGCCTCACAGCGCCAGAGACCCGGGTTCAATTCCCGCCTCAGGCGACTGACTGTGTGGAGTTTGCACGTTCTCCCCGTGTCTACGTGGGTTTCCTCCGGGTGCTCCGGTTTCCTCCCACAGTCCAAAGATGTGCAGGTCAGGTGAATTGGCCATGCTAAATTGCCCATAGTGTTAGGTAAGGGGTAAATGTATGGGTGGGTTGCGCTTCGGCTGGGCGGTGTGGACTTGTTGGGCCGAAGGGCCTGTTTCCACACTGTAAGTAATCTAATCTAATCAGTGTCAAGGAACATAGAGGAGACTAGATTTATTATAGTATAAGGCTTTTTGCAGAGGTTGGAAACATTAAAGCAATAACTAGGGAAGCACCGCTGATAATATGATGTAAGGGCTGATGACCAATGTCAAAGTTTCCATTGCAGTACAACTTCCAACAAAACCCAGATTACTGCACTTGAATCATAAGCTCTGGCTACTGTCAATACCAATGTTCAAAAGGAAAATCCAGGATATTGAAGAAGTTTATCTTCAACAGATCACCAAGATGTGCTGGAGCAGCTGCCTGGGAGAGAGTGTCAGTGGCTTCATGGGAAAGGAGCCTGCTGTCGCCTGTCACTAATTTCCCTTACTTTTGCCTGTCGGCTAACCAGCTAAGATTGCTGCAGCATTAGCTCCATCTGAAACCTGGTCTCAGTGCTTAGAGCTATTTGACTTTGTCCTCCAATTATAACGTTTATAACTGAAAGCCGGCAGCTTTCGACTAGCCAAGCTGGAGCTGTTATGGATGAACTTCATATGGTACGAATGATCTGAAGTCCAAGGGCTAATTCCACCTCTGAGAAACACCTGCCAAATGCGTGGTTGGAGATGTAGCTCTAGGATCGAGTTCATCAGGCACAATAACAGACAGAGCCCTAGACCAGTGACATTTAATTTCCAAGGTGGACAATCAGACACATTAATGTGTGATTGCCAACAATGACTTCATAAGGGCACTAGGAGAGGTAAAGACACACAGAAATAACACACTAAGGGAACTGATGAAGTTTGTATTCAATATTTGATTAGTAATTTTATAAAATCAGAATCAAATTTGCACTTCCTAGTGGTGTATGTTTGTGTCCTCTCCTGACAATGTGATGGTCAGAGATAGAGGAAAGGCAAGATTGCTAGACTGTTGGCATATGGAGGGATAAGTGAACGTTTCTGAGATTATTCTGATTTAGGAATAATCCAATTATATTGAGCAGCAGCAGAATGGAGGAATCTACATTGTAGCCCCTCTTACAACACCCCTTACAGTTTCATTTTGAGCAGAATGTCCTTCTTTGCAAGACCATTTTCCTGGCCATGTTCAATTGCCTAGAGAAGTCCTACTTCCAGACATACTTTGGTGGGTAACTTACTTCGAGTCCAAAGATATCTTTTTATGTTTCTGTATTTTTGTTCATTTAAAACCAAGGCCTATTTAAGTGATTTCTGCATTGTTTCAAAAGCAAGTTTCTGGATACTCATTGTAAATGCTGTCACACTGCTGCTTGTTCCAGCACTGGAGCATTGACTGAAGAACCAATGGTAAGCAGTTGTTGATGACAAAGCCTATCTACCTGCCAACAAGCATGTGATTGGCTCCCATGTAGTGGAGCATCTTTAGCTGAGAATATTTGGTCAGAAGCCACTGGACCTCCGAAAATGAAGACGCTGTCTCTTTTCTGCACTTCAAAAGCACTTGAAGCTTGAAGGAAGCCCGTTTATTCCCCATCATTTGCTATAAGCATCTTTTCTTTTTACCAAGAAGTCACAGACTTTATAAGTGTGAATCAGTTATTCTTTATGCCTCCTGCAAGTAAGTGAAAAATAACTGGAAAGGAAAATCTTGGACCAGCAAGTCCTGACAAGCCAAAAAGATCCTCTCAGTGAACCCTGTGAAGAAGGATCATTGTACCCTCTTCCCAGTTTTTCCTTTTGCCCTTGATACCATTATGTTTGTGTCAGTTTGTAGGTGTATGTAGTGGGAACTTTGGCAGGGAGTTATATGCCAACAATTCAGAATTGTTTAATTGTAGCTAGAATCTAATTAAGTTTGATAAATAGTTGTTCTTATGGAGTACACAAAATTGGTCCATGCTATCAATCTGGGTCTAAATGACAGTAAATTGGAGAATCATGCACGTTTTTATGAAATTTCTAACTTATGTAATGACTCCAGGAATAAGGGAGCTTGATTTCTGTTATGCAATCGCAGTGAGGCAATGACAACTTACAATTTTCTTTTGACAAAAACTACTACACAATCAGCCAAACCACTTCCTGCAGCATATTCAAACATTAAGCAAGGTGAGAAAAATTTCCAAAACATGTATAGTCATATAAGTAGCAGACAGAAAAATAATTCAGCAATTAACCTGCGAATGTTTATGATTCAACAACACAATGGCACAGCAGTTAGCACTGCTGCCTCACAGCGCAAGAGACCCAGGTTCAATTCCTGCCTCAGGTACTGTGAGTGTGGAGTTTGCACATTCTCCCCATGTCTGCGTGGGTTTCCTCCGGGTGCTCCGATTTCCTCCCACAGTCCAAAAATGTGCAGGTTAGGTGAATTGGCCATGCTAAATTGTCCATAGTGTTAGATGTAGAGGGCTGGGTCTGGGTGGGTTGGTCTTCAGCGGGTTGGTGTGGACTTGTTGGGCCGAAGGGCCTGTTTCCACACCATAAGTAATCTAATC
This sequence comes from Chiloscyllium plagiosum, assembly GCF_037043375.1. NCBI lineage: Eukaryota > Metazoa > Chordata > Chondrichthyes > Orectolobiformes > Hemiscylliidae > Chiloscyllium > Chiloscyllium plagiosum. Next base: position 90,199,062 of record NW_028270140.1, read on the forward strand.
TAATTTAGTTATATAGCACCTTTAAAATAATGAAATATCTGAGCAATAGCAACATGACTAATGGATATATTAAGTCAAGTGACCAAAAGCTTATTCAGAAGTAGGTTTTAAGAAGAATCTTCAAAGAGAAAATGGGGCTTGTTGGGTGGGGTGGTGTGAAGAGGGAATTCCAGAGCTTATGACTTGTCAAAGTTTAGGTGTGGCCAATGCTGAAGCAGTTAAAACAAAGGATGCACATGAGACCAGATTGGAAGCAACACATTATCTTATAAGGCAGTAGGACTGGACTAAATTACAGAGACACCACAGAGTGATTTGAAAATAAAGAATAAGAATTTTGAAATTAAGACTTTATTTGGCCAGAAGCCAATGTAGATGATAGAACACATTAATTGGTTCCTTATTAAAGTGCCAGTGAGGTACTTCCTTCTGAGCCATCCAAAAGATTCAAACATGAAGGATCACTGAAAAGGATTCGGTTCATAACGTCTGGGTCACCCAATGCCAGAAACATGCAGCTTTTTCTGCAGCTTTAACTCTTCCATTTGAGACTTCTTCAACAGTAGCATGTTTCATCATAGTATTGAGTCCAATACACCATAACAAACATCATGTCTCGTAAGAGATTACGACCAAGCTAACTGTCCAGTTAAACTAAAGCGGGCTAACTGCCCCAATTAAGCTAAACCGGGCTAATTACCCCAGTTAACCTAATCCAGACTAACTGCCCCAGTTGAACTAAACCAGGATAACTGCCCAGTTAAGCTAAACCAGACTAACTGCACAGTTGAACTAAACCAGACTAACTGCCCCAGTTAAACTAAACCAGACTAACTGCACAATTAAACTAAATGAAGTGTTTGTTCCTTGGGCACAAAAGCAGCTTTTTATTTTATGAAACAAAGACAGAAATTGCTGGAAAAACTCAGCAGGTCTGGTGGTATCTGTGGAAAGAAAGTAGGTTAAAGGTTTCAGGGCCTGTGACCCTTCTTCAGAAACATTCTCAAAACTCGAAACACTAACTCTTCTTTCTCTCCACAGATGCTGCCAGAGTTGCTGAGCTTCTCCAGCAATTTCCATTTTGTTTCAGATTTCCAGCATCGATAATTTTTTTTTCCTTCTTTTTAAGATCCTAGCCCAATTCATTCAGACGCAGTTGATGCTTTCCTATGCAAGACTATTGATTCAAAGCTATTCCAATTTTATTCTGTTTAATATCTAAGCCTATGTCTTAAAAGACTCCCACAGAAAATCATCAATGCACATAATAAAAATAGCTGCTAGTTTCTCTTTGTGAAACAAAGAGAATATTACTCGGTCAGATTTGAGCTGAACACAACCTACTTTCAGCAAGATAGACCAAACTGAGAAATATCAAACCCTCACTGTGTTATTGAATTCATAATTGCAGTTGTTTGACTTCCATAACTCACGTTTGATATCAATAACTTCTTTAGGTGATTTCGAAAATAATTCTCTTTGAAACTCATTATCCTGCAAAATTGCAGCTTTTGTATCAGTTCAATTACATTCCCAAGTATGGGTTATTAAAAGATATATAATCTTCCAGAGAGCTTTTTCTGAATCAAGGAAAATCCACTGGACACATTGATCACCAAGTTTTCTTTAAAGCCTCAAAACACAAGTTTTGTTTTAGCCTTGCATGTACTAGAGAGCACTGTTTCTGTGCATATCTATCTGTTTCATAAGGCTGGCAATCCGCTATAAGCTACCGAACTGCATACAACATTTTCTTTTCCAGATATCAGCTCTTCATTTGGCACCTCTTACTAATTTATCTCCCAGTTTGTAGCTACTAAAATTTGTTATTGGCAAGGACCAATATTTTTCCTGACATTCCTAGTCTCAGTCATAGAGATCTATAGCACTGAAAAAAGGTTCTTTGGTCCATTGAGTCTGCACCCATCAAGAGCAATGACCTAACTATTCTTATCCCATAGAATGATTCTATTCAATTCTATTCCCTAGTCTGTTCCATAGTTCTTGTACTTGTAAAACTGTGGCCTCCACTCATGCTCATCTAGATTTCTGAACCTTTCTACAAAAATTTCCCATTCTTGGACAAGAATTCTTTCTGAAATTTTGCCATCTTTTCTGAAGGCCATGTTCATTTCCAGATCCACTATCAGAAATGATACTGGATTTTCTGGTCTTCCAACATAAAAACCTCATTTTTCTAATCAATGGGTCTTAATCCTATCCCTATCTTGTATATTTAGCCACCATTTCTATTTTCTCATGACTTTCCCTATTCTTCATAGAGTAGCAAACTCCTTCCATTCAGTGCTTTTTTTCCGGCATATATGTGACTCTAATGCGTATATCAGGTTGCCGTCTTGCACAAATAGCTTTATCCTGTTCTTCAGATTCACTATGTCCAGCTTCAGTGAGCCCTTCATCTACCATACTATGGCTCTCAATTATCCAACATGTCTATGTAAAGTGCCAATATAGTTTTAAGGTAATTAGATAGACGTCTGATCATTTCCTATGACTTGTTCAGATTCTGCAGTTGGTGTAATCAGAAGAATGTATCCTAAAAGCTTGGATCTCGTGCTGTAAAATTACTGTTCTCCCAATGCCAATTATTATCTTACCTGGATCTTTTCACCATTTTTCTCTATCGCTTTTGTAATGTACCATGTTTCAGGGTTAAAATTTACTTCAAATGGCCCTAATGGATGCCTCAAAACTTCTGTGTTAATAAATTCCTTTCTCCCTGCCTGCTGAGCATTGGAGTGCTTTTTAGAAAAAAATCAAGTTAATTGTATCCTTTCCCAAATGGTGGATGATCGCTGATGGAATATTTGGATTTATCCAAAAACCAATTGGTATGTTAATCCCCAACCATGGGCAATGAGTTCCCCACACAGACTACTCAAGGTACATGTTGTTTTACAACAGGATTTCTTTTGCATGCGCCATTACTAAAGGTACTTTCTGCTGCCTTCCATTATTGTAGACTTATTAAATCTAGTTGTCATGTGTAAGATAATTTTTTTTCACTATCCCATACTTTCAAGTCCATTGCCACAATTGCATTAAAGTTCCTGGTTAATCAGAGATTTATTATGGGATATGGTGGGTTTTTCTTGAAAAAACAGATCATATTTATTGCTGACATCCAAGTTTAGTGTACTCATCATCCATTAGTAAGATTTTTAATCCATGAGCCAAATGGTGGGCAGACTGCCAATATTGTTATAAGGTAATTAGGTGCCTAAAGAGAAAAAAGGTTATCTCATGATTCATATTTTGATTAGAGAAATTGGATCTTGTTCATGGAGTAATGTCTGGATTGTGTATACCATAAATCTACTGACTTCCCAAAAAGAATTGCCTTGCCTTGGTCTGTTGAGTATTTTTCAGAGACTGCCTACTCTACAATAAACACTCAACCTGAGCTGATATAATAGTTAACTCTAGTTATATTACAGGGACTCATCACTCAAGTGACTTTAATATTCCCAAATCCGATGCAGTTGAACATAACTTGTTGATTTTTCATTACTTATTATTTGGAGTATTTATAGGTATATTTTAACTAAACCAGTCCGAGCACTAAAAATGCAGCCATTGTCCAAAATCATGCAATTTAATAGTCCACAATCAATTAGTGGGCTGAAGCTTCTCGAAACTAATACAATTCCCTCTGTCTGATTGATATCGTCATCTTCTCCTTCCAACCTTCCATGTCATTCATAATTACCAATACATTATTATTCCATCTTACAATTATTGGATAATGATATTTCAAGTCACATTTAAAACATCTGTAAGCAATTCCTCAAGAATTTGTGTGGTCCATTGTTCTGTTAAAGTCCCCCATTTCCTGTCGACTATTGTTATTGTCAAATTTCTCTTTCTGCTCTCCTTTTATAGTTACGGTTTTCCTTTCATATAAAGACTTGCAGCCTTTATATGAAATCTGGGCATTCTCACATTGCTGTTTTCATCAAATCCTCTATTCTTTGAAACTGTAGAATGTCCCACTTTGGCCATGAAGACCATTTGGAATGTATAGTTTCTCAGAATTTTTTTAATCTTTCATGCATTTTTTCCAAAAGCATATTTCATTCAGAATATTTAACTCCAGCTAACATGAAAGATCCATTCATGTTTAACACTTTAGCACAATCAACCTTTTCAAGGCAAGCTCTGCACTAGGATTCAAATACAATCTTTTCAATTCCAAATATAGTTTGCAACATTCTGTTTCATATTTTATGGAGTAGCAATCCAGATTTTTAAGTTCAAAGTCTAATCATACCTCAAATTAATTTTTTTAACAGTTTAAAGTAAACTTTAATTGATTATCCAAACCTTCTCACAGTCCAATTCTTGAGGTACAAACTCTGAAAATACTTTACAACTGATCATACTTCTAGTCAGAAGCAATACTGCCAAAGCCAGTTCTTGTTTTCTCTTTGGTAAGGGTATAATTTGTCCCTATACCTCTGCTTCATTTTTCTATTGATAATGCTCATCTTCACAGAACATCAGTGGCAAATTGTATAGTGTCATTTTATACTTGGATTCAGCTATCCTTCTCAAAAGTTAAAAAAAGAACTGATGGTGTTATAAATCTGAAACAAAAGCAGAAATTGTTGGAAGAGCTCAGCAGGTCTGACAGCATCTGTGGAGAGAAATCAGAATTAATGTTTCAAGTCTGAGGTCAAGAACCTCAGAAGGTTCTTAGGAAGGGTCACTCGACCGGAACCTTAACTCTGATTTCTCTCCAGAGATGCTGTTAGACCTGCTAAACTTCTCCAGCAGTTTCTGTTTTTGTTTTTCAAAGGTATTTTCGCTTACGACAAAAAAAACTTCCTCTCTTCTGCTACCGATGCCAACTCTGATCTAAGGCCTGTTGATGAAATGAAATTTATAACAGCCTTTCTTTGCGGATAGACTGTAGATATTTTCTAAACACCCTATTCAGAGATGTTATTACACAACTCTAGAGTAGGTGGCACTTGAACCCAAGTCTCCTGGCCCAGAGATAGGAACACAACTACTGCACCACATGAGGCCCCTGTTTCCACGTTTAAACTTTTTTATTAACCTGTTTTTCTAATCAGCCTGTTCAGAGATGTAATGACACACATCTAGAGCTGGTAGGACTTTAACCTGTGCCTCCCAATTCAGGGGGTAAGGATACTACCACTTCACTACAAGAGGGCATCTGTTTTATACTTAATTACTTAATTACCAATAACCCCAGTCAAAGGCATTAACTCTTACTTTGCTGAAACTACTGGTCTTTATGTGCAAGATGGCAAACTTTTTGCTAAGATGGTGTTCAGGCATTCTGCATCACAATGAAGGGAAGGCAAATGGGATAATGGTATTATCATGTGGCCATTAATTCAGAAGCTCAGCTGATGTTCTGGGGACCCTGGTTCAAATCCCACAGTGGCAAATGGTGCAAGTTGAATTCCACTAAAAAAAATCTGAAATTAGGGGTCTAATGATGGCCATGAAAACCAGGCTGGTTGTCAAAAAAGCACATCTCATTCACTAATATCCTGAAGAGAAGGAAATCTGTTATCTTTACCTGACCTGGCCTACATATGACTCCAGACTCCCAGCAATGTGTTTGACTCTTAACTGCCCTCTGGGCCATAGGGATGGGCAATAAATGCTGGCAAGCTGGCAATGCCCTTATCCTGTGAGTAAATAAAAAAAAGTATATACATGCATCCTTGACCTCATATTAAAATTGCACATGTGCACATAGCGCTTATAAAATGGACAAATACAATGGCTAATTTAGTTTCTAATGAGAACAGGATGATTTTGCAAATTACTGCTGTAAGGAATGTAGAATCAAGATAGTGGGAGGTTCTTCTACTTACTTGCTTAACTGGAGTATTGTTGTTAAACAGAATTATTTTAACTGTGGGAGGCAAAATGGTTGACACAATCAATTAAAATAGTCTTATCTACAAAATTCGTGTGTGGTAACTCCAGATATTCTGACCGTTAATGGCTAAGTACTTCAAGCCCAAAGCAATGATTTGTTTGGATACCATCTGGTTGCTGAGTGATTTCTGAATTTATTTATTAGCTTCTAACGAGATCCAGATGGATATATAATTCAAGTTTGGAATTACATTTGTGCAAGCTGTTAAAACCCCAAGTTTTTGGAGGTTACTAAATCAAATATTCTCCAGTATTTTCAGGAGAATTTCCTCAGGGAATCACATAGTCAGCAAGATCTTCAAATTCACTGCATACATGAAGACAACTGACAAAGTATTTACCAAATTGGGCTAAAGCAATCAACTGAAAAATAACATCATAATATCACATTATTCAGAAATCAGTCTTACAATTTCATGGTTCACTAAAAAAAGAGAATTTAATAGAAAAAAGCTGATAATGGCTAGATCATGTGATCACATCACAGGGCCAGACTTTTGGTTTTCAATAACATTGTTAGAACTGGAAAACACACCGTTTTAATTACTGGAGAGTGTACCATTGATGTCCATTGCCTCAAAACATTCAGGATATCACAGTTTTACTGAAGATGTATTCAATTTATCTGACAGATATTTTATAGTCAGTGTGTTTAAGTTGGGATGTTAAAAGGTAACATTGCAAGCCAAGGCTCACAGCGTGGCAGAACAGAAGGTCAGTGCCAGGGACATCAAAACATAAGGCAACTTGTACTGCCACCTAGTGAGGCTCTATCTTGGGAACAGACAATGTATCAGAAAATTGTATTTCATTTTGTTATTTCTGCAACCAACCATTCTCAGGTCAAACTTTAAGAGTAGTCTGTTTGTAACAGCTAATGTAAATAATTCTATCCTGAAACATTACATTGATCTGAATCTCATCCAAAGTTAGTTAATGAATCCAGAAATTGATTACAAGAAAAAAGGGCAAATATCTAGAGTTTATCATATATTGTGTGTAAGATATTTTTAATTGATTTTACGAACTTCTATTGATTTCACAGTTTAAAATTATTGTTTGCAAGCAAAGCAAACTTTGGTTTAATCAGCATCTTATAAACTGGCACTTTTGATAAACTGACAAAAAGTTATATATCTCAAATACTGTAAAGCTTATTATATTATTCTGTCCAGTTGTTACAGTTTTTAATTTATTTTCCTCAGTGTAAAGATACTTGTTATTCAATCGAATGGCCACACAAAATATTAACAGTTGACCCAATTTTGAGTCAATTTCTTCTGAATACGTCATCTTCCACAATATCCAAGGAGTCAGTCGAGAGTGCGAGTGAGAAGGCTCTCTGCTGGTAACTTTTGTTGAAGGCAAATTATTATTTTTTTAATCATTTATGCTGTACGATATATAACAGTGACGTGTATACCCTTGCATTACATTTCTATTACTTAGTATGTGTTTTACATTGATTATGTGAACTTTTTGATGATCCAGAATATTTGATCACCCGGCAAACTCCTGATCTCAAAGGTGGTGGTTAATAAAAAGGTTGCTGTACTATGTTTTAGTATGGTGTGCTATAAAACACAGGGGAAGAAACTGGAGAGAATTCCTATTAATCTGGTTCTGCTCTTCTGCAAGTTGACTTCCAAGCAGTTGACATGATGCTTTCTTTCATCAAAGATTGTAATAATCAAGAAATGGTCATACCGCTGTTCATTTATCATGTTTAAGGGTTTGCTTCTTCTGATAGCAACTTCCAGTCCAGTTATTCATTCAACGCGCTAAATCAGCTTGTCAGAAGGAACCTCTGTCATAACGTGTAGACGCAGTGACCAAACTACCAGTAAAACTGGGTTAGATCTGAACAAGTCAAACCAACCTACAACTACACATTCAATTCTTTCACACTCCTAATTCTCTATGTCAGAAATGAGTGAGTTTTGAATAATGCTGACATCCAATCACACCTCTAGACCTGTTTTTTGAGCTGAGGGATGACTCATAAGTAGAATGTTACTTTTAGTCTTTTATGTCGGTGATTCCTAAAATGTGGGGGCAAGTCCAGTTGGGATTGTAGAAAAGAATATGTTGTGAGCTCCTCATCTTCTGAGACTGTGCCTTATTCCAGCACTAAGACCTAGGAAATATAAGGCCTTACCCTGCTCTGCTCTTGATCATTTTCTCCAGATCTGTGGCCACTTTACTGAGTTCCAAAGCCCTGACCTGAATACACAAAATAAAAATAATTTTACAATGCAGGGGTATACACATTTACTTTTTAGTCACATTTTTTTATATTCACATCTTATATCTTACATTGATAATATAGTACACAAACTTTCATCATTATAAAATATTACTACACTGCTTTATTGCTGTTTTCTTCTTATTGATTTCTGGTCACATTAATTTTCAAATGTCAAAATGGATAATAGTTTAGAAAAAACTAAAAGAAAGAAACTGAAGAAAATGTATGTGAAGGAAAGCTGATACTTTGCAGGAAATTGAGAAACTGAATAAAATCTTTAATACCGATACAGAAAATCAATTAAGTAACAATAAAAATACTGAGAATCTGCAACTCGGTGAAAGGGACACGTTTATGTTCAGCTAAAATGTTGCTTAGGACTCAGCACTAACAAGCAGTGATTCCTTCATAACACAGATGGGAAAATCAATTTTCTTCTGGTGCTGGGCTCACACCGTGGATGCTGGAAATGACAGATGGCATGATTCATAGAGTGAAAGGTGAGGATGAGAGGACATTTATTGTTGTCAAAGGAAGAAGGAGTGAGAGCAGATGCACAGGATATGAAGACTACACAAGTGATTGTGTTAGGTACCAAAAGATAAAAAGACAGGGATAAAAATAAAGGAAGAGAAAAAGATAGTTGATAAAAGAAAAAGAAAAAGATAAAAAGACAGAGAGATATAATGAAAGAGAGAGAAATAAATAAATAACTTAGCTAGGGATCTTATTAAACTAATGTCACTGTTCTTAGAATATTGTTAGAAGTTAAAATGATCCTTTTTTTGTATTAATCCTTACAAAATATTGGTGCTACATTGTAAATGAACTATTTAGAAGTGTAGTCAAAGTTAAAACTGTAATTAAACGAGAACAAAAGAGACCATTGGAATCATCAAAGCCTACTTTATATATAACTAATTGACAATCATAGATGCTACAAGAAAATTAATTTATAGAAATTCATAGTAACACAAATTGAAAGCCAGGTGTGGAGAATGAGATACGTGGTTAACCATGTTGCTTGACCGCAGAAAAGGCAGCACATCAATTTCAAAAGTATAGAAATAGGAGCTTGAGTAGGCCATTGGACCCCTCAACTCTGCCTCACCATTCAACGAGATATTCATTTGTGCCAGATCCTCACAACCCTCAATTCCCCGATATTCAAAAATCTATCTACCTTGTCAACTGCATCATCCCAGGACCAGACTAGTGAATGTCTTTCAAATTGCCTGGTGTTATACAGGATTGCAGTATCTAATCAGCATGAACTGAATTACTGAACAAGTTGCCACCTCCACTGGCTTTTATTGAGATCAGTGACTGGCTCCCCATTACTCAACTCTGGAAATGGTTCAATAGCTTTGTGAAAACAGAATTTGACTTTCTGCACATTGAACTTATTTCTTTTTACTCATGCTTATTACGAACTCTGACTTTAATAGATTTTTTTGCTATTGGAAGAGTAATTTGTGTGTGGCACGATATTAGATTTTTTATTGGAGTAGAGTGCTATTACATATTACAAATCCCTTTTGGCACATTGAGGGTTACCAGTTCAAGCTTTAGACTTGCTCCAGCTAAGTTGAGTGACATTTGCTTGCCATCTATGTTCTGGAAAACCAGATCTTAATTTGTATTATTAGAGAGTAATCTCCCCCCTTGACACAGGTATGGTGAAATCATGTGGCCTTAACCTTACTTTAAGGGCTTCATTTTTGTACCATGATGTCGATCCATTTTGCACAGCTCTCTGAAGGTCACAACATTGCATGATGCACCAATGTCTATCTGACGCTTTATGTTTATCTGACGTTTTCCTTTTGCTCTTCATTCTAACTGTCACAAACATGTCTTATACTGAACCAAACTGTCATGTAGTGTATAATCATTCACTGGAACCTTCAGCAGCCATTTCTTCAGGTGCCATTGGTACCTGCTTGTTGTATTTCTTCTTAGTCATACACTTATTTGCAAAATTATTCAGATGCTTGCAACCAGAACATTGCTTTCCCCAGATTGGACATGCCTTCTTCTCTTTTGCATGACATCGTCTGCTCTACTTGCATTTGGCTGTTTGTCTGGGATTGTTTTGCCCTGTCTGCCTAGAGTAACAGTCAGCATCATGCAAGCCCTGCCATGAATATTCTCCAGCTGTTGGTTCATAATCTTGGCACTTCTACACAGGGCAATTGTTCTCCTGAATGTAAGTTTGTCTTCTTTCGGAATGTGTACTTTCACTTTTGGATCACTTAGTCCTGTCTCTATTTAGCTCAAATTTAATTTTGCAAATTCACATGATTGTGCAAGCTGAATTAATGAGGTTACATATTGATCAATATATCAGTTTTCATTTTGTTCTCTTGTATTAAATGCACACTGTTCATACTTAGCATTCATCTGGGGCTAAAAAGTATGCCTTGAAAGCTTTTAAAATTTATGTGGCTTTTTTTTACTCTTCAGAGAGATTAAGGATGGAATACATTTCGAAACAGTCCCTTCCCAATAGTGATAAAAGTGCAGTGATTTGTATTTATTAAGATTTACTCAACAAACCTCTAGCTATTAGAATATTCTGCCATTTCAAAAAGAATTTCAAGTTCTGCCTCATCATCCGAATTTGAACAGGAACTGGTTGGGGATAACCTCAGAAAGTTTCTCTGAGGCACTGTTTTCACTGTGATCTTTGTGTTTCATCTTTCAGTGGTAACTCACAGCTCTGTAGCTATGCTTTTTTTTCCGTTCTTGGTACTCGACTTTCTGACACCATGTTTCAAGTGTACAACACAATAGTATGTTCAAAATGAGGACTTTATTGAAAGTAAACTTAAGATGTTACCTATGACACGTGCGCTGCATGCTTGAGGTCACATGACTTCAGCAGACTAGGACAGACATTGGTCCATTATTGCTTTTTGATCCAAATACTTGGTAAGTTACTACAGTGCATCTTCTCAACAGTAATGCTGCTGCTACTGTGCACTTGTGCTGAAGGGAACAATTACTGCATGTGATGGATGTGATGCCAATCAAATTGGACTGCTTTGCCCTGCATGACAGCAAATTTCTTGAGTGTTTCTGGAGCTGCACCCTTCCAAGGCAAATATGGAGTATTCCATCACACTCCTGACTCATGTTTTGTAGTTGGTGGACAAGCTTTGGGTGGCAGGAGGTGAGTTACTCAGAGTAGAATTTCTAGATTCTGACATAAACCAGTTCAGTTTCTGATCAATGATTACCCCTAGCATATTGATCATGGGGGAATTCAACAACAGCAATGAGATTGAATTTCGAGGGATGACAGTTAGATTCTCTGTTTTTGGAGAAGGTTATTGTATGGGACTTAAAAATCGTGAACATTAATATCAGCCCAGGTCTGGGTATTGTCACAGGTATTGCTACAAATGAACACAAGTTGCCTTAGTATGTAAAGAGTTGCAAATGGTGCTGATTATTGTTTAATCAACAGGCAACATTCTCACTTCTGACTTTATGATACAAGAAGCTATTACATCTCACTGAGGTAGCTCACGGGAAGTCAAGCCCTACTATTACTGGAGTATTGATTATAGTTAAAGATTTTACAAAAATATAAAACATTCCTCAACTTAGCCCTCTTTCAGACCCAGTTTGACAGAAAGCCCAGATCAAATTTCTATATTTGGTAAGAGGTATTATTTATTGTGAGTAAATAGATTATAGCTCCAGGTAAGCAATTATGAACCATCAATATATGACTCTGTGAGTTAAAACTCTAACCCCGCCTTTAAAAACTCTGCCTGTACACACATACAGACAGATACATAAAAGATGGGTGTAATGGCTGCAGTTAAGGCCTGATATAGCAGTTCACTGGCCCCTGACCTTACAGGTTACTGAGATGATCATTTTAGCTTGTCAGGATTTGGTGCTCCTCAGTTGTCCTTCTCCAAATACCTACTTTCAGGTGGCACAGAGCAGCTGGTTCATCTTTAAAGTTCCTGATTTATTAGTTTAAAAACTACAGCAACTAATGAGGAGAAATAAACCAACTTTCTTAAATTTGAACTCATTTTTACTGCAGAGAAAAAGACTGCACCTTTCCTTACTAGAGGTCAAATAGTTTCTGATCAAACATTATCATCCACAAATTGTTCAGCTACCTGGGAGCTAATCACAGTAGAGGGGATTTTCCATCAACAACTCAGCATTCCACAGACTATCCAGCTACTTGTTGCTGGCTGAATCTCATGTTGTAAGCATTTCCTGGTTCCAATTAGTCTGCAACTGAATCACTCTCCAACTGTCTCAACAACAACAGTTTAAACAGCACTTGCAATGGGCGTAAGGAACTGACTTTTTAAAGGTGCTGTAATCTTTGGATTTTAAAACACTTCCTTTCTCATTTCTGTTCACAATCAAAAATACAGAAAAGTGAAATGATACAGTCTTTACAACAGACATTGATGAAGCAGCTGAAAAATGGTTGAGCCAAGGACACTAGCTGGAGGAACTGCTGCAAAGATGTCCTAGAGCTGAGATGTTTGGCCTCCAACAACCACAGCTTCTTCTTGTGTGTCAGATATGACTCCAACCAGCAGAGAGTTTTCCCCTCCACTTCCGATGCCACAAGTATTCCTTGGGCTCCTTGATGCCATATTCAGTCAAATGCTGTCTTCATTTTAAGGGAGTCCCTTTCACCTCTTCTCTGGAGTTTGGCTATTTTGTCCATATTTCGACCGAAACACTGATAATTATATCTTCCATCACTTTATTGATGATCAAGAGTAGACTGACAGGCTGGTAATAGGCTGGGTTGGATTTGCCTTGCTTTTTTGGTACAAGGCATCCATGGAAAATTTTTCCAGTTGTCAGGTAAATGCCAGTGACGTAGCTGTATTGGAGCAGCTTGGCTAGGAAAGTAGTAAGTTCTGGAGCAGTACCATTTTGTACTATTGTTTGATTTGCCCTTGTGGTGCTGAAATCAAAGCCAAGTGGTCCATCCAGTTTCTTTGGACTTTGTAGAGGGTTTGATACAACTAGCTATAATGCTACTTTTATCAGAACTAGGGGTGGTGGCTCAGTGGTTAGCACTGCTGCCTCACAGCATGAGGATCCCAGATTCGATTCCAGCCTTGGGTGTGGAGTCTGTGTGGAGTTTGCACATTCTCCCTATGTCTGTGTGGGTTTCCTCCAGGTGCTCCAGTTTCCTCCCACAGTCCAAAGATGTGCAGGCCAGGTGAATTGGCCATGCTAAATTGCCCATAGTGCTAGGTGCATTATTCAGAGAGAAATGGGTCTGGGTGGGTCGATGTGGACTGGTTGGGCCGAAGGGCCTGTTTCCACACTGAAGGGAATCTAAATGCTAGGCTATTTCAATGGGCAGTTAAGAGTTGATCACATTATTGTTGGTCTGGTGTTACATATAGGCCAGACCAGATAAAGGCAATCGATTTCCTTCTCTAAAGTACATAACGAAGCAGCTGGAATTTTATGACCTTCTTCTGGATGGGTATATGAATAGTTTGGGTTTAGAGGGATATGGGCCAAGTGCTGGCAAATGGGACTAGATTAGGTTAGGATATCTGGTCAGCATGGACAAGTTGGACCGAAGGGTCTGTTTCTGTGTGTACATGTCTATGACTATGACTCTAATGAGATGAGGAGAATTTTTTTAATGCAATGTAGTATAAAGCCAGGACCTCAAAGCTACTTGCAATTATCCAACAAAGCCATCTACAGTCCCCCAATTGAAAGTCAGTAAGTTTCTACCAGACATGCTGGAGTTACTGGGTTAGCACTATATAGAAGCACAAGGCCAGGAACAGGTTTCTAAAGATAGGTGTTAAGGGAAAACTCAAGGGTATATAGTTCAGTATTATATGCACAACTGTAAAAAGTGTTGCTAGATGTATGTTAATTGTGCTAGTTGTGTTGAAGTGGGATTTTTACAGTGTATTTTCTTTCAGGAGTTTGGCCAAGAAGACACTGCGATGACTTATAGCAGAAAGATGAAATGATAGGACACTTAAGGTTAATAATGTGGAGAGTGTTGTCAGGGAAATTGAAATGTGATGAACCATTCAGGGGCAATCTATCTGGTACCATTGGACTGGATTTAATGCTGGCTGCAGAAGACACAAAGCAGGGCTGACAGTAAGAATTGAACCTGTTTCAATAGTAAGTGGAACCTAGCGCTGGCTAGCTGATATCGCCAGAGTTGACTTCCCTAATGTGGCAGGATGCTTTCCAAAGACTGCTGGTCAATCATGAGGCTGTCAGTTCAGCGACCTAAGCAGTGCAATGAGAAACTGAGACAGTGCCTGGAGGTGAGGGCACATCACATTCAGTTAGATAACTGGATCTGGAGGGTGCCAGGGTCAGTAATGCAGGCTCGACAAAGTGGGGAGTCAGGGGACAGAGGCACATTTGTCATAAAAGTTTATCTGACATCCTGAATGAAACCCCACATTCATAATCAGGCTCTTTATGTATTATTCAATCATACCATTTCCATATTTTTAATAAAGCCCAATTGGAAGATAAAGTCAATTATTAAATTTGCAATGACCCACAGAAATATTGATCCTGCTGCAGAAGTCTGTGTGATACATTTGTTGCATAATTAATGCTGATATTGAATCATAACTGGAGAAGATAAATCACAAGCACAATAAAGCACCTACCTGGTCATTACAGTGCAGTTTAGATCAAACATTTTACACAAAACATGAAATAATGCCTCAACTAACACACAGCCTATAAATTTATCTTCAGTGTATTGGAGCATGTTTTTGTATTATGTACTGTAATCAGAGTTGCACATGAGGTCTGTGGGCCAGACTTCAATGTTCTAGGTCCAGGAACAAAAGCATATTAAAGAGCACATACTCACAACTAATATTAAGATGTCAAATTTTGCTTTGCTATTAAAGAACATACGCTACAGTCACTTAAGCTCAATTGTTGATCCACTCTTTCATCATTATCTCCTTCTTCTAACTTACAACCTTTCAGCTAACTTTATGTTTATCGAAGCAATAACCATTTTCCACTTTGCATCCCTGAACCTTATTCACAATGCACCAGATTGTATCAGTCCTTATCAAAATGTTTCATGGTTCCCAAGCATTTAACATCAAGGTTCTCTATGTAATCAAACTGCCTGAAGATTAGCATATATTGCTAATGTTTAATGATAACAAGATATAGAATGTACTAATATGGTTAGTTAAAAATAAAGCATAAAACATTGTTAGAATTGGACCTCAATGTAAATTATGTATAGTCTGATGTCAAGAACAGGCTGCTTGTGACATTATGCTGAGACTAGAGTCAGCCAAAGTATGAAGATTTTAACTTTAGGCTTTGTGATGGATTGTTTTCTTTACAAAATGAATTTCATTACCAACTATCGATCTCTAGTAAATGAATGACAGAGAAGTTATCAAAATTGTAATTAAATAAATCTTTGTCCCAGTAACGGATTGCTTGCTAAGTCTTTTTATTTTTTTCTGTGACACAATGTTGTAAAAAATATATCACAATATAAGTTGGATTGACAGAATTGAGACGCTGTTCTGGTTCTTCTCCCCTGTAGACTAAAATCTTTTACCGAACAGGATTTCATTAAATCCTTGATTCGTTAAAACCCAGCAACTATTGTGGAAAACCATGGCTGAAAATTGATCCTTTCATTTGTGCATTTGTTCCCTTATAGTCTACTCAGTAATTGAAAAAAGACATCTAAGTTGAAAGTCTTTAAACAGCTATTCACACTCGGTTAATTATATTACCTTCTCCTTAATGTTGGTCGTGCTTTACATTTTCTGATCTGTATATTTGGTGTCTTTCATTCCTGCTTGTTTACTTATTGATTGGCATGGATTGTTCAACTGAGTATGTCTCTCACTAATGAATACAAAATGAAGCACAAGTATCATGCATGGTCCTGTGACATTGCTAACTGTGCAAAGACCGTATCTTTTTTCTGTAGTTTTGATTGTGGACTGAAATAGGAAAAGGATAGATTTAATAATCAAGGATTGTGGAGAGGATTACTTTTAAAAGCAAGTAACCTGACACTTATTATAAGTGCTGTTTATACTGCAATTTGTTCAAGCATTGTGGGAGATTACTAGAGATGATCTGGTGCCTGCAGGTATACACAAAGAGCAATCTGGCCAGCAACAAGTAGTTGAGTGTTCTCTGGAGTGGTGACCAGTTGTGAATGACAAAGGCCTTCTGTCTGCCAACAACTTTGTAATTGGTTTTCAGGTAGTTGAACACCTCTGGGTGTGAATATTCAGGGCAGGAAACATTGGACGTCTGGAAAAGAAGGTCTAAATGAAAAAATATCTGAAGGCTGAAGAAAGCCAGTTTATATCCCTCATCAGTTGCTGTAAGCTGTGGCTCTTCACCAGTTAGTCAGAGACTTGGGTCTGAACCAGTTGCCCTGTGTATCCAGCAACAAGTGAAAATAACTAGAGAGGGAAGATGGAGGAGCACCAAGTCCTAATGAGCAAAAGGGATCAGCTCAATAAACCCTGTCTTGCCAGTCTCTCCCCTGCTCATAATATCCATTTGTTTTGTCTGTCTGTGTTTGTCAATTGTGTGTAGGGAAAATAGAGTTTAAACTAGTAATGTTATATGTCAATGTTTCATAATTGTTTACCTGCAGCTAGAATCTATTTATTTATGATAAATAATCATTCTTGTTAAATAAAGATATCTGTTCAATGCTTTATCTCAACCTATGTCTATGAAACAGGCAAACTGGGGAATTTTACAGTTCCTGAAGAAGGGCTTATGCCCAAAATGTTGATACTCCTGTTCCTTGGATGCTGCCTGACCTGCTGCGCTTTTCCAGCAACACATTTTCAGCTCTGATCTTCAGCGTCTGCAGTCCTCACTTTCTCCTGGGGAATTTTACACACTTGTATAAAATCTTCTGTGACAACTTGATTTCCAGCACAGTACCCTAGTGAGGCAAAACAACAGTGAGTTTGAATTTGTGAAAGAGATTACCACTTTCAGCAAAAAAGGTTTAGAAAATGGTTTAAAAGACTTGTTTCTTAATTGTTCACTTTTCATGAACCAATGTTGCCTTGTCCACTCAGCAGGAATAGCCCACAACATCAAAAATTTCCAAACCCTATCTCATAGAATCCCTACAGTGCAGAAAGAGGTTATTTGCCCCATTAAATCTGCATCAACCCATCAAGCTCCCCCACCATATCCCAATAACCCCACATTTAGCTTGGCTAATCCACTTAGCCTGCACATCTCTAGGCATTATACGGCAATTTAGCATGACCATTCCACCTAACCTACACACCTTTGGACTGTGGTAGGAAACCGGAGCACCCAATGGAAACCCACGCAGATACAGGGAAAACATGCAAACTCCACACAGACAGTCACCCAAGGGTGGAATCGAACCTACATGCCAGGCACTGTGAGGCTGTGGTGCTAATCACAAAACTATCATGTTGTCTTTATTTGTATTTGAATTCTAATTTCTAAAAAAATAAGAGAGTGGAAGTTCTGAAAAATTATGACATCCTCTAATGAATTAATGCATCAAAATGGAGCTTCTTTTAAAAACAAGGATATCACAGAAGGTTGATTAAAGCTACTACACTGCCTTGCACTAAATTTAACACTGACCATTGTGTTGGACAAGTGAAGCAGGCTACACTGTCAAAAAACAGTCTTTTCAGCCAATAGCATTAGTTTTGTTTCACAGTCAGCCGTGTGAGACTCCTGCACTCGGAACTCAGAGCACTAGTGCAGCTCTCTCCTGCATTTGATAACAGCAGCTCAACATTCAAGTAGTAGCAAATGATTCTCATTAACATGAGCATGTTTTGGTTCATTCTGTCAATTTCAATCATTTTACACTTTTTCAAACTGAGTAGTGACCTTTATCTGCATATTTTCCAAGAATAGTGACATGAATAGATTATCAAGATGGGTTTTTAGAGAGGATAATTATCGTTAATAATTATTAACCCAGCAAAGATTTAAGCAGCAGCTCTCCACAGTGATTCTGTCTCTTCATGTGGCTGTACAGATAAACACTTCCAAATCATTGCTGCCACAGTTGCCTGGCACTCACAAACAAAACAAAGATATTTAAAAATATGTACATTAAATTCACAGAACAGAATAAAATACTGTTAATTTTAGTTGGAATTCTTAGCAACTGCTCGGCTTTAAAGATTAACCTGGCTATGAGATTTCAAAATTCATCTTTCAGTGGTGGACTCTCCCTCTTTATGGGCATTTAAGCGGGCATTGGATAGGTATATGGAGGATAGTGGGTTAGTATAGGTTAGGTGGGCTTGGATCGGCGCAACATTGAGGGCCAAAGGGCCTGTACTGCGCTGTATTCTTCTATGTTCTATGTTCTATCTTCACTCTTTCTAGTCCCTTAGTTTGATCCAGTGTTTTCATGCTGGTTGAACTGGAAATTGAAATATGACCACACAATATGGGTTAAAGAGATTAGATTAGATTAGATTACTTACAGTGTGGAAACAGGCCCTTCGGCCCAACAAGTCCACACCGCCCCGCCGAAGCGCAACCCACCCATACCCCTGCACTTACCTAACACTACGGGCAATTTAGCATGGCCAATTTACCTGACCTGCACATCTTTGGACTGTGGGAGGAAACCGGAGCACCCGGAGGAAACCCACGCAGACACGGGGAGAACATGCAAACTCCACACAGTCAGTCGCCTGAGGCGGGAAATGAACCCGGGTCTCAGGCGCTGTGAGGCAGCAGTGCTAACCACTGTGCCACCGTGCCGTCCATAAATGTCCTGTTTGTCGAGTGATTCATGACTTGCCCATGTTAATTGCCATTAAGGCAGGCAGCATACAAACATGGTGCTGACTGCTTATTTACCTGATAGTAGCATTGGTTGGCTGTCTGAGGCCTTCATCAAGGCTATCAAGAGAGAAGGCCGGGGGCCATAAGGCCTTCAAAAATCACCCTCAGAAGGAAATTAATGATGTGGCTGGGGTGGGGGCTTGATGATCAATATAAAAGGTCTGGCTGCAAGAAACTGGCAACAATCTTGCAAGAAATCTCATGACCACCCATGGGTAGACAATGTGGGCAAATCTATCTTTAAAGGATCTCATTTTCTCTACCACCAACATCTCATGCTGCTCAATACACTGTACCCCCATCACTCACCTGGCAACAGGCCTGGCACTCAGAACTGATGCCAAATGTCCAGGCTATCTACCTTGCTCTCACATATCTACTAATGCTGTCAGCTCCATACTCATCTTCTACTCAGTCCACACACTTGCAGCTATTCACCTAAACATCGTGCTGTACAATCATTTCTCACCCTCTCTCTCTCATGAGGGACGTGTTCCCATAACAATGGGAAGTAGAAACAATGGGGGCAAGGCCTAAAAGACAAGCTGATTCTCCACATCTTGGAACCAGCTGATACAAAGTCGTGATACCTGAGATCACTGAGACTATTGAAGATGAAAAAGCCCTTTTCAACTCTCAGCATAAGATGTGCAAGTCAGGTGAATTGGCCATGCTAAATTGCCCGTAGTGTTAGGTAAAGGGGTAAATGTAGGGGTATGGGTGGGTTACGCTTCGGCGGGTCGGTGTGGACTTGTTGGGCCGAAGGGCCTGTTTCCACACTGTAAGTAATCTAATCTAATCTACCCTGACATATGACATGAGGAGCAAACTGCTAATGGTATGTCCCGGTACTTACTACCTTTCAGCCCAGCACCCTTCCCTCACCCTAGATATCCCTTTGCTAATTTTTTTGGTTCAGACTCTCAACACACCCATCCGTCCAGCTACAGAACAACTGAGAGGGTGAAGCAGCTTAAATACTGTAGCTATCTGAGAGGCAACTGTAGAGTTACAATATGCATGTGCTGAGTCATTGGATATGACCAGGTTGCAGAATGGCTTGGAGTGAAGGATAGTTCAGCTCACAGATGACAGTAAAATGCTGCTACCTGGGCACTTTGAGGGGGTGGCTTCCAGTAGAATGCCAATGGATGGTTTGGCAGCCTGGTTTCTCAGTAGTGAGCTCTGCTACTTCACAGTGCCAGCGATTCCGGGTTTGATTCCTGCCTTGGGTGATTGGTTGTGTGGAGTTTGCGTATTCTTCCCATGTCTGCGTGGATTTCAACTAGGTGCTCTGTTTCCTCTCACAGTCTAAAGGTGTGCAGCTTAGATGTATTGACCATGCTAAATTGCCCATAGTGTACAGGGATGTGCAGGTAAGGTGGATTAGCCATGCAAATGTGGGGTTATGGGGATAGGGTGGGATGCTGTTCAGAGGGTCAATGCCGACTTAATGGGTTGACTGCCCTCTTTCCCCACTGTAGGCATTGTATGATTCTGTAACATGTACACATGATGCAGGTGCAGACTTGCCAGATATCCTCCCATCACTGTTAATAGAGACATGGAAGATTTCAGCTTCAACTTTACAGAGGACACCCCCATGCAGTCTCTGCTCAATCTCCCTGCCCCTAAATCTATTGTAGCTTTTATGAAGAGAGGTCAATAATTTCTCTTCCATCACTGTGGGGATATACCAAGACTTGGTCAAATTCTGGTACTCACTACAATGTTTTCAAAAACTTCCAGAGACATTGTAAAAGCCTAAGCTCATCTATGTCATCTTACCTCCCAATTGGATTTCTGGATTTCTAAGTAACACTAATAATTGATCCCTCTTGTAGCTGAGTACTTAGTGAGTAATAAATGAATATATGGTTTGGAGTTATGTGCTCCGAAACTGTAAATTATTTGGCAATGCAGCTGACATGGCTATTTGATGTCACAATCTGGGTTGTTAGGAAACTCCAGGAACAAGCATGGCCCTGCCATATTAGTGCCCTTCCCAACAACAGCTGCCACACAGCCCCCAATGGAAGTGACTGCAGGGGCAGCATACCTCAATGGAGAGCCAGAACCTTGGTTTCAGCAGTGAATAACAAGCCCAATTTCACATCCTGTATGTCAACACTTAAGTACAATGATTGTTAACAGCTTAAAATTCCATAAGGATGAACGAAAATCATGTTATTTAGTTACTTGGTACTACAGAGCTTGAGGATTACTTAAACACAAAGATACAAGCTGTGGAAACTTTTTGTCTCCGACTTATCAGGATAGAATCACAAGAATCCAAAATTTTAACTGGAGTAACAATTGACAGTGTATTGCAAGACAAGAGGGTCCTGACTGGTTGGCAAATGGATTGCTTAAGGCACTGCCAGAGAGAATGTACCAGGGAACAGTTAACATCCAAAGTTTTGTTTAAATCTGTTATGATTGGACAAGTTTTATCCAAAAGGAACTCAAGAGGAAAAGATTGAATCCCAAGCTATTATTTAATTTAAAGAAGTGCAATTTGTGGACATGCACGTTCTGAATGCAAAGTATAAGTATGAGTTTTAGTTTTAAAAGTTATTGGTCTCCACTGGGATCATACCAATTTTTGTGTCGACATTATTTTGTTTGATCAGCGGGATGATTCGTTGGAACATTAGGGAACATTGAATCTATGTGTGTCAGGTGGTTTAGGTTCTCCTTGGTAGTTATGGCAGTCAGGTTTTTTTTAGAGCTAGGGCAGACATTAGCAAGAAGCGTAAGGATTTGTCCTTTCCTCTCACCTCCCTCTTGTGCCATATGTTAGCTTGGAAAAGAATAAGTGCAAGTCCTCCCTAGAATCCCTCAGCAATGACTGCCAGCTCAGTAAATAAACCTGCATTCGCTGCAATCAGCAGGACTGCCCTGAAAAAGCATCTCTCTTTCATACGGAGAACCTGGTCCATTTTGTAAATCAGCACTGCTTTATGTTTATTTAGAACAGAGTCAATGCACTGAATTTTGATCAGATAATTTTCAGTGTTAACTGAGATAATGGTTTTTTTGCTGGATGTGAGGGAGACCAGTATCAATACGAAAATGTGGAGCAATGGAATGGTATGATAGGAATGGCATGGAAAGCATGGGATTTTACGAGATAGGGATGGTCAGGAAGCCTGGGCTGATTTCTGTCCAACAGGAAACAATACAAAACCAACATAGTCAAGCTTTGCCCCTATCAATCCACTCTCAGTCATCAGAAAACTGTCATTGACAATGCAATCAAACAGCACTCATTCGGCAATAACTTGCTCACTAATACTCAGTTTGTGTTCTGCAGGCCCACTCCTGCCAAACATGGAAAGAAGAGCAGCAGCACACAGGAGAATTGACTGACCTTGACAAGGCAATACGAGACAAAGTGTGGTATCAAAGAGACTTAGCAAAATTTGAGTCAATCGGAATCAGAGGGAGAACTCTCTGTTGGCTGGAGTCATTGAATTGAATTGAATTGAACTGAATTGAATTTATTGTCGTGTATACCGAAGCACAGTAAAAAGCTTTGTCTTGCGAGAAATACAGGCTGATCATATAGTAAAGTAGCATAGATAAGTAAATAATAGGTAAACAGTGGCAAAAAAGAACACAGGTACAGGTGAATGTTAAGAGTTTGTGAGTCCATTTAGTATTCAACAACAGTACGGTAGAAACTGTTTCGAAACTGGATGATGGTGCGTGTGTTCATGTTCCTGTAACCTTCTCCCCAATGGTAGAGATTGTAGAAAAGCATTGCCAGGGTGGGATGGATCTTTGAGAATGCTGGCAGCCTTTCCTTGACAGTGGGCCATGGTACATGGATTCTGTATTTGGGAGGTTGGCCTTTGTGATTGTCCGGGCTGAGCTCACCACTCTCTGTAGCCGTTTCCAATTTTGACTGGTACAGTTGCCATATCAGGTAGTGATAAATCCAGACAGAATGATCTCGAAGGCGCCTATAAAAGTTGGCAAGGATATTTGCCATCATGCCAAATTTCCTCAGCTGCCTGAGGAAGAAGAGATGTTTTTGGGCCTTTGTAATCAGTGCATCCACATGAAGAGTCCAAGAAAGCTTGTTGTTGATGACCACTCAACTGAATGGAAGCTGTTCTGGTTGTCAAAGATCAGTCTTCTCAGCTCAAGGACAACTCTGCAGGTGTTCCTCAGGGTAGTGTCCTGCGCCCAACTTTATTCAGTTGCCTCATTAATAATCTTCCCTCTGTCATAAGGTTCGAAGTAGGGAGGTTTGCTAATGACTACTCAATGTCCAGTATCATTCATAATATATTGACATAGTCCATGTCCAAATGCAGCAAGTCTAGACAGCATTCAGGCTTGGATTGATAAGTGACAAACAACATTCATGCCAAACAATGTTAATTTCCAACAAGAGAGAATCTAACCATCACTTTTTGATATTTAATGGCATTACCACCTTGGAATCCCCAGCTGTCAACATCCTTGAACTTACTATTGATCAGAAAATGAAGTGGATTAGCCATATAATACTGTGGCTTCAAGAACAGTCCAAAGTGAAAAATTGTGTAATAAGTGACACATCTCTTGACTTCCTAAACCCAGTTCACCATCTATAAGGCATGAGTTAGGACAAGATGGTACATTTCCCATTTACTTGGATGAGTACAGCTCCAAAGACACTCAGGAATCTTCATATATCCAGCACAAAGCAGTCCACTTGCTTGGCATCACATCTAAGGTCTTCAACATTCACTCCCTCCAGCACCAATTCACAGTAGCAGCAGTGGGTACCATATACAAAATTCATTGCAGCTACTCATCGAGGCTCCTTAGACAGCACCTTTCAAACCTACAAAAGGACAAGCAGATATGTAGGAATACCACCAACTGGAAGACCCACTTATCATCCTGACTTGGAACTGTAACGCTCTTCCTTCACTGCTTCTGGGTCAAAATTCTGGTAGTCCATTCCTAACCTATGCTACATGGATCATAGCAGTTCAAGAAGCCAGCATACCACCACCTTCTCAAGGGCAGCTAGGGATAGGAAGTAACCAATGTTGAGCATGTCTTATGGGAAAAATATGTTGTTATGAACCTTTTCCTTTGTTGCTGTATCGGTTGGTGAAGGCAGCAATCTCTCATCTGGAAACTACATTTACAAAAGGAGATAAATGACTATACTATTTTAAACAAGTGAATCTAAACAACTTGGAACTTGGGTATTTTTTAGGTATGGTTTGAAATGGTTAAATATGTTCATTTAAGAAAAGAAATTCAGATGGGTTTCCTTCCTAAAAATTAAATACATCAATACAACATTGATTTAATCAACAGTAAAAATTGATAAAACATAGAATAATAAGACAAATATATGTACTGGTAGAAAATGTGAGAAATTTGGATGCATGTTTGTCCTTTAAAAGTTCATCCATTCCTGCTTGTGAATTGTCCTTCAAACAATTGGTACAGTTCGCTCAATGCTCTCACATTGAGGACCTTATTTTTACACATCATTACTTTCAAAGTCAAAATAATTAACGTGCATGCAAATGTACATCTGGATGTCTTCAACTTTGATTTGTACTCATAAATTTGATAATTTCATTTAACAAAAAAGAATCTATCAGTACATGTCTGCACTAATAATCATCTTCAGATTCTCAAGCAATTGACAAGCTGTTTCATCACTAACACTTTTAAACAGGCAACAAAGCTATGGACTGAGGATATTTCTAGAAATGGCTGCTCATCAAATACACCATCGGGCTTATAGGAGACAAAAAAAGCACTACTAAATAATAGTGGATTGTAAGAGCCCACATTTTATTATTTTTTGACTATGGACAAAAATGTGAAAATTGTACACAGCCTTTATAAAGTTGAGAATGTTCAAGGACAAATGAAGTTCACTGGTGCCGGTGAGGCAATGTTCCTTTTTGAGGACACCATATCTACATGATCTGGCACAATTTGTTTTGGGGCGAGGAGAGCTTAACAGAATAACAATCTTCTGATTGGTTGGCCTGCAGTTTAACACCGACACTGAAGGAAATGAAACAGCAAGAAGTTGCACCCATCTCTCTCTCTCTCTTCTCTTTCCCTATAATATTGCCCTCTACAACTTTCTGTCAAAGAAGTAGGAGAAATTACAGTCAGTAATATCAAAACCCAAAAGAAGCAAGAAAGATCCAAGATCCATGCAGGTAACCAGTGAACAGTATGGCTGATGAACACTGTGTAGATAACATTGAGCCAGCATCAAAGAATCAAAAGGATTGTGAAACCAACCCATCTAGTTCTGTGTTTTGGACTGGTGATACAGAACTATCTTCTTCTGATCATTTTTCTTCCTCCATTCATAATATTTGTTTTTTTTGTGTGTGTCTGTGTGAGGGGATAAATTTAAAAGGGGTAAACTATAATGTCCGTAAGTTAGCAATCTTGTTATTACATCGTTCCTGTTAAAGCTGAAGGTCAAAATAAATCAAGTTATTTATCCTGTTAATGAAGGTACCTGATGTGGTTTATTTTTACCCTGGGTAGCAGTCAGTCAGTGCAAAGTTGGGATTTGTGTTTAATTAAATCTTCACATTTGGTGCAATTCCAGGAATAGTGAGGCTTGATCTCCAGAACACTAGCCCTGTGGATCCTGAGAAGATTCAAAAATGAAAATGGCTTTTCAAAGAACGTCCAGAAATATTGAAGACATGGTAAATTATATCAAATAGAAAAATTTCAAATGAGTATACCTAAGTGGTATAGTGGATAGATCTTTCAGAAAGGCAACACAGGCAATGAATTAAGTGCAAATGGCTGATTTCTGGTCAAAGTTTTATTATTTTATTGTACATGGCCTAATATTTTCAGAGTCATGCTGCAATTCCATTTAACTAGATTGATTTTGAATCCAAAGATAATGGCTGACTGCAGGGGTCGGTTTGAATAGAAGGATTAGAAATTACATCAAACCAAATGCTTGCATCTCTTAACATAGCAGGCACCCAGATTCATATATTGGGGAATAATCAGAATTTGTAACTCTGTTTTCCAGTCTGAGAATCGAAAACTTGTTTCTGTGATGTAGTCATGCCCACACAGTGCTGGTGGAAAATTTCAGTATCTTAGCCGAATGGCAATGAATGAATGGTGATGTATTTCTAAGTCAGGATGGTGTGTGGCCTGGAGGAAACTTCCAGGTGATTGTGGTCACCTGCATGTGCCACTTTTGTCACTCTAGGTGGTAAAGGCTATGGATTTCAGAAGTGCTGTAAAATGAGTCTTAGCATGTTGCTGCAAATCATTTTGCAGATAGTACACAATGTTGCCACTTTGTGTTGTTGGTAGAGGGAGTAGGCATTTAAAGTGGTGGATGAAGTGCCAATCAAACGGGTTGCTTTTTTTTGGATAATGTTAAATCTCTGGAGGCTTTTTTGGAACAGTGCTAATCCAGGCAAACAGAACTACTCCATTACAGTCTTGATTTGTGCCTTGTAGATGGTAGACAGAATTTGGGGAGTTTAGAAATGAGCTACACACTGCAGGATATCCAACCACTGAGCTGCTCATCTCATAATAGGAGTTTTGTGTTCGTTCAATTAGGTTTCTAAACTGTTAGTAAATCTATTATTTGAGCTTAGCTGCATAAATGTAGCTTCAACAGTTCATTCTCAACATAGAAGAAAATAAATTCTTGGATATGTTCATTTGTGATTGCAAATTGACTGTACAATATAATATTGTCTTCCATCTTGGTGCTAAATTGAAATTGTTCAAACTCCTTCTCTGCAAAAATATCCAGTAAGTTTATTTGTTATGTTAACAAGCAGTGAACAAATTATTAATAAAGCTTTGAATTTTTAAAATAATTTCATCCTTTGAATAGAGGATATCTATGTCAGATTTAACACATTTGTAGTGAACTTCCAGCAAAGTTCATCACACTACTGCTTTGGTAGATCTCATGGTGCCTACAATCTGATATATTTCTTAGCCTGCCAAAGCTGTATAAATTGTAATAAAGCCAAAGAATCACATGAGAAAACTCTAACTTTGTAGATTGATCATTGGGATATTTTACATCATGGTCCCTCATCCTCTTCCATCAAAGAAAAAACCATTCATACTTCAAATATTACTGTCAACTATTGCTAACTTTGGCTTTAACTTTGAAATGTCATTGTTAAATACATTGCATGTATTGATTTTCAATTCTGTAATAGTGCAGTTTAAAAGTGTTCATAATATTATAACCTTGATAACGGATCTCACTGATGCTCTACCGGAACTGGAAGTGCTTACAATCTATTAATGGAAAATGCCTCAGCTTCCAAAGCACTAATAAATGCATGAACACACAGATAGAGAAGGAATTCTGGGTAGTATTGTAGAAAGTAATGGAGATGAAAGGGTTAATCTATAAGCAAACATAACAGACAGTAGGTGGACCAAAATGGCAGTTGGAATTTGTAAGACTTGACATAGTCTTACTTACCTCTTGTTAGTAATAGTTAATATGCATATGAGTTAATGTAACCTCTATAAAGTTACAGGCATGTCATAGAGTCATAGAGGTGTACAGCACAGAAACAGACCCTTTGGTCCAACCCATCCATGCCGACCAGATACCCAACCCAATGGGCCTGCACTTGGCCCATTTCCCTCTAAATCCTTCCTATTTATATACCTATCTAGATGGCTTATAAATGTTGCAATTGTACTAGCCTCCACCACTTCCTCTGGCAGCTCATTCCATACACATACCACCCTCTGTGTGGAAAAGTTGCCCCTTAGATCCCTTTTATATCTTTCCTGTCTCACCCTAAATCCATGCCTTCTAGTTCTGGACATCCCCACCTCAGGGAAAAGACCTTATCTATTTATCCTCTCCATGCCCCTCATGATTTTAGAAACCTCTATAAAAGCACCCCTCAACCTCCAACACTCCAGGGAAAACAGCTCCAGCCTATTCAGCCTCTCCCTATAGCTCAAACCCTCCAACCCTGACAACATCCTTGTAAATCTTGTCTGAACCCTTTCAAGTTTCAAAACATCCTTCCAATAGGAAGGAGACCAGAATTGCACACAATATTCCAAAAGTGGCCTAACCAATGTCATGTACAGCTGCAACATGACCTCCCAACTCCTATACTCAATACTCTGACCAATAAAGGAAAGCATACCAAATGCCTTCTCTATCCTATCTACATTATCTTCTTAAGTGCCAAGTAAACCTGCATGCTAATCCTAAGACAGTCCTGAACCAGGACTCCCATTGTGCTTCAGATTCTGAAGCTTTTACCATTTTAGAAAATAGTCCAAGCCTCTGTTCTTCCTACCAAAGTGCATAACCTCACACTTTCCCACATCCCATCTGTATTCCATCTGCCACTTCTTTGCCCACTCTCCCAGCCTGTCCAAGTCCTTCTGCAGCCTCCCCACTTCCTCAACACAACCTATTCGCCAGCTATCTGTGTCATTTGCAAACATAGCCACAATGCCCTCAGATTTTTGCCCAGATCATTAACATATGATATGTATAGTTGTAATCCCAACACTGATCCCTGCAAAACTAGAATGTGGAGGCTTTCCACATGGTGCAAAAGAGGATTTCCAGGATGTTGAAATTGGACAAACCTGGATTGTTTTCATGAGCATGTCAGAGGCAGAGGGAGGAGGTGACCTGATAGAAGCATATAAAATCATGAGGGGCATGGACAGGGTGGATGGTGGGTGTCTGTGACCCAGGTGGAAATATCAAATATTAGGATGAGCAGGTTTAAAAAGTGAGTGGAAGAGGAAGGTTTAAAGTTTTTTTTTATACAGAGGGTGGTAGATGACTGGAATACACTGTCAAGGGAAGTGTAGAAGCAGATACAAAATCAACATTTAAGCAGCATTTAGTCAGAAACATGAGCAGACAGGGAATAAAGGCATTATTAAAATGCATGCTATTATCTCAGATAGACCTCTTCTCTTAAAGTGTTTTTGTGGTCCATACTTTATCAAAGACTATGAAACAACCCCTTGAACTAGTGTAGAAAGCAAGATTGGTGATGGGTGATTGGTGATTAGTACTTTATCCTGTACACGTGTGGTTTCTACCCAGACATCACATTATTGTATAACAAGTTAAGAATGTGGGCCATACCATTGCTGATATAACAGGTACACTTATAGTCTCAATTTAAAGTAAGGGTGACCTGCAAATAAAAAAAAAACATTGACTCTAGATTGTTCTGAAAGGTCACAGGGATCAAGTGGTTCTGTTAAATATAGCATCTAATGAATCCAACCAGCAAAGGAGAACAAAATTACAGTGCTGCTAGGTGATCTTTTCAGCAGCTTTGAATAAGTGCCATGTGATAGAGTTGAACCTGCTGCAGACACATTATTACAATATCCATCAGCTTGCTTTCACATGTCCTTGAAGCTGAACTAAATAAAAATGATAATGCACTATACCAATTCACAGATGTAATAATTATTTTTAAAATCTTAATATCGATAGCAGACACTTCATTTCCCCTGCATCATTGCACATTTTTCCAACTAGTCAGGTCATTTCAATTGTATAATTTTCAAGAGGCCTTTTGCAGTGTAGTGGTATGTCACTACCAGTTAAACCGAGGTTCAAATCCCACCTAGAGGTGTACAACAATATCTCTGAACAAGTTGATTAGAAAATATCTGCAGTTTTCTCATGAGCTGCATTAAGATTTGCTGTTGTTAAGATTGAAAGTTAAAAAATAACTTTGAAAAATGAAATTGGGGATGATGTTAACTTGCTGCTGCTGACATTAGCAGGCTGAAATGTGATTGGCAGTTTGCCTGACCTGCTTACCCTGCTGACTTAATTTTGAAAGGATCCTGTACTACTGGAAAATGCATGTCGGCACAAGTTTGAAGTAAAATTGAGACTCTCAAGAGAGGGCTTGGTAATCTTAGATTGTTTGACAAGAGTTTCTTGCAAGATCTACCAGTCTCACCTTCCCCAATGGAAGTATTCAATCTGTTACACATGAGTTCCAAAGCCACCTCCCTGATGCTGTGAGGGCCACCAGCTCCCTTTTCAATCTTTCACTGGCAGCATCATGTGCCCTCTTGTTCTGCAGAGTAAATGTAACATTGAAATAACTCCTGCACTCTTTTACCCTCTTAAAATGCGATAGGCTGAGAAACCTGCAGTACCAAATTGACGTGACATTTTCACACATCTCTCCACCACCCCATCCCTACCTCACAAAGAAACACCCAGTGACATTAGTGCATCAACCCACCACACACGTCTGATCAGAGCACAGTGTAGTGCCCACATCCCTCCACAATTCACATCCACAAAGTAGGGACTGGCTCGCTGACACAGACCATTTAAAGTCACTGAGGTACTTCTGGCTCTGCAGGCCAGTCCATCTGATAACTCCAAGACTATTAATATCTGCTGCAATCACTGCCCTATGTGTTCACTTTTCATCAGATATGCGAGTGAATGCCTTTTTAGTTGTGACTATCAGAATGAATGTACAGAGATTGGGCATCCTTAGAGTTACACCCTGTCTAAGTGATAACTGTCCTTTGCATAACACTGATGCTACCATGAAACTGTCAGGATTGAATGAGGGAGCATTGGATATTGTGAAGGTTTTCCATTTGTTTGTAACTTTAACTGTTAAACAGAATGAACCGCATAGAAAGATTGAAGCATTAGGCTACATTTGCAGTTGGGGTTATGCTGGGGCTGATAAGCAAAACTTTTACAGTCAGAGAAAGATGACTTCACGTAACTAAGTTCCATTGAATAAAGTTCACACAGCCTCCTTCCTGAGTTGCCTTCGTGACTCCCAAATTTCAGTGTCCCTTTCTGCCTTGTCCTCCCTGTCAACCCTATCAGTATTCTCTACCCCATGTTCCCATGTAACCTTTTATTTTCCTGCTCATATCCACACCTTACCCCCTAGGACCCAGGCATCCAGCTTATGCAAGCTAAACATTTGAAGCCAGGATGGTGGTGACCATAGATTAACATTCACACTCCAAACCCCACCCCTTACCACTCCATAGTGATGAACCAGAGATGTGTTGAGGCAGGATCAAGCTAATTGTGTGGCCTGGTGGTTTAACAGTGACTAGGGTGAGAGAATGCGATTTGTACTGGTCGATGCTGCTGTGTGGCACAATGCTGAAGATACTGTCCTTTTGAAGCTGGTTCCCATATAAACCCAAAGTGAAGTGGCCATTGTATGACCCTCAATGACCCCAGTAGAAGGTTTTAAATTGCAGATACACTGGACAGCATCATGCGGTGTTTTGTACATCACCTCTGAACAAAGTATAGCACCACAGTTGGGGCAGCATGGTGGCTCAGTGGTTAGCACTGCTGCCTCACAGCGCCAAGGACTCGGTTCGATTCCAGCCTCGGGCCCCTCTCTGTGTGGAGTTTGCACCTTCTCCCTGTGTTTGCAGGGGTTTTCTCCAGGTGCTCTGATTTACTCCAACAGATGTGCAAGTTAGGTGGATTGGCCATGGGAAATTCAAATTACAGGATTGGGGTGGGTCTGGGTGGGATGGTCTTTGGAGGGTTAGTATGGATTCACTGGGTTGAATAGCCTGCTTCTACACTGTTGGGGTTTTTATGATTCAATGATCCTCCATCTGCATGGCTCTTCTGCCTCTTCAGCAAATCACGAGGGCCCCTATGGCTGGAACCTCCACATCCATGTGGAAGTAGTCCCACATTTGCTGGAGGTTACGCTGCTCTTGGGCTTCCAGTTGTATACGTTCCTCACTATTCATGTAGCAGTCATTAGTACAGCAGCCACAGGGATGACCACTGTTTCTGTGCCTGGGCACAGCTCCAAAGAGGATCAAAGGAACAATCCCAGGAACAAAGCAGCTCCTCAGTAACATGGTCATTCAACAGTTTCAACCCCCACAAATAACATATGAACAACATCCTCCTTCGATTGGGACATGAAGATCCTGAGGAGAAGGCCAATGGATGCCTCTAAATTGATGTTGTACATCATTGCTCTGATTCAGACATCTGTAGCTCAAGACATCAGCAGCAGCTTGTACAAATGGTGGAAATAATGAGAATGCCTCCCACTTCCCCCCAGTTCCCAACCTGCACAGTCCCCAAGAAAGGCAGTATTGCATATAGTATGTGGTCCAAGTTATGAAGTGAGCAGCTACTTTGGCAACTATGGTGAAATTTTCTTCCCCGCAAGATCTTCCTTGTTCTTCACAGCCATTAGAAGGATTTATTTATAATGCCAAAGCATATGGTTAAAAGTGCTTGTGACCAGGAGGTTTAAGTCTGCACAATAGGTCAATGAGTAAGGACCACATATAGCGTTTTGTGATGACAAATGTCTTTTCTCTGTAGTATGTGGGTGTGTATTTACTGCTGTTGCCTTTTGAAGGGCCTCACATTTAACAAAACAATAACCCTCTCTCTCAGAGAAAATCAGTAAACGCTTCGCCAGTTGCAGATGGCAGCCATTTTCATTCCCATGGCATGTTTGCGATTTGGATGAGAATGGAAGGCAACATGGATAACATCTCATAGAGTAAATTCCAGGGTCAGCCTCCGTGTCTAGATGACTTTTAAATTTCTGTGTTCCTTTCTGCCTTATCCTCCCTGTTAACCCCATCGGTATAATCTACCCCATGTTCCCATGTAACCTGTTTACTTTCCTGCTCATATCCACACCTTACCCCCTGGGCCCCAGGTATACAGCTTATGCAAGCTAAACATAGTCATCTATTTGAAGCGAGGATAGTGGTGACTATGGATTAACATTCATACCCCAAACCCCACCCCCTACCATTCCATAGTGATGAACCAGAGAATGTGTTTAGGCAGGATCAAGCTAAGCTGTGTGGGTTGATGGTTTAACAGTGACTAGGATGAGAGAATGTGGTTTGTATGCACAAAGAAGTGTCAACTATGTGCCATGAACAGCATAGTTTTCTGGATGCTGTGCCACAAAATTGCCAATGAAGGGCAACAGTGGATTGCCAACACATCATAGCAGTCTTTCATAGTTGGCGAAGACACCATGGATGCCAACCTTCTAGCAGATATCCAGTGAGTAGTGAGTTGTTCTGGGCCGGGCACGTGGTAAGGTGGGGCTAGAATTGGGTGAGAGTGGCACCATAGTCGCAGGGGAGGTATTTAATGAGGTGAGTTTAATACAATATGGTGAGAAATCTCTAGGCTTCACAGTAAGAAACCTCCAAGAAATTTGCAAAACTGACAAAAAAAAAGTAAAATTCAGCCCAATGATACTTTTGGAGCAACCAAGAAGATGCTTTATGAGACAAAATGACATCAGGAGTCTTTGAGTGAAGAGAAAACAGCACATTGACAGATTTAAAGTCTTCAGGTTGATCCAAGTGCAGGTTGTTACAGACCTAAGAATGTAGTGCAGTCAGAGATGTCCAGAAACCTGAAAACAAGAAATACCATTCTCTCCCTTATCTCCATGAGTAAAAAGCAAAATAAAACTGAGACACTCTAGAGAAAAAATGTTAATGCAAAAAAAGACTTTAGTCTTCAGCTATTGAATGAAGATTAACTATGGTTCATTAGATAATGCTGTGTCCTCATTGCCGAAGGTCAAAAGAACCCATGGAAATAACTCATACCTGGACCTGAACATTTGAGCAACGGAATGTACTTTCACTGTAAATAGTTCTCTGTATACTATTTGTGGCAATCCATCCATTTCTGTCTGCCCTATTTGTGAATAAATGTTTTTTTAAACGGACATAGTTCAAATCACTGAGTAGTAAATTAGTAATCGATTATTTGCCACTTACTAAAGAATAAGTTTGTTTACAATAAAGCTATTTTCTGTCAATAGCAAAACCTGATGTGAATTTAATTTCTTCTGAATAATAGTTGGTTTGACCAATTACCACCTTGGTGGTTTACTTAAATATTTATATGTTTGTGATAGCTCATGGAATATTGAAGCTTGATTATTGGGGCACTCTTCCAAGCAGAGTTGTAACAACTCCTACAGGCACTGAATGTCACCATCAACTACAACCCTGACTACGTAAACTTTAAGACCACAAGATATAGGAAAACAATTAGGCCATTCAGCCCATTAGGTCCGCTCTGCCATTTGATCATGGCTGATACATTCTCAGCCCCTTCTCCAGCCTTCTCCCTGTAACCCTTGATCCTCTTATCAATCAACAGCCAAACTATCCCCGTCTTAAATGTACTCACTGACTTGGCCTCCACAGTCCTCTGTGCTAATGAGTTCCACAGATTTACCAGCTTCTGGCTGAAGAAATTCCTCCTCATCTAATTCCTAAACAGTCATTCCTTCACTCTGAGACTGTGTCCTCATGTCCTAGTCTTTCTTACTGGTGGAAGCGTCTTCTCCTCAACAACTGTATCAAAGCTTCTCAGTATTCTGTAAATTTCAATGAGATCCCTCTCATCCTTCTAAATTCAAACCGGTATAGTCCTGCTCCTCATATGACAAGCCCTTCAACTGCAGGCTCATTCTTGTGAACCTTCTCCGTACCCCGTCCAACGCCAGCACACCTTTCCTTAGATACTGGGCCCAAAACAGCTCACAATATTCCAAATGCAATCTGACCAGAGCCTTATACAGCATCGGCAGTATATCTCTGCTCTTGGATTCTAGCCCTCTTGAAATGAGTTCTAACATTGCATTTGCCTTCCTAACTGCCTACTATCCTGCACGTTCATCTTAAGAGAATCCTGAACTAGGGATTTCAGATTTCTGAAGTCACTCCTCACTTCGAAAATCTTCTAAGCCTCTATTGTTCCAACCAAAGTGCATAACCTCACATTTGCCCACATTGTATTCCATCTGCCACTTCTTTGCCCATCCTTCTGCAGCCTTCCTGCTCCTTCAACACTTCCTGTCCCTCCACCTATCTTTGTATCGTCTAAAAACTTAGCAACAATGCCCTCAGTTCCTTCATCCCGATCATTAATGTACAATGTGAGTAGTTATGGTCACAACACTGACCCCTGCAGAACTCCACTTGGGATTGGACCATCTGATGGCAATGACTACTAGTGAGATTGTGGACACTGTGATGAGCGACAAATCTTCACTTGTGAAGAATTCAGCCACTTCATGAAGGATTGGGAAATTCAACATCATACACCAGCTCCACTCTATCCACAGCCTTATGGAAAGGCTGGTGTGGCAATGTAAAATATCAAAGGCATCATAAAAACATCGAGCAAATCCACCATGAACTTGTACAAGACAATCGTTGTGTGTGGAGAAGTACACCTCGTGAAAGTGCAGAAAGTAACCCAGTTCAAAATTTACTATCACACTGCACCCAACTTATCCTTCCAGGAGTAAAATAAATCTCCCAAAGCCAGAAATAGCAATAGGCGTGAATAAGATGATAAGAAATAGGAACAGTGGTAGGCTGTTTAACCCCTCAAGCCTGCCGTACCATTTAGTAGGATTATGGCTGATCCAACATTCCTCACATCTACTTTCCTGCGCTTTCCCCATAACCCTGGATTCCCTTGCTAATCAAGAATCTA
Organism: Chiloscyllium plagiosum; assembly: GCF_037043375.1. Taxonomy (NCBI): domain Eukaryota; kingdom Metazoa; phylum Chordata; class Chondrichthyes; order Orectolobiformes; family Hemiscylliidae; genus Chiloscyllium; species Chiloscyllium plagiosum. Next base: position 90,234,683 of record NW_028270140.1, read on the forward strand.
TCTATCTCAGCCTTAAATGTACAAATGGACTCTATCCCAACAGTTCTCTGAAGCAAGGAGCTCCAAAGACACACAACCCTCTGAGAAAAGAAATTTCTCCTCATCTCAGTATTAAATTGATACCCCTTAATGACAAAATCAAAGTAAAACGACAGAGGCCACATTTCACTTTGATAAAAACAGCCAAGTCATTGTCAGAACTGAACTTTGGAGAACCAGTTAGAGGGGAAATGTTCAATCTCAAGAAGAGTCAGCCCACGTGAAATTTGTGTTCAGCAGATGTCACCTTGAGAAAAACAGATATATTGTCACACACATTTAAATGCAACAAAAGTAGCTACGCATTCACTGCATCCGATTGATTGAATAAATGTGATCTCACCTCCTGCACAGAATGTAGAACAATTATCAGTCTCAAAAGTCCACCGTTCCCCAGCAACAGAAATGGATCAGTAAACAGAGTTACCAGGGCAACAGCACATGCCACAGGAATAACACTCCCTGCAGAAGGAGCATCACCCTCAGGATGAGATACCAGATGAACAGTCAACAACAATGTGCATGTGCATAACTTGGAGACCTGCATGATTTAAATATTATGCAAAGTATGTGCAGAAATTGATATGCAGAAGTGGAACTGGATAGAATTAACACACATTTCTATTAAGTAATGATAATTTTCATTGTTTATCATGTATGCAGTTTAGTTTTTTTTATGAAAAAGGGACATTTGGACAAATGTAACTGTACCTAGCATGGTGGCTGGCTTGTTGTAGTTAGGTGACCTTTACCATCAATACAAGTGTATTAGTGCGTAGTCTATGGTAGCCATTAAACAAATCACTCAATCCATTCAACCAGCTTCAATTCACACAGTATGAATGGTTGTGAAATCACCAGGGATGGATCTCTCAGTGCAGTAGATTGGGTGATAATCTGATTTGGTGGCCACAGTGCTAATCTGAACTGTTCCTGAGAAGTGGTGATATCTTTCATACCCATTCTCAAGCAATTGTCATTTGCGAGGAAAATTTGATCCTCTACATTTGAACCCCTGCCATACATTCCAACTCATTGTAGCAATGCTTCTCCACTCAAACATGATTACACCTGGCCTCTTCCTTTATCAAATTGTTTGGAGAATCACAGCTAGTTCCATGTGTTCATAAGGTCGATGCCAAGATTAATTATTTTCTGCATGCCTGCAGATATGAAACCAATAAATATAGATAGCATCTTTTTTTTCTCTTTCTAATGCTAGACTAGAATTGATAGCAGGAATCCAATCTTTATAGATTTCACAGGGCAATGCTCCTCCCAGCTTTTTAAAGCTCTGATTTATTTTAATATAAAGTTGGTTTCTGTATTAAAATTAGTAAAGCAGAAGTTCAGTCAACCTGCTAACTATTTCTTTAGCTAATAGAGTAACAATCTAAGCTATTTGTTACAAATATACAAGTGTCAATAAGTTTACTACATATTCAAAGACTAAATCATTTTAATTTGTAATTTTGATCCTTGCCTCATGCTGAAGGAAACTCCACAAGGGAAATATTAAGGATTAATTTGGGCTGTCTGACACACTGAGTAATTTTCTTTCATATCAAAATAAACCCTAACAATCAGTTAGGTTCCCAAAGCATTAATCTAATGACATCCACATTTTTAACTCAAATGCACAAGGTCATAAGGTCATAAAAAATAGAAGCAGAAGTACAGCATTCAAGCCATTGTGCTTGCTCCACTATTCAATAAGAGATAATTGATCTGCATGGGGACTTGAGTCCATTTTCCTTCCCTGCCCACATAACTCTCGATTCACTTGTGGCTCAAAGCTCTGCTTTGCCTGGCCTTTAATATGTCCAATGTCTCAGTCACCACAGCTCTCCAGGTTGAGAATGGCAAAGATTCATGATCCTCTGAGAGAAGGAACTGCACCTCATCTCAATTTTAAATAGGAACCTCACTATTTCCAATCTATACCTCCTACTTCTAGATTTCCTTAAGAGGGAAAACATGTCTCAAAATCCACCCTATCAGGTCCCTACAAAATCTTATATGATTCAATAAGGTCACTTCTCATTTTAACTATCCTCATTAGTTAATGCCTTCATTCCAGGCATCAGTCTGGTGAACTTGCTCTGAATAGCTTCTAACACAATGTATCTGTCCTTCAATAAGGTAACTCAAACTATCTTCTAGATAAAGTCTCACCAATGCCCTTGACAATTTTACTAAGGATAAAGCAAAAACCTAAATGTACTTTTAAGCAAGGCAAGTGTGCTGCTTTCAGAAAGTAAAACATTTAAACTATGCTTTTCAAGTTCTTGCTTTTCAAAATGCTTTTCATAAAATAACAAAGATTTGTTTAAAGTCATGAACTATGACTTTTGAACATTAACAAACTATTCAATATCCTCAAACTATGGCTTTCTACTGAATAAGCTCTGCTGCCTCACAGCACCAGTGTCCCAGGTTCAATTCTAGCCTCGGGTGACTGTCTGTGTGGAGTTTGCACATTCTCCCCGTGTCTGTGTGGGTGGGTTTCCTCCGTGTGCTCCAGTTTTCTCCCACAGTTCAAAGATGCGCAGGTTTGATTGGATTCGATTAGATTCCCTGTGGAAACAGGCCCTTCCCTCTGATTAATGCACCTAACGCTGTAGCAATTTAGCATGGCCAATCCACCTGACCCCTACATCTTTGGACTGTGGGAGGAAACCGGAGCACCCGGAGGAAACCCACACAGACACGGGGAGAAATTGGCAAAGCTAAATTGCTCATAGTATTTAAGGATGTGTAAGTAGGTGCATTAATCAGGGGTAAATATAGCGAAATAGGGTAGGGGAATGGGTCTGGGTGGGTTACTCTTCAGAAGATTGGTGTGGACTTGTTGGGCCAAAGGGCCTGTTTCCATACTGTAGGGATTCTATGATTCTATGACTCTATGATTATTTTAGCATCAACCTGACAAATATTTGACATGCACCTCGAATGTTGATCAATAATTCGGAATCAGTACAATGGGATTAAAGCATCACAGTCAGACATGATCATGCCCCATGTTTTGCAATAAGCAGCGAAGTGTGACTACTCAATGCTGATCTCAAAGAAAGCTGTCCTCCATATCTAACAATGTCTATCACATGAATTTTCCTTTTCCCTCAGTCAATTTGAATCATGCGCCAAGAACAATTTATCTTTGGTTTGTAAATTGATTTGTTTGTTTGTTTGTATAACAGAATGGCCACTTGAGGGGATTTATATTTTTTGAATGGCTTTTATAGATGAGAGATTTTCAGTATGGCATATCTTTGAATATTAGTTCTATTAGATTGATATAAGTTTATTTTCTTAATGTCCACATAAAAGATATCCAGAGGATTGTTCATAGTGGATACTGGGACAGCGGCTGTTCCCAACATGCTTACATCCATCCTTAATTGGTGGCTCTGTAGTTAACACTGCTGCCTTATCGGGGACCTGGGTTCAATTCCAGTCTGAGGCAACTGTCTGGGCGGAGTTTGCACACTCTCCCCATTTCTGAGTAGGTTTCCTCTGGCAGACCAAAGATGTGCAACTTAGGTGGATTGGCCATGCTAAATTGTGCATAGTGTCCAGAGTTGTGCAAGCTAAGTGGATTAGCCTTGGGAAATGCAGGGTTACAAGGATAGGGTGGTGGGGGGGGGGGGGATGGCTCTGGGTGGGGATGCTCTTCAGAGAGTTAGTGTGGACTCAATAGGCTGAATGACCTGTTACCACACTGTAGGAAATGTATGATGCTATGAAAGAGACCAAAACCATACACAGTCCTCCAGATGTGACCTCACCAGCATTCTATACAACTGTCACAAAACATCCCTACATTTATCTTCTCATTCCACACAACAAACAACATTCCATTTGCCCTCCTAATCACTGCAGTACCATCACAGTAACCTCGTGTGATTCGTATACCAGGACACCCAGTATCTCTGTAGCTCAGAGTTCTGCAATCACTCTGTATTTAAATAATATGCTACTTTTACATTCCTTCTGCCAAAGTGGACAAGTTCATATTTTGGCCTCATCATTGAACTAATCCACATGGCTTTGCCTATTTTTCATCTCCTCTTCATAACTTACTTTCTTGTCTATCCTTGCATCATCACCAAATTTGACAACCATACATTCATTCTCTTCATCTAATTCTTTGATATAAATTGTAAATAATTAAAGACATAGCACTAATTCCTGTGGCACATTACTCTTGCATCCTTCCAAACTGTAAATGATCTATTAGACAATGCTATTGCTTTCAAGGCTATGGGCCAAAAACTGGAAAATAGGATTAGTGTAGGCAAGTTTTTGTTGATTGGACTCCTGCTGTGCTGTAAACATCTAATCATATCTATGTCCACTGTCAGCTTCCTTTTAGCCAACTAATCCTCTGCCCATGTTACTCCTACTTCTTTGATGTGACCCTTTGTGAAATGTCTTCTGGAATAACAGTATAGTATATGTGTCAGTTCCCCTTTATCCATGTTGTTTGTTCTCTCTTTATAGAACTCCAATAAGTTATGCAAACATGATTTCCTTTTCATGTTGATTCTACATTACCATTTTTTGAGTGTCCTGTCTCCTTAGTAATATATTCAAACATTTTCCATTACCAGAGATTGTTGGCAAACTGGCCTGTTTCCTTCCTTTCTCTAATAAAAGGAGCAACTGCCATTTTTCAATCTAATAGGTCTTCCCAAAATTTAGGAAACTCTGAAAATGAAAATAAATGCATTATTATCTCAGCAGCCACTTCTTTTAACGTCTTACAGTAAAATCAGCAGGGTCAGGGGAATTGTTGGATGACAGTTCTCATAATTTTCTCAGTATCTTTTCCATGGAGATTGTGATTATTTGAAGTTGCTCGTTCTCTTTGACCAGCTGGTTCACAACTATTTCTTTAGTGAGGACAGATGCTAAATTACTGTTCAATTCATCAGTCATTTCTCTATTTTCTATTACTAATTCCCTAGACTCACAACTAGAAGACCAAAGCTCACTTTACTTATACTTTCTTTTGGAGCGCTGCTCCTTCATCAGGTAGTACTTCCAATTAAACCTGTTGGACTATAACCTGGTGTTGCGTGATTTTTAGCTATATACACCCCAGTCCAACACCGGCATCTCCAATTTATATGTATCTGTAGTAACTCAGAATATTTGATTTTATATTTCTAGTTAGCTTACACTCATACTTTAATTTCATTTTGCTTATTTATCGTTCAGTCATTCTTTGCTTTTTTTATCTTCTGACCTGCCATTCATTGTTATAGAATAATGCATTTTTTCTGTCCCTTTGACACTATCTTTAACTTCTTCAGTGAACTACAGTGGATCCATCTTTCTAGCAAAATCTTTCTTTCTGATTGGAACTTTTTTTTGCGTGTGTTCTGAAATATTTCCTTCAACGTCTATTTAACCTTGTTTCCCAGTTCACTTTGGCCAATTTTGCTTTGTGACCTGATAATTGCCCATATTTAAGTTTAAAACTTTCAGGTTCAATCCTCACATCTGTCCCTCTAACTGAATGCAACGTTCAATTATATTACAATCATTGCCTTTAATATGAGGTGTTTCATTAATCCTATCTTGTGGCACATGACCAGATCTAACGTAACCTGATCTCAAACTCAGTCTAGAACATACTTCTTTTTAGATTAGATTAGATTAGATTACTTACAGTGTGGAAACAGGCCCTTCGGCCCAACAAGTCCACACCGACCCGCTGAAGCGTAACCCACCCAGACCCATTCCCCTATATTTACCCCTTCATCTAACACTACGGGCAACTTACCATGGCCAATTTGCCTAACCTGCACATTTTTTGGATTGTGGGAGGAAACCGGGGCACCCGGAGGAAACCCACGCAGACACGGGGAGAACGTGCAAACTCCACACAGTCAGTCGCCTGAGGCGGGAATTGAACCCGGGTCTCTGGCGCTGTGAGGCAACAGTGCTAACCACTGTGCCACCGTGCCGCCCACAAGGCCACAAGTGCCGCCCACAAGTTTCTCTTAGAAACTGTCCTGAAAACACTCTATGAATCCATATTTTTGCCAATCTGATTCATCCAACCTCCATGTAGATTAAAATCACCGACAAAAAGGCATGCATTTGCTGCTCATCCCTAACTATCCTTGAAGGGAGTGATTTTTACAGGCACTTTCAATGGCAGTTAATAGTCAACCTCATTGCTGTGGGTCTGGGGTCATGTGCAGGCAAAACCATGTGAGGATAGCAGGCTTCCCTTACTCCAGGTTCTCTGAATTGAAGTTCCAGCAGCTGCAGTGGTAGGATTTGAACTGCTGCCCTCAGAACATTAGCCTGGGCCTTAATATTATCAGTCTGAAGACATTGCTACTCCAACAGCCTCTCCCATTACCAGGATGATGCATTAATGTAGAGCCACCTTTGAGGTGCCACACGTGTTCACTGCTGATCCTTATAACGGCAGTGGTAATTAAATGCAAGGTCACAGTTAGTCTGACAGTGACTGGCAAGGCATGGCAATTAGTGATGTGAGGTGTGGGGTGTGTACTGACAAGGACATAGATATCTGTGACAATCCACCTAGAGAGTCACATTCTCCTTTTGACTCTCAGCCATATCAATTTTGATTGTCTCTGCTAATAGGTCCTATGTTCAGGATAGTGTTTAATTCTCCTTCAAACAACTCACCTCTCTCCCTTATCCTTCTGATTCCGTGGCATGCTACTGTTCCCATGCTCAGTCCTTCCTGTCCATGCTGCTGTTCCAAGTCAGATCCCTCTCTGTCCATGCTGCTGTTCCAGGGATGATCCCTTCCTGTCCATGCTACTGTTCCAGGGCTGATCCCTCTCTGTCCATGCTGCTGTTCCAGGGATGATCCTTTCCTGTCTATGCTAATGTTCCTCTTCTCTCATGACCTTGATTTCTGAGGGTGAAGCATTCATTTCCTGCTGCACCATCCTGATGGTCAGGTCCAAACAGCCCATGTCTCTGAGGTGTATATGATGCTATTGTTACGAAAGGAGTGATGACCACCAGAAATGGGAAAAGTCTTATGGCTGCCTCACCCTCTGATTTGTGAGGGCTGCTGCAACTTTAACTTCAAAGAAACTAGACCTTTCACATCTGATTCAGCCTAACTTTAAAAGTGGATGTGTCATACCTGACTTGCCATCAGCTTGATCCATGACTGCCTTCAGTTGGTCTGAAGCTGACAGCTCCGAAACGCTGGCTAGCTCCACTCATGTTGAAATCCACTAATGTTGAAAACCAGCCTTTATTGGCCTCCAGAGAGGTATGGGCGTGTTTGCAGGCCCACAGCATCCCTCAAATTATCACTCCTTCTCAAAGATTCCTCTTATTGTTACAACCTAAAACACGTGCTTTGATCACCTGGCCTCAGATCAAGGCAACTCCATTGTGGGACAAACAAAACTGTTTGCAGTGAAACTATAGTTTTATCTCAAAAGACATTGAAACCAAGCAATTGAATGAGATCAAGAAATTCTCATTCATATGATAATTTAAAATATTAGGAAATGAAAGGCTTGCTTGCAAGTTAACCAGTTGAAATGATAATGAAGCCAGGCTTGAAATTTTCAAATGCACCATATTTCAGTAACTCCTAGACAGAGCAAACAGAAGGAAAAGTAATTTGTGACAACAACAACAAGAATTCTCTCTCCTTTCTCATTTCTGTCATCATCTCCAAAGCAACACCAGATGAAGAAGCAAATTGGGGAATAACTATTCATCAAGAACTCAAAGGTACCTATGACCATCACTACCGCTGAAGATGAGGTGAGGTGCCAGAAGACTGGAGGTTGAGTAACGTGGAGCCACTGTTTAAGAAGGGCGATGAAGACAAACCAGGGAACTATAGACTGGTGAGCCTGACCTCAGTGTTGGGCAAGTTGTTGGAGGGACTCCTGAGGGACAGGATGAACATGTATTTGGAAAGGCAAGGACTGATTAGGGATAGTCAACATGGCTTTGTGTGTGGGAAATCATGTCTCACAAACTTGATTGAATTTTTTGAAGAAATAACAAAGAAGATTGATGAGGGCAGAGCAGTAGATGTGATCCATATGGACTTCAGTGAGGTGTTCGACAAAGTTCCCCATGGGAGACTGATTAGCAAGGTTAGATCTCATGGAGGAGAGTCATAGAGATGTACAGCATGGAAACAGACCCTTCGGTCCAACCTGTCCATGCCGACCAGATTGTGATGGAGGATTGTTTTTCAAACTGGAGGCCTGTGACCAGTGGAGTGCCACAAGGATCGGTGTTGGGCCCTCTACGTTTTTGTCATTTACATAAATGATTTGGATGTGAGCATAAGAGGTACAGTTTGTAAGTTTGCAGATGACACCAAAATTGGAGGTGTAGTGGACAGCGAAGAGGGTTACCTCAGGTTACAACAGGATCTTGACCAGATGGGCCAATGGGCTGAGAAGTGGCAGATGGAGTTTAATTCAGATAAATGTGAGATGCTGCATTTTGGGAAAGCAAATCTTAGCAGGACTTATACACTTAATGGTAAGGTCCTAGGGAGTGTTGCTGAACAAAGCGACCTTGGAGTGCGGGTTCATAGCTCCTTGAAAGTGGAGTCGCAGGTAGATAGGATAGTGAAGAAGGCGTTTGGTATGCTTTCCTTTATTGGTCAGAGTATTGAGCACAGGAGTTGGGAGGTCATGTTGCGGCTGTACTGGACATTGGTAAGACCACTGTTGGAATATTGTGTGCAATTCTGGTCTCCTTCCTATTGGAAAGATGTTGTGAAACTTGAAGGGTTCAGAAAAGATTTACAAAGATATTGCCAGGGTTGGAGGATTTGAGCTATAGGGAGAGGCTGAGTAGGCTGGGACTGTTTAGCCTGAAGCGTCGGAGGCTGAGGGGTGACCTTATAGAGGTTTACAGAATTATGAGGGGCATGGATAGGATAAATATACAAAGTCTTTTCCCTGGGATCAGGGAGTCCAGAACTAGAGGGCATAGGTTTAGGTTGAGAGGGGAAAGATATAAAAGAGATCTAAGGGGCAACTTTTTCTCACAGAGGGTGGTACGTGTATGGAATGAGCTGCCAGAGGAAGTGGTGGAGGCTGGTACAATTGCAACATTTAAGAGGCATTTGGATGGGTATATGAATTGGAAGAGTTTGGAGGGATATGGACCGGGTGCTGGCAGGTGGGACTAGATTGGGTTGGAATATCTGGTTGGCATGGACAGGTTGGACCGAAGGGTCTGTTTCCATGCTGTACATCTCTATGACTCTATGACAGGCAGCAATGGAATAACTGAGATCTCAGGTTAAAAATTTAAACAGCTTGAGGATTCTAGGAACTTTTAAACTGTGTAGCATTTATTCTATCTATTTGTGTCAGACATTCCCTTCTTTTTAAAATTATTACCTATCCTTGTTAATGTGTTGCTATTACATCTACGTTATTTTTTCTTGGAGTATTAAAATTCCTTTCTTTCACTCAGAAAGCCCTATAACTGGCTGCTTCATTTTGATTTAGTTAACTACATTTTTAATTGCTGCGTGATAAAATATTTGTTCAACTGACTGAGATGGGTTTTAAAAGAGAAAAGCTAATTTGCTTCTCCTCATCTGGTTGTAACAGTATCCAGAATAGAGGCTGGCCAACAATACAAACAATGTGTCTACTATTATTTTAAACGCCATACTCCATTTAGGCAGAATCTGGGCCATACAAATCTGACGCTAATGGTGTTAACTGACAAATTCCTGTCAGGTCGGTAACTTCCATTTGATTGCAGACTTGGCATAAGTTAACCAGCACTGACTTTGTGGATGTGTACAATCACTGACAATCACGTCTGGATTTCCGTGTTTAACTCCAGAGGTGCTCTCAGTTAAAGTGGAGAAACGATAATCAATACTGACAGTTTTGCCATCACCATTGTGACAAAATTCATTCAAAATACATTCTAGTCAAAACCATCAAATTGTTATATGCAAAAGGTAATAACCAATAACATTACTCTGGCAACTCAACATGCAAGAACCCTATTGGTTAATGATTAGAAAACTGTGGGTAGCATCTCAAAAGGGTCTGCGTGACAAGATCTCGAGTAAAATATGTGGTAGAATCACATGAGAAGTCAACAAGGCCTCCTTTGGCTTTGGGAACATCTCACCCCAGCTTTTATGCCCATTAATAAGGATTATTGCTTGTTTTCAGCCAATTTCTGCTCGGTAATATACAGCTCTCCTACCTTTCCTAACCCTAGGGGCAACATGGTGGTTCGGTAGTTAGCACTGCTGCCTCACAGCACCAGGGACCGGGGTTCAATTCCAGCCTTGGGAAACTGTCTGTGTGGAGTTTGCACATTCTCCCTGTGTCTGCATGTGTTTCCTCCGGGTGCTCCGGTTTCCTCCTCCAATCCAAAGGTGAGCAGGTGAGGTGAATTGGCAATGTTAAATTGTCCATAGTGTTCAGGGATGTGTAGGTTAGGTGCATTGGTCATATAGGATAGGATAATAGAGTATGGGAATGGGTCTGGGCAGGTTACTCTTTGGAGGTTGGTGTGAACTTGTTGGGCCGAAGGACCTGTTTCCACACTATAGGGATTCTCTGAGTCCCAGAGATGTTCTTTGAAACATTCCGCAAGTTGACATCCTGTCTTCCCAGTGTAGAGGAGACCATATCGAGAGCAATGGACACAGTAGATGACATTAGTGGAGGTGCAGGAAAACCTCTGTCAGATGTGGAGGGATCTACATTGGTGTGGTCAGCAATTCTCAGTCTAATCCATAATCCCAGTGAAAATCTTTGGCTAACGGGAGTTTGATATAGCAAAGAGAGTCCAATCACAGGGGAGAAGGTAATATTGGAGGGTCAAGGTGGCTGGGGGTTGGAGTGGGGTTTGGTGGGAGAGGGTTAAACAGGATGTGATCAAGCTCTTCCTGGCTCACAAGCAGTGCTTCAAGGAGATTTAACTGTTCCCTGGGCATGTCCTAAGTTGCTGCATTTCCCATTGCTTAGGGTTAAAACTTGAAGACCCCCAGCCTTAATGAAATGATTGAATTGCTGCTACTCAGCCTCCTGAGAGACTTTGGTTCATCTAGTTCCTCCCTTAATTGTCCCTGACCAATCTGAAAGTGAATGGTGTATGTAGAAAATGGTAGCAAAAGACTTGCAAGTCTTGTGTGATATCAAATCAGGCTTATAAAGCAATCAGAATGTTTATAGCACTTGACTTACTTGAAATGTTTAAACAGCAGAGATTCAGTCTTGTCCTGTTCTCTAAACATATATTTGCTTCCTATTTGAGAGGTGTCTCTCCCATGGCAGACACAGGGCCCTATCCTAAACAGAACAGCTGAAGTCCAGACAAGCAGGCAGCAAGTAATGGATTCAAATAAAAGTGAAATACTGCGCAATCTGGAAATCTTAAACAACTACAGAGAATTATAGAGAAACTCAGCATCTGTGGAGGGAGTAACAGAGTTTATGTTTCAAATCTGATATAACTCTTTGTCGGAACATTAACTCTGTTCCTCTCTCCACAGATGCTGCTGGACCTGCTGAGTTTCTCCTGCACTTTCTGTCTTCGTACCAAATAATACAGGCTAGGTTCTACCTGGTTAGAATCCAGACTGTGGATATAGGTGTCCAGTGCCAAACAAATTCAACCTAGAACTGAGCAACATAGAAATCTGAGATCGCAATATGTGCAGAGTATTCAGAAGTTATGAAATAAAAAAATCTTTGATCAAAACATTCTGTTCCAAACATTTTTACAGAGAGGCTAATTGCAAAGGAAAGTAATTAGTAGGCCAGGCACCGTGCATGTAGAGGGAAAATTCACTTTTCAGATTACTGGCAATTTATCAGAATTTGAAATCATTCTCATCACATCAAAATAAATGGCATCTTAAGGAATAAAGTTTCGAACCACAGTGTGTATGTAGTTGATTAGATTGATGGACAACTTCACTTATGCAAACTGACTGTGTTTACTTATTTCTGTTTTTTTTTTGCCAGCAGTGTGCTTATTGCCTCTACTAATATACACAAGCATTTAACAAATGGCAACGCTTAGCTCCTTCCATGGGACATGGGCATGATTAAATAGTGCTACTCCTGCTACATTGGACTAAATGTCACAGAAATTGCAGTGGTTTGTACACATAAGAGGTATTATGGAAATCCAAAACTTGCTGTTAATTAGTCTATTCTCCTCTATAGAGTATATTGTAGGACTACAATGTCCTTCGCAATTATGATTTGATGAAGAGTTAATTTCCTTTGCAATTAGTCTCACTGTAAAAATGTTTGGAACAGAAAGTTTTGATCAAAGTTCTTCAATAGTGTGTTATCAGCACAATTACTGTGAACATCCTTATTGGCTCTGAAAATCTAATGTTGTATTCATGAATTTCCAAATCCTTGTGTAATAATTATGGAAATTGCATAAATTTAAAGACTTTTAAAGGTTTTTATAGCCTTTTATGCTAAGCATTGTTAATTATTTTGAAATCTAAAGATTTCCATTAAAAATGAAGGATATGAACAGCTTGACATCTCTTGGTCTGCTGTGTGTAAATACTTCCAGATGATTAATGGTGGCACAGTACCTGAATGGTTAGCACTGTTGCCTCACAGCGCCAGGACCAGGTTTGATTCTAGCCTCCATACTGCCTGTATGGAGTTTGCACATTCTTCCCGTGTCTGCATGGGTTTCCTCCAAGTATTCCAGTTACCTCCCACAGTCAAAAGATGTGCAGGTTAGGCGATTGGCCATGCTAAATTGTCCAGGATGTGCAGGTGAGATAGATTAACCATGAGAAATACAGGGTATAGGATGGGGGAGTGCGTCTGTGTGTGATTTTTTTCAGAGGGTTGGTGTGGACTCAATGGGCTGAATGGCCTGCTTCCATACTGTAGGGATTCTATGACTTCTTCTTGCTTATATTATTGATGCTGCATCCCTTGACTGGGTGCCAGCTTTAAGCTGGTGTTGGGAAAGGGAAAGACAAACATGTTGCAGAAATCGATATTCCACTCTTGGTAGTTTTCTTTAAGTGCCCTTACTTCATCCCTGACTGCAAAATCAAAACCAATGACATCTTTAGTCACAGCACAAAGCAAAGTGCATCACAGTAAATTATAATGAATGCCAGAGGTAGTTTAATTAATGTTGTTGACAAATAAGAACAAGAAAAATTAGTATACAAATCGATGTTGTTTGTATATACTTTCAATAGATTTGACTTCAGCTGAATTTTCTACTATTAAGTCATTTTGTGTAACATATCCAACATGATTTATACCCTTCTAGCTTCTTTCTAATTTAATTGTATAGTTTGGTTCATCAGTTGAGAACTATTTTGGAATCTGCACCAAATGAATCCAAAAAGATTCCATTACTCAAACTCTTCAACCTGATTAGGAAAGTTCGCTTTTAGACTTGACAGTTTGAAGCCTGGCAGTGTTGAATCGTTAATTGCTATGATGAATGTGATTCAATCACCCAAGTATTTTCACTGTCCAATAATTATGTGAGCATTCAAAATATAAATGAAATTATCACAGCGTAAGATAGTTTGCAGAATATGCATCTGATCCTAATAAAAAGGAAATTACAATTACAGATTTTGTGTTAGAATGTCAACGACAGAAGACATCATAACAGAAAAAAAAATTACTGCCTTTCATAAACTAATATAAATTTACAAGAAGCAGAGCAAACAGAATTCAAGCAAAGTTCATTTAAAGGACAACTTTAATTAAAAATTGCTTCAAAATGATTCCATATTCAGCACTTGATACAAACGTTTTCCAATCTTAGCTGAGCTGGAATCCTAGTTTTGCCATTCAATCTGGTATCAATATTGGCCTAAATGTGCTGTCTCGATCAAAAACAGGCATTATACCCATAGCAGCCAATTAACCATCTGCAACCAGGACTGCCATCCAATTGTACCCAGTGACCAACCTCCCAAAGCTATGGCTGACCAACATTAGAAGTAGTCACTTCTATAACTGCAAAAGATGTCGTGGACATCTCCATATTGAGGTCAGTTAAGTGAGTTTTTTTTCATCCAGGCTGGGACTAGGCAGGAGGCCCCAGCGTTCAGACATGTTTTGAGAAAGGGTCACCAGAAACATTAACTCTGATTTCTCTTCACAGATGCTGCTAGATCTGCTGAGCTTTTCCAGCAAATTCTGTTTTTGAGACAATCAAGGTTGATGCTTAAAGATAGCACGGGGGAAATGCTTCATTGTCAGGGGCAGTTTTATCAGGTGAAAATTTAAATATTAGCCTGAAAACTGTGTCAAGATGATATAAAACATTCCTTGACAATTTTGGGGAAGGTCAGAAGTCACATGACACCAGGTTATTATCCAACAGATGTATTTGAAATCACAAGCTTTCGAAGCGCTGCTCCTTTTTCAGGTCAAGTCACTTGTCCACCACAGTCCAATACTGGCAGCTCCACAATATTGGGGAAATTAAAAATCACACAAGACCAGGTTATAGCCCAACAGGTTTATTTGGAAGCACTAGCTTTCGGAACACTGCTCCTTATACTCCACAACCACCTGATGAAGGAGCAATGCTCCAAAAGCTAGTACTTCCAAATAAACACTGGTTAGCACTGCTACCTCACAGCGCCAGACACCTGGGTTCAATTCCCGCCTCAGGCGACTCTCAGTGTGGAGTTTGCACATTCTCTCCATGTCTGTGTGGGTTTCTTCCAGGTGCTCTGGTTTCCTCCCACAATCCAAAAATGTGCAGGTTAGGTGAATTGGCCATGCTAAATTGCCAATAGTGTTAGGTGAAGGGGTAAATGTAGGGGAATGGGTCTGGGTGGGTTGCGCTTCGGCGGGTCGGTGTGGACTTGTTGGGCCGAAGGCCTGTTTCCACACTGTAAGTAATCTAATCTAATCTGTTCGGCTATAACCTGACTTTGTGTGATTTTTAACTTTGTACATACCAGTCCAACACCGGCACCTCCAAATCAATATTGGGGAAGGTGACTTATTTTCCTGACCAAAATCTATCTGAACCAACAGTTTCAAAGTAAGTTACAGCTTAATTATCTCTATGCCTTTTGTGGGATCTTGACGTGTGCAAATTGACAGTGGTTTTCTTCACTGAGCAACAGTTACATCATTTGTGTTACATTTAGATAATAAAATAATATATATCACATCTTCCACCCACTGTTTAATGATCTTCACTGTGCTGCAGCGATTATGAGAAAGACACACTTTGCAACAGTTAAATTATACATCTACCAGTGTTCTTATCTAACTTAAAATGATGTCACATATTCAAATGACCTGGATGATTGACATAAATTATTTTAAATCCTTTATTACTCTTGTGATAAACCTTATTTTTACAGACAAAGAATTATCTGATCTCCCTTATTCATTATATTACATCACATAAATTAATTTGCAGAAAACGTTAAATGCACCATTTGCACCACAGTGTGTTGCCAGTTTGTTTTTACCTTAATTGTATGAAGATATGCAGAAGATAATGAATGCAGTAACTTCTGCAACTGATAGCAGAAGGGTGGAAGGAAAAATTAAGAATGAAAGAGATCGATGAGCTATGCACCAAACTGAGACTGATTTGAAATAGACTATTTAGAGCATTCACTTAATTAAGTAAATTGTTCAATTCTGATTAGTTAATTGACTTTGTACGCAATCTTTAGAAAGTTCCTGGAGCAACAGTAAATGAGAATTGCAGCAGCAGTTTGGAGAAATGTGCCCTTGATTCAAATACTTAATAATAATGTTTTAACTGGATGAAATTATCCAGTTTATCTTTACTTTCTGTAATATCTTCAGATTTATAATATCAGGTAATGAAATAGGAAGAGTATGAAATCATACTATGAAAGCTACACATATTCACAAACCAACCCCTGCTCTTTGCAGACAGAAAGAACATGTACACATAATGCACCTGTTTCAAAGAACAAAGGATAAAGAAAATTTACAGCCCAGGAACAGGCCTTTCGGCTCTTCAAGTCTGAGCCGATCCAAATGTACTGTCTAAACCTGTCGGTCAATTCCTAAGCATTTGTATCCCTCTGCTCCCCACCTACTCTTGCATCTGTCCAGACGCATCTTAAATGAATCTATCGTGCCTGCCTCTACCACCTCTGCTGGCAACGCATTCCAAATGCCCACCACCCTCTGTGTGAAGTACTTGCCACGTGTATCCCCCTTAAACTTTCCATCTCTCACCTTGAAAGCATGACCTCTCGTTACTGAATCCTTCACCCTGGGAAAAAGTTTGTCTCTATCCACCCTGTCTATACCCTTCATGATTTTGTAAACCTCAATCAGGTTCCCCCTCAATCTCCTTTTTTCTAGTGAAAATAAACCTAACCTACTTCAACCTTTCTTCATAGCTAACACCTTCCATACCAGGCAACATCCTCGTAAACCTTCTCTGCACCCTCTCCAAAGCGTCCACATCCTTTTGGTAATGGGGCGACCAGAACTGCACACAGTATTCTAAATGTGGCCGAACCAATGTCTTGTACAATGTTAACATGACTTGCCAGCTCTTATACTCAATACCCTTCCAATGAAGGCAAGCATACTATATGCCTTCTTGACCACTCTATCCACCTGTGCAGCAACCTTCAGGGTACAATGGACCTGCACTCCCAGATCTCTCTGCCCATCAACTTTTCCCAAGGCTCTTCCATTCATTATATAATTCGCTCTAGAATTAGACTTGCCTAAATGCATCACCTCGCATTTGTCTGGATTGAAAGCCATCTGCACTTTTCCGCCAACTCTCCAGTCTATCTATATCCTCCTGTATTCTCTGACATTCCCTTATGCTTTCTGCTACTCCACTAATCTTTGTGTCATCTGCCAACTTGCTGATCATACCAACAGTGCCCTCTTCTAGATCATTTATGTGTATTACAAACAACAGTGGCCCCAATACTGACCCCTGTGGAACACCACTGGTCACCTTTCTCCATTTCGAGAAACTCCCTTCAACTACTGCTTTCTATCTCCTGTTGCTCAACCATGATTTGGAGATGCCGGTGATGGACTGGGGTGTACAAAGTTAAAAATCACACAACACCAGGTTATAGTCCAACAGGTTTATTTGGAAGCACACTAGCTTTCAGAGCATTGCTCCTTCTTCAGGAGCTCCTTCATCTATCACCTGATTAAGGAGCGATGCTCCGAAAGCTAGTGTGCTTCCAAATAAATCTGTTGGACTACAACCTGGTGTTGTGTGATTTTTAATGTTGCTCAACCAGTTCTTTATCCACCTAGCTAGAACACCCTGCACACCATGTGACTTCACTTTCTCCATTAGTCTACAATGGGTAACCTTATCAAATGCCTTACTAAAGTCCATGTATATGACATCAACTGCCCTTCCTTCATCTAACAACTTGGTCACTTCCTCGAAGAACTCTATTAAGTTGATAAGGCACGATCTCTCCTGCACAAAACCATGTTGCCTATCACTGATAAGCTCATTCTTTTATAAATATAAATAGAACCTATCTCTTAGTACCCTCTCCAGGAACTTCCCCACCACCAACGTCAGGTTCACTGGTCTGTAGTTACCTGGAATATCCCTACTATCCCTACAGGGGGACAACATAAGCTAACCTCCAGTCCTCTGGCACCTCACCTCTATTTAAGGATGCCACAAAGATATCTGTCAGGGCCCCAGCTATTTCCTCTCTCGTGTCCCTCAGCAACCTGGGATAGATCCCATCCGGTCCTGGGGATTTGTCCACATTAATAACCTCTAGCATACCCAACACATCTTCCCTACTTATGCCAACGTGATCCAGACTAATCAAATTTCTATCTCTAATCTCAAGATCCATCATGTTCCTCTCCTCAGTGAACAGATGCAAAGTAATCATTCAGAGTCTCACTCATTCTCTCAGGTTCAGCACACAGCCTTCCTTCATTATCTTTTAGTGGACCAATCCTTTCTCTAGTTACCTGCTTGCTTCTTAAATAAGAATAAAATGCTTCAGGATATTCCTTAATTCTGCTTGCTAAAGCTATTTCACGACCCCTTTTAGCCCACTTGATTCCTTGTTTAAGACTTGTCCTACCCTTCCGATATTCCTCCAGGGCCCGTTCTGTTCTTAGCTGCCAAGACCTTATGTAGGCTTCCCTTTTCCTCTTGGCTAGTCATACAATTTCTCCTGTCATCCACGGTTCACGAATCTTGCCCTTCCTATCCTTTGCCTTCAACAGGACATGCCTATCCTGCACTACCTTTAACCTATCTTTGAAAGTTTCAATTCAACAAAAAGGCAAGAGTTGTTTTCTGGTTAATTTCTCCAGGCAAC
Source organism: Chiloscyllium plagiosum (assembly GCF_037043375.1). NCBI lineage: Eukaryota > Metazoa > Chordata > Chondrichthyes > Orectolobiformes > Hemiscylliidae > Chiloscyllium > Chiloscyllium plagiosum. The sequence continues at coordinate 90,253,056 of NW_028270140.1, forward strand.
ACCTTGACTAAGTCAACTTGCCTGGTTTAAACAAAGCTTGACATTTAACTGTCAGTCATCATTAACTGGTGTATTATCCATGGCAACATCCATACTCCATTTGTCAACCAGTCAACACACTTCTCTCAAATATGTTTCCCTTTGCAATGGTATTTCTTGTGAATTGTCCTGATAAGACAAAAAGTTTTGATAAAATGTGTCTGTTTTCAATACTCAAGTTCTGAGCATCCAAATGACTACTCATATGAATTTACCAACTATTGAATTAGTTCTTCTAAACACAATATAAATGGGCAGTAGTTTTCCTAAAGCTGTACAAAACCATGTTAGACCTATAAAATACCTTGTATAGTCTGGATAGTACTGCATCTAAGAAGGGATATATTGGAAAGAGTGCAGCACAGAATCACCAGAATTTTTCCAAGACCCCATGGTTTAGGTTATGAGGAGAAATTATATAAGCAATGCATGTATTCCTTTGAAGATCAGATTAGGCTTCTTAGGACTTTGAAGGGAATTGAAGTGGGGAGAGAGTAAGCTTTTCTGCTAATGTGACAAGAAGATCTAAACCATGCCATTCTAGAGAGAAGTAAGGAAACATGTCTTCATGCAAAGGTCAACAGAGTGGTGCCCTATAAATGTTGATAGCGCGGCATTTAGAAATGTTGATACCATTGAATGTTTAGGGGGAAATGGTTAGATTCCATCTTGTTGTAAATGATCACTACCCAGACCTTGTCTAGACTAAATGTAACTTCCCACTTATCAGTGCAAACCTGAATGCAGTCCAGATGCATACAGACTGTTTCAGTATCTGAGGTTTTGTGAACACTGAATTCATCAGGAAATGCTATTTGAGCTATGTTGGAAGGAATGTCATTGATAAAGCATTTGTAAATGGTTGGATCTAGAACACTACCCCAAGAAATTCCTGGAGTGATGTTTTGGAGCTGTATGATGGGCCTCCAAAAAAACCCACAAGCACTTTGCAGTGATTGTCATGAGATTGCCCAGGTGGACTGCATAGAATATGAGTTCCTTGATTTGGGCTGTTAACCTGGTCCAGTCAGGGAGCCCTGACTGACATGAAAAAGGTTGAGTATCAGGGATATTGGATCTGGTGCCTGACTCTCAATGAGGCAGTACTATAGTTGAGGATTGTTCCTTTGTCAGTAAAGGATGACTTGGCACAGGATACCGGCCTCCATAGTGTAATTTCATACCTAGCCACCTCAGAACAGAGATGTTTAAAGTGGAGCATGTGAAAAGCAAAATGAAGTGAATTTCTATCATGAATGACTTTATTAAAGTAAATATGGGCACAGTCTTTCCAATGCAGAAGGGTCAACAGAGAACTCAAATAACAAAATATGAAAAAGAACAGAAGCAACCTGAACAATGAACCAAAATGCAGTGAGTTATAGACTGGGGTGTACTGTCCGAAAAGATAGTAAAAGTAGAATGGGCAGATCCCTAAACATGAAATATAAAGATCTAACCAGGCTATCAAATGGAGTTAAGAAACAGAAAGAGAAATTATGCTTTTTCTTAATCTATTTTAGAGACCACCAAACTTCCAATTCAAACTGGCAGTTTTTCAAAGAGATGTGTAAGAAAGACAGGACATAATAATAACAAGCTTGCCTCTAAGTCAGAAGGTTGTGTATTCAACTCCAATCCCAGCAACCTGAGTTTAAGCTGATTCTTTGCAACACTGAAGTATTCCTTTGTATGAGATATTAAACCAAGATCCTATCTATCCTCTCAGGTGGATGTAGAGATCTAAGGAAATTTGAGAAAGAGCAATGGAGTATTCTCACTGTCCTATTCAATATTGATTCGTTGATAACTATAATTTAAACTGATTATTTGATCTTGATTCTCAATACTGTTATGGGAATCTGCTGTGAGCAAACTGGTTGTCACTCTTCCATATTCTAACAGTAGCTTTACTTCAGGTAAGGTATTTATTGGCCGTAGGATGTTCTACTAGAGTAAAAGTGCTGTCTAAGTGCATTTATTTTTTATTTCACTTAACTCCCCCACTCAAGATGAGAGTGATGGATAACCAGCACAACTGTAAACCACTTATTCCTAAGTCAGTTTTGGACAAACTCTTAAAAATCCATCATTCATCATAAAATTAGAAAGGATTTGGAAATACTTAGGTTGATCAAGCGTAAGAGGTGTAGATTTGCTAAAGTTTTATCATGTCTGACTGTATATTACCCAAGTTTAATTCTCTTTTTCCTGAAAAGACAATTCCCTGTCTACCCATATATATTGGCAGATAAGTTAAACTTTGACACTTTAAAATAAATCATTCCAAAACTGGCAGTTGACTAATGCATCGAATATAAAAGTAAACTTTTGACATGGGTCTGGGCGAATGCCATTTTGAAATGTCATCACAATCCAATGCAAATTGGCATTTCTCAAACTCCCACACAGTCCCAACACATCCCGCCAAGTTATAAGATGCGAGAAAGTAAAACATGCATTTATGGAGTGAAAAACTGAGGCTTACCGCAACTGTGAATATAGCATGACATGGATAAAAAGAGAGTTGAGTTATATACTGAGTATACGTGAAAACAATTTTTAGAGCTGGTAAAATTGGGCTATCTTATACACCAGCTTATAATGCCACAATTTATGATATTCTGCACTGTGGCTTTTTGTCTCTTTTTCCAGAAAATATAATCTTGCCTTATTTTAGATTCTGATTCCGGAACATGGATGGCTCAAATACTGCTTGCTTCCCTAAGGCTGATTTTACATCCACGTGGGCCACACTTCTTGTTGTTGACATCAACATATACAAGAGATATATACAAATGGATGTCAGCTTAAGGCCCAGTGAAGTTTGAAACTTGAATACTGGAATTTCAGATAAGGAAGTTGCATAATGTGTAAAGAAATGTCAAAGCAAGGTGAATTTCAGTTTAGCGAGTTCAAGATTTCCAGCTGAAAATAGGGCATTTAAGCTGCAGGAAAGGAAAAATAAACCATGAAATAGTAAAAAAAAAACTAAAAGAAATTGAGTATCAGAAATGCAAAAAAACTAACAGAAGATTCAGCATTGTAAAGAGTAGAATATCAAACACATTAAGAGGAACAATGAAGTAAAAGGAATTACAGGATCATTCAATACAGAAGAGGTCGTTTGGATGATTGACTCTGCATTGACATAATAAAATTTCTAAATTTATACTAGTCCCACTTTCCTGAACTTGGGCCCTAGCCTTTAGATTTGTGGCATTTCAAGTGCTCATCCAAGTACTTTTTAAAAGTTAAGGTTTCCTACTCTAACTACCCTCGCTGGCAGAGCATTCCAAATTTCCACTATTTTCAGGGTGAAAAATAATCTCCTCAAATGCCTCCTAACTCTCTAGCCCCTTATCTTAATATTATGCCCTCTTGTTATTGACCCTTAAACTGAGGGAATTGCTGTTTCCTATCCATCTTGTCCATGTCCCTCATAATCATAAACACCTCAGTCAGGTCTCCTCTCAGCCTTCTAAGGAAACCAACCCAAGGCTCTCCAGCCTCTCTTCATATCCAAAATGCTCCATCCCAGGCAACACCATGGTGAATCTCCTCTGCACCCACTCCAATACAATCACATCCTTTCTATAGTGTGGCAACCAGAACAGCATGCAGTACTACAGCTATAGCCTGACCAAAGTTTTGAACAGTTCCAATATAACCTCTCTGCTCATATAATCTATTCCATGACTCTTAAAGTTAAGTGTCCCATATGCCTTCTTAAACATCCTATTAACCTATTCTGACACCTTCAGGGGTCTTTGGTCAAACACCCCAAGATCTCTTTGTTCCTCTGAGCTTCCTAGTTTCCTGCCATTCTGTGAGTACTCTGTTGTGTTGATACTTCTTCCAAAGTGCATCACCTCACATTTATCAGAGTTAAGATCCCTCCTCCACTGATCTACCCATCTAACCAATCTGTCTATATCCTCCTGTAACCTGAAACCTTCTTTCTTACTGTCAACCACCTGGTCAATTTTTGTGTTATCCGCAAACGTAATTATCACACCCCACATTTTCTTCTTTCTAATTCACACATATCACAAACAATAAGGAACTGATCCTTATGGTACACTACTGGACTCGGGCCTTCAATCAGATGAATGGCCTTTTATCACTACCCTTTATTTCCTACCACGAAAACAATTTTGGATCCAACTTCACAAGTTACCCTGATCTCACTGAACTATAAAAACCGAAGAACTACAGATGCTAGAAATCAGTAAAAAAAAAAATCAGAAACTGCTGGGAAGGGCCACTGGACCTGAAATATTGACTCTATTTTCTCGCCACAGATGCCGCCAGACCTGCTGAGTTTTTTCCAGCAATTTTTGATTTTGACCCTGGATCCTATGTGCCTTTCCCTTCTTTATCCATTTCCCATGTGAGACCTTGTCAAAAGCTTTGCTGAGATCCATAAAAATGACATTAACTGCACTAGTTTAATCTACATATCTGGTCACCTTGAAAGATTCTAACAAATTTATTAGGCATGACCTCCCTCTGACCAAGTCAAGCCAACTATCCCTGACTATACCTTGTCTCTCCAAGTGGAGATTAATTATTTCCTTCTGAATTTTCTACAAGTGTCCCTATCACTGATGTGAGACTCACTGGTCTGTAATTCTGATTTATCTCTACCATCCTCCTTGAAAAGTGAAACCACGTTAGCTGTCCTGCAGGTCTTTGGTATCTCTCCTATGGCCAGTGTCCCTGTAATCTCCGCCCTCATCTCCCACAGCAGCCTGAGATACAACTCATCTAGAACTGGAGAATAGCTAACTTTTAAACTTGCCAAACACCTCCAATACGTCCTCATTTACTGTATCAATGGCTCAAGAATTTCACAGTGCCTCTTCCTGAATTCTATACCTACATCTTCCTTCTCCCAAGTGAAAACAGAAGTGAAGTATTCATTTAATATCCTACCAATATCCTCTGGCTCTATGCACAGGTTGCCTCCTTAGTTCAAATAGGTCCTACTCTTTGAGGAGAAAGTGAGAACTGCAGATGCTGGAGGTCAGAGCTGAAAATGTGTTGCTGGAAAAGCGCAGCAGGTCAGGCAGCATCCAAGGAGCAGGAGAATCGACATTTCGGGCATAAGCCGAAGGGCTTATGCCCGAAACGTCGATTCTCCTGCTCCTTGGATGCTGCCTGACCTGCTGCGTTTTTCCAGCAACACATTTTCAGCTAGGTCCTACTCTTTCCCTGGTTATCCTCTTCCAGATTGTATGATTGAAGGAAGAAGTTGAATTATGAACGAAGCATTGCAATAGGTAATTTATAGTTTATGACTGCTCTAGAAGGCACCTTCAAACCAACGTATAAAGAATGTATTAATTACTGTTGAAAATTATTCAACATCTGCCTGCAGGTATTTCACAGCCCCCTCCACCTTGGAAATTGGAGCTTTTGCAATTCATTACCACAACATCTAAAAGATGAATGAGAAGAATAAGCTGTCTTGGATCTCATTTGTCTGTAATCAACCATCTGTTTCTTAATAAAATGTGTTTTAATAATTCTTGCTTTTCTTTCCCACAGTTATAGGTCAGCCAAGTAACTATATGTTACTCTGAGGCATATTCACAGAATTGTTATAGTCATAGAGACATAGAGATGTACAGCACGGAAACAGACCCTTCGGTCCAACCCATCCATGCCGACCAGATATCCGAACCCAATCTAGTCCCACCTGCCAGCACCTGGCCCATATCCCCCCCAAACCCTTCCTATTCATATATCCATCCAAATGCCTCTTAAATGTTGCAATTGTACCAGCTTCCACCACATCCTCTAGTAGCTCATTCCATACACATACCACCCTCTGTGTGAAAATGTTGCCCCATAGGTCTCTTTTATATCTTTCCCCTCTCACCCTAAACCTATGCCCTCTAGTTCTGGACTCAAGACTTTGTGACCGTTCAGCCCATCATTTGTGTACTGGCTCTCCAAATGAGAAATTCACCTAGTACCATTACCCTGCCTGCTCTCTGTACATTTTTACATTTCAGATAACACCTGGCTACTTCTTGAATGTCTCAATTCATACTGCCTCCACCTCACACACATACGCAGTGCATTTATGTCTCCATTTCTTGTTTTGCCAATTATTTGTGATCTCTGGTTCTCGATCCTTCCACCAAGAAGAAGGGTTTCTCCCAATCAACTCTGTCTGGACTGCTCATGATTTTGAATATCTCTATCAAATTTCCTCTCAATCTTCCTTTGTCCAAGGAAAACTATCCCTATTCTGATACAAATACAATGGGCCAAATGACCTTTTTCTGCCCTATAACGGTGCTGTGATTCTCCAATCCACCTGCATAAGTGAAGTTCCTCATTCCTAGAACTCTTGAATACATTCTATAATTTTTCTCAGACTTTGGCATCTCTCTTGTAGTTTGCCAACCATGACTGGATGCAATATTTCTGTTGAGACTGAACTTGTATTTTATGAAGGTTTAACGTCAGCTCCTGGATTTTATAGTCTTTGCCATTATTAAGCAAACCTAGGATACTGTATGACATCATTCATTTCTCTCTCAACCTGTCTTGCTACAATTTATACACACATTCACCCTCTGCCCATGTAGCCCTTTTAAAATTGTATTCCTACGTTTGTATTTCTCAATGTGTTTTTCGTACTGAAATTAACCACATGACACTTTTCTGCTTCTCTCATTTTCTTTTTCACTTCCCTTATCCACGTAACTTAACCTCTTTTGTCATCCAGCTCTGGATTTTTTTGTCCTTTGTGTGAATATATCTTGAATGTGCTCAAACTACCTCTACTCTGAAGGGAGCCCAATTTTTTGGGATCAATAAACCACAATTCAAACTTTGATCCCAGGATTCAATCTTGTTCCCACTGAAGTTGGCTTCCACCAATTAATTATTCTCGAACTGAAATTTTCTTTGTCCATTTCAATAGCCAACCTGCACCTTATGATACAATTGTCATTGTCCCCTACATACTATCCTGTGAAAAGTTGACTGAGTTCTCAAGAACTAGCACTAATGATGCCTCATTTGCTACAACATCAGAGATTATTTTTCTGATACATGGGTTCAGTGCAAATCCAATGCTTTTTAATCATACATTCCAGAGCTGAAAATGTGTTGCTGGAAAAGCACAGCAGGTCAGGCAGCATCCAAGGAGCAGGAGAATTGAAGTTTCGGGCATAAGCCCTTCTTCAGGAATGAGAAAATAAGATAAAAGGTAGGGAGGAGGGACTTGGGGGAGGGGCGTTGGAAATGCGATAGGTGGAAGGAGGTTAAGATGAGGGTGATAGGCTGGAGTGGGGGGGGGGCGGAGAGGTCAGGAAGAAGATTGCAGGTTAGGAAGGTGGTGCTGAGTTCGAGGGTTGGGACTGAGACAAGGTGGGGGGAGGGGAAATGAGGAAACTGGAGAAATCTGAGTTCATCCCTTGTGGTTGGAGGGTTACTAGGCGGAAGATGAGGTGCTCTTCCTCCAGCCGTCGTGTTGCTATGGTCTGGCGATGGAGGAGTCCAAGGACCTGCATGTCCTTGGTGGAGTGGGAGGGGGAGTTGAAGTGTTGAGCCACGGGGTGGTTGGGTTGGTTGGTCTGGGTGTCCCAGAGGTGTTCTCTGAAACGTTCCGCAAGTAGGCGGCCTGTCTCCCCAATATAGAGGAGGCCACACCAGGTGCAGCGGATGCAGTAAATGATGTGTGTGGAGGTGCAGGTGAATTTGTGGTGGATATGGAAGGATCCCTTGGGGCCTTGGAGGGAAGTGAGGGGGGAGGTGTGGGCGCAAGTTTTGCATTTCTTGCGGTTGCAGGGGAAGGTGCCGGGAGTGGAGGTTGGGTTGGTGGGGAATGTGGACCTGATGAGGGAGTCATGGTGGTCTTTTCAGAACATTGATAGGGGAGGGGAGTGAAATATATCCCCGGTGGTGGGGTCCGTTTGGAGGTGGCGGAAATGACGACGGATGATACGATGTATATGGAGGTTGGTGGAGTGGTAGGTGAGGACCAGTGGGGTTCTGTCCTGGTGGCGATTGGAGGGACGGGGCTCAAGGGCAGAGGAGCGGGAAGTGGAGGAGATGCGGTGGAGAGCATCATCGATCACGTCTGGAGGGAAATTGCGGTCTTTGAAGAACGAGGCCATCTGGGTTGTACGGTATTGGAACTGGTTCTCCTGGGAGCAGATGAGGCGGAGACAAAGGAATTGGGAATATGGGATAGCGTTTTTACAGGGGGCAGGGTGGGAGGAAATGTAGTCTAGGTAGCTGTGGGAGTCGGTCGGTTTATAGTAAATGTCATACATTCCAGTAAAAAATACAAACTGAGTCTCTCCACTTCATTCACACAATGGCCTTGGCGATTTTTGTGTACTAACGGCCAGCATTTGTACTTCCAATAATGGAAGAAGAGGTCTTTTAATCCAGCTCAGCTGGGATCCCTCAAATTTGTTTGAATCTTTAAAATTCACTCGTGGGCAAATCTTCCAACAAGGCCCCATATATCCATTGGTGCCTGAATTTTACTAGAGTTTATTATTCAATTGATTTCAGGTTAAATTATCTCCACTATTTGGAACAGCCCCAGTGGGAGCCAAAAGCCTCAAAAAAATGAATGCCTATTTTCTTGGGCTATTTTTTTCCCTGAAGAACATTTTGTGACAATTCTCTGAAATGTTGACATTGACATATTGAGTTCATTGTGGCTGTGCACAATGGAGAAAGAATTCAATGGAGGTCATTTTGACTTTGTCACTCATTTTTACACTATCACACAGAAAATGGTAATAAAAGAAGGAGAAATGAAAATTATTCTGCTGATTTACTGTCACTTGATTCATTCCATTATATAAAGTCAGAATCATCCCGAGGATGACTGAAGTATTAGCTACAATGTAATACAGGCATTATGTTTTATAATACTGCACAAGAAGCATCTTGAATTACTAGATTATTTCCCCAGTTTACTGGGTAATGATCTGTTATAATCAAGCCTGGACAACATCTCATATAATGCTGCAGAATTCCCAGGTTTCAGCTCAGAAGAAGCCAAGTGAATTTCATTACTCAACTCAGTTAAGGAACATACAGTTCATACAGCCAGAACATACAGTTTTAACTTTTAGTTGTGGCCAAACATTTCATGACAAAGATATCTCCTGCACTCACTATTAAATAGGTTTCCAGCAAATAATCTCAACTACTCAATCTGGTGCCAACACGATGGGCCACATGGCCTCTTTCTGCTCTGTATCAATTTTGTAATTCTCCTATCTAGGGTTGAGGATACTTTGCTGGCCACCAGTCCCCTCCTTACATTGCTTAGAATCATTACCATCTTGAATTAGTTTTCTATATTTCCTTCCCTCCACTCCCTCCCTCTATCTCTGCTCAATTTATGTTAGCTCCCCCTTCTCCCATTGCCTGATTTGCTTTTTTCTTTGCTCCGCCCTTTTGTTGTCTCCTTTCTCTTATCATCCTTTCTCGTCCTCTCCCTTGCTTCCTTTCTTCCTCAAGTTTCACATTGTCATTCACCTCAAGGTTTCTGCCATGGGTCTTTATGTGACCAAACAGGCCAATTATAAATCCATAGATCTTTGGGTATGGGTGACTGGATGCCTCACAAGATATTATCTTAACCAGACTGCAGGATTAACTTTCATTGCTTTCCATCTTTGTTGTCACTCTATTTTATCATTGAAAAGTTATGACTCAAACCATGAAGCAGCTTGATGGACAGGTTTTCACCATTTTGAACAATTGGGAGTAAACTCCTCCCAGCCATTACAGTCAGGGCTGTTGTGCTTTAAGGAGAATTCATGCCCTGCTTCAAGCTCGTTCCAGAAGCAGTCATGTAAAACCCCTGCAAAATCAACTTCAATGGACTAGACCCCTGCAAAATCAAATTCGATGGACTAGCATCTCCCTGGAAAATCCTGTCTTCATAACTCTCTCAAGGTTCCCTTATTCAACAGCACAGGAGATTGACTTTTATCAATTAATTATAAAGTGCAGAACATTGTTTCACATGTAGAATAATATTGTTGAGTACTGGAATCCAAATAGGAAGCCCTGGTTGTCATGGACGCCAAGTGGGTTTTAATTGAATTACATTCTAAATATCTCATCGTCAGTGCAGAATATTATCTGTTTCGGGTTTTCTAGTCAATCAGCGGAATTTTGGAAAGTTATAAACTTTTAGCACACTTTCACACCCACAAAGGCATCAAGTAAAAGCCATCCCTGTGCTTTCTGAAAAGTGATGCTAAAATGGAAAGAGAACAGTCTGATGGGCAGTGACTAGTAAAGGTTTGTATGGGTCTTCCCCAGGATCCTGCTGTTTATAAATATCATGTAGAAGAACATGTTACACAATAGAATGGCCATTGTTTATCATTTTAGCTATAAGGCCTGAGAAGAACTACCAGGACAAGTGAAGAATTGGTGAAACATGGCCTTAATATTGCCCTGTGCCTAAGACTGGATATACATCTAAAACCTAATAAAAGGTATTTTTGTGAATTTGTCTCTCATTTTTCATCACTTTGACAAAACTTCATTCATGCCATTTCTGCCAATGGCCCCCCAAGATACAGCAACTAAGCAAACAAAATCCCATTGTGAAGCACCCTGATTTCTCTCTGTATACAAGAAAGCTATACCCAACTGCAGAGAAGAGTTACTGGTGTAGAGGTGCAGCTATGAAAGGTGCACAGATGATAGCCCTGCTTCCCGTACATATGAAAATGTATGGAATATAGTAAGTAAGGTTCAGCAGTTGTGGATGCAGATTGAAATTTGCAATTATGATGTGCAGTGGTGATGGAGACCAGGCTGAAGGAAGAACAAGACTGTGTTTAATATTCCCATGTACGAATTGCTCAAGAAAGGTAGCAATGGAAGAGAGGAGGAAAGCGTAGCATTATTTTTAAAGGAGAACATTGCAGTGTTGGAAAAGGAACATATCTCAGCAGGATCAAGGACAGAGTCAATTTGGTGAGAACTACAGAATATAAAATGGTGCAATGATGTTATTCATTATAGTCTATAGACCACCAACTATTGGAAAGGATGTAGAGAACAAACCCACAAAAAAATTATAAAGAAATGCTAACATTATAGAGTAAGTATAATGGGGGACCTCAAAGATCTAAATGTAGGACGGGATAACTGGCAGTATAAGAGCGAGTGAGAAGCAAGTGTTCCGAGTTTCTGTTTGGGACTGTTGTTAGATCTGGTCTTTGGAAATGAAATGGGCTAAATGGATCAAGTGTCAGTGACCAATGATCATTGTATCAGAAGATTCAGGATGGTGTTGGTGACATGCAGATTGTGCACAGATCATTGAAGGTAGCAGGATAGGTGGAGAGAACTGTTAATAAAGCATATAGTGTTTGGCCTTATTGATAGAGGCATAGAGTACAAGAGCAACGACATGATGCTGAAATTGTACAAGACACTTGCAACACCTCAGCTGTAGTATTGCATAGAGTTGTGGATGCCATGTAAAATAAAAAATGCAAACGCATTGGAGAGGGTGCAGAAGTGATTTACAATGATGGTTCCAAGAATGAGAAACTTCAGTCATGAGAATAGATTGAAGAAGTTGGGTTTGTTCTCCTTGGAGAGAAGAAGGTTGAAAGGAAATTTGATAAAGCTTTTCAAAATCATGATCAGGCTGGGCAGAGTTGACAGGGAGAGACTGTTTCTGCTCATAGAGAGAAAGGAACAAGATTTAAAGTGATGTGCAAACAAATCAAGGATGGTGTAAGAAAAGATATTTTGACACAGCAGGTAGTTAGGGCCTAGAATGCATTGCCTGGAAATGCATTGGAGGCAGATTGGATGAGGCATGCAAGAGCGAATTGGAAGAGTATTTGATAGAAGTGAGAAAAAGCAGGAGATTGACCCTAGGAAATGGAACCAGTGCAGGCACAATGTAATGAATGGCTTCTTTCTACACTGTCAAAGTTCTGTAATTCTGTGATTCTTGCATTTTTCTGTAGTGCTATACTTGTGCACAATACTTGACATGCATATCATTACAATAATAATTTGCATTCATGTAGCATTTATAACATAGCAATTTACTATATATTTCATGCTGTCAGTATACAATTCAGTTCAGATTAATTTATTTATTGTTTTTAATGGATTCATCGGGTATGGTCATCGCTGGCTAGATCAGCATTTATTGCTCTTCCCTAATTTCCCACAGGACAGTTGAGAATCAAAAATATTGATGTGGGACTGGAGTCACATGTGGCCAGGATGGCAGTTTCCCTCCCTAAAGGATATTCGGAATCTGCAATGGATTCACTGTCATCATTAAATTCTTAATTCCAGATTTTTATTGAATTCAAACTCCACAATCTGCCATGTTGGGATTCAAACTCAGGTCCCTAGAGCATTCCCTGAGTCTGTGGATTAACAATCCAGCAACAATACCACTAGGCCATCTCCACCAGAGGGCCAGTGAACAACCATTTTATTTGTATATCGTAACTATAATACTGAAAGGGGTTACTTTTAAAACCAAGCCACAAAGAAATTTCCATTAGCAGGATGACATTTTGGTTTTGCATTTAAACAAAACAGGCTGCCATATTTCATCACAGGAAAGGAAACTTTCTCTTGGCCCTGGTTTGAGAAGTAATAAAACATACTCAAGAGTTATATGATTTACTGAGTGTTTGTCCAGACAACTGATAGATGTAGTCAAATATACAATGACTAATCAACCACAAAGAAAAATAAGTATCAGAACATGTGAATAATGATCATTTTTCAACTTTGAGCCATATTTCACTGTACTCTCATCAGCTAACTTCTAAAGATGTCACATTTAACACAAAGGCAGATTAGAGTGAAAATTGGATGTCTCCCAGGCCTCCCTTAAATCACTCCTCAATGCTGAATGCACTCACATATCCTCTTCACATCCAGCCTTGGCACTGTTGGATGTGAGGAGGTCAGTTCAATCTATATTACATGAGCTGAACTGGGGATCATGGCTCACTGATGCAATTGACATTATTTCCATGCCAAGGACTTGATGACATACATTCTGGGAAGTCATACAGTGGTATTAGAGAAATAATTAACCCGTTCCAACCCGTTTATGGGTGGCACGGTGGCACAGTGGTTAGCACTGCTGCCTCACAGCGCCAGAGACCCGGGTTCAATTCCCGCCTCAGGCGACTGACTGTGTGGAGTTTGCACATTCTCCCCGTGTCTGCGTGGGTTTCCTCCGGGTGCTCCGGTTTCCTCCCACAGTCCAAAGATGTGCAGGGTCAGGTGAATTGGCCATACTAAATTGCCCGTAGTGTTAGGTAAGGGGTAAATGTAGGGGTATCGATGGGTTTCGCTTCGGCGGGTCGGTGTGGACTTGTTGGGCCGAAGGGCCTGTTTCCACACTGTAATCTAATCTAATCAAAAAAACACAATTGTAGTACGATGGAAAGTGAAAGGCCTTCTCAACATGAAGTGCCTTTAAAATTAAATTGTCAAAGAAGAAAACAACCATTTCCCTTTTAGATTTTGTGGTGTCATCCTAATGGAAATGGAATGCCACTGATGAAATCGCAGGGCCATATTTTTAGAGCAGCCATACATTAGCCTGAGTCACATCCAATTATGGCTGAACTGCAAATCACACCTTCCTTAGCATGAAATTGCTAGTGGGATAATTTTACCAGAAGTACAATGAAAACTCTGCTTGCTCATAAAACAGTTTCATCCAGCCTTCCAAGAAAGTCACAACAGGAGACAAAATAGGTAGGTCTTTTTTGACTAGCTTTTATTGACTAATGAGTTGAAGGGCCTTTCTCGGTGCTGAAGATCTCTATGACTGAGGAAATGCTCCAAGGAATTTTGCAACCAAGCAGATTGGCATCTTTTTCTATCATGGAAGATAATATCCTTATGAAAGGAGCTCCTAATTGCTATAAAAGTTTTTTTTTTCTAACTGATTACATTTTTAAGCTGTTCAACTGAGTTAGCAGCCTCTGAGCCAGAAGGTGATGAGTTCAAGCTTCATTCCAGGACCTGAACATAAAATCTGTGCTGGCCTTCCAATACAGATCTGCCATGTCAAAAGGGTCACATTTCAGTTAGTATCTTAAACACAGTCCTGTCAGATTGGTTGATTCAGGTGGTATTAAAGATCCTCTAATACTATTTATGAAGATCTTCCAATGTCTCGGTCCACAACTCAGCCACGAAAAACAGGTTCAAAAGTTTCTTTTTAAAGTGGATAAGTGCACACAGCATGAAATCTGAAATGTGATAAATCTGAAATTTGATAAACATGGTTTCAATGTGATTTAATGTAACTTATGAATTTAAATAATACTTTAGCCTATATAGCCTGATCCATCCACCACCGACAGATGAAAGCACCAAGCTAGGTTTTCTGGTCTGCCATCAGAGATTTAGTGATCTCTGTGGCCTAGGCTTCCATGTCCTCAATACCAGTTTAAATCCAGTGACAATCTTATACACAGTCAATCACATTGAAGCATTCTCATTGTCTAAAAACCCAAAAGTTACAAAGAACTATTATTTCACATTTGATTTAAATGTGGAGATAGCTAAATAAATAATTCGCTGGATTTTGATAGGAGTTAAAATATCCTACATATGATAATGTATAAATAAGGTTTTACAAAAATATTGTAAACTATGTCAAATTTTTATTGCAGTGGAGAAATATAATGTTTCACAAATATCAAATACGCTTTTCAGAGTTAGTAATGTTGTTTGGCTGCAATTATGAGGTTAATATACTGTTAGAAATACAGTTAGACTTCATTCAGCAAGAAGTACAATTATTCAGGTTTCTACATTGAAACAATCAGCATAAACACTTATATTTTTCATGAATTTACTGGGATTACACTGAAAGACAGTAGGAGCATTGACAGTGCATTCTGGATTTCTACATTGATGTACACACATATAAATTCCAGAAACTTCTGATAGTTTCATTGGAGCAATAATAACAAATGCTGAGTTTCACTACTATTACCACTGCAAAAGCTAGCCCACATTCATCCCATGGCTGTTTGTGGGACTGCATTATATATAGACTTTTAGACAAATTTTAAGTCTATAGTTAATTCATGATAGTCAATAAAAGACTGAAATAAAACATAACATCCTCTGATTGTTATGATTTTGTTTTTCTTTTCTGTTTCAAGCTACTTAGTGTTTTACTCAAATAATATGCAAATGATTAAGGATGTAA
Source organism: Chiloscyllium plagiosum (assembly GCF_037043375.1). Classification (NCBI taxonomy): domain Eukaryota; kingdom Metazoa; phylum Chordata; class Chondrichthyes; order Orectolobiformes; family Hemiscylliidae; genus Chiloscyllium; species Chiloscyllium plagiosum. The sequence continues at coordinate 90,268,336 of NW_028270140.1, forward strand.
AACTGCCAGATAAAATAACATAGATTTTATTACTGTAACATATATTGTAGCATTTATTCATGTAGCTTGTATCAGGTAAAATTATGTAATAATATCCCAAAAAATATTTATGTAATACTAGACACATTAGGAATAGAAAAATGAAATCATCTGTATTTTAAATAAGCAATGGTGCCCTCATATGGCATGTTAATGATTGTGAAGAAGCTTTGATACTATTAGCAGCTTGCTATACAACCTCAGAGGGCAATTACATGTCAAATGTATTTCATATAGAATTGTGCCTTCTTCTTCCTGTCACTAATGTGATGTTAGAAGCAAAGTCTGACAGAATCCCTTCATTGCCATGATGAAATAAGGTACGTAAGGCATGTCTATGTATGTTTTTGTTATGGACAGTGGTTGGAGTGCCTTTGCATGGCAGTGGGGGGACATGTGGTGTGCTTGTCTAACTCAGTTCTCAGAAAGCCAGCCAGAAGCCTAACAACTAACATTCTGATGGAGACATATCCAAGAGATATTTCAACCCACAAATTTATTATGGAGAAGGCTGCATTTGGGCACAATCATTGTCTTAATCTTGTAGCTGCAAATAAATGTTCAAATTATGGAAATATGAAAATAAATTTCATCCAGTGTAAGACAGTTATGCAACCGACAGCAAAATGGTGCAATGGAACAGGCTACTGTGGATGTTGACTTAGTAGGAAAATTCCCATCTAGTTCCAGAAATATTTGATTCCTTTATTTAATGAGATTCTATTCACCTCTGCCTTCTAAATCCTTATAACCTGAATAATCCGCCTCAGTACAAGTTGAAGACCACTGCCAGAGGCTGAAAGGCCCTCTGAATATTTGACCATACAGAAAAGAAAGCAGCTGTCCTAAGACTGCATGGTAACAAGTTAAGCCTTTGTAAGCATGGTCTCAGCTTTTTTTGCACCATCCAGATGCCAGTGCCTTTTGCTTGTCCTGCAGTACAGCGTTTGTGTGATTGTTATGTTCAAGTGCCCATGGAGTGGGCTATCACCTCCATGCTGGAGAAAATGGATCAGCTTTCACATTATAAGAAATTTGGCTTGACAAATATGATGTATTTCTGTATGCATGCCCTTCTGCCTTTTTCTGCACACCATTCCACCAAAATCCTGATCTGAGTCCTCTGCGGTAGAACTTGAGGCATCAACATTAAGTCCAAAGGGCCTGGTACCTGCATGATCCTTTACCCTGGCCTGACTGTAACTTGCTCATGCCCAATGACTTACATTGTGTAGACCTATTAGAGTCATAGAGTCATAGAGATGTACAGCATGGAAACAGACCCTTCGGTCCATCCCGTCCATGCTGACCAGATATCCCAACCCAATCTCGGCCCACCTGCCAGCACCTGGCCCATATCCCTCCAAACCCTTCCTATTCATATACCCATCCAAATACCTCTTAAATGTTGCAGTTGTACCAGCCTCCACCACTTACTCTGGCAGCTTATTCCATACACATACCACCCTCTGCATGAAAAAGTTGCCCCGTAGGTCTCTTTTATATCTTTCCCCTCTCACCCTAAACCTATGTCCTCTCGTTCTGGACTCCCCGATCCCAGGGAAAAGACTTTGCCTGTTTACCCTATCCATGCCCTTCATAATTTTGTAAACCTCTATAAGGTCACCCCTCAGCCTCCGACGCTTCAGGGAAAATAGCCCAAGCCTGTTCAGCCTCTCCATATAGCTCAAATCCTCCAACCTTGGCAACATCTTTGTAAATATTTTTTGAACGCTTTCAAGTTTCACAACATCTTTACGATAGGAAGGAGACCAGAATTGCACACAATATTCCAACAGTGGCCTAACCAATGTCCTGTACAGCCGCAAAATGACCTCCCAACTCCTGTACTCAATACTCTGACCAATAAAGGAAAGCATACCATACGCCTTCTTCACTATCCTATCTACCTGTGACTCCACTTTCAAGGAGCTATGAACCTGCACTCCAAGGTCTCTTTGTTCAGCAACACTCCCTAGGACTGTACCATTAAGTGTATAAGTCTGCTAAGATTTGCTTTCCCAAAATGCAGCATCTCGCATTTATCTGAATTAAACTCTATCTGCCAGTTCTCAGCCCATTGGCCAATTTGGTCAAGATCCTGTTGTAATCTGAGGTAACCCTCTTGGCTGTCCACTACACCTCCAATTTTGGTGTCACTTGCAAACTTACTAACTGTACCTGTTATGTTCACATTCAAATCATTTATGCAAATGACGTAACCTAGAGGACCCAGCACCGATCCTTGTGGCACTCCACTGGTCACAGGCCTCCAGTCTGAAAAACAACCCTCCACCACCACCTTGTCTTCTACCTTTGAGCCAGTTCTGTATCCAAATGGCTAGTTCTCCTTGTATTCCCTGAGATCTAACCTTGCTAATCAGTCTCCCATGGTGAAACTTGTCGAACGATTTACTGAAGTCCATATAGATCATATCTACCACTCTGCCATCATCAAGCCTCTTTGCTACTTCATCAAAATACTCAATCAAGTTTGTGAGATATGATTTCCCACACACAAAGCCATGTTGACTACCCTTAATCAGTCCTTGTCTTTCCAAATATATGTACATCCTGTCCCTCAGGATTCCCTCCAACAACTTGCCCACCACCGACATCAGGCTCACCGGTCTATAGTTCCCTGGCTTGTCCTTACCGCCCTTCTTAAACAGTGGCACCACGTTAGCCAACCTCCAGTCTTCCGGCACCTCACCTGTGACTATCGATGATACAAATATCTCAGCAAGAGGCCCAACAATCACCTCTCTAACTTCCCACAGAGTTCTAGGGTACACCTGATCAGGTCCTGGGGATTTATCCACCTTTACCTTTTTCAAGACATCCAACAACTCCTCCTCTGTAATTTTGTAAGTTGTCACCATCTATTTCCCTACAGTCTTTATCTTTTATATCCTTTTCCACAGTAAATACTGATGCAAAATACTCGTTTAGTATCTCCCACATTTTCTGCGGCTTCACACAAGGGCCGCCTTGCTGATCTTTGAGGGGCCCTATTCTCTCCCTAGTTATCCTTTTGTCCTTAATGTATTTGTAAAAATTCTTCTGGCAGCATATAGTGAACTCTGAAAGATATGGCATTTGAGTCACTGACCTGGACACTTATGTAGGTAGTTAAATCTCCAGGTCCTCAGACTTAGACTACTGGCACTGACTGCTTCATGTAATTGTTCTCATTATCTTCTCTCCATCTATCTGAATGGCTACTGGATCAGGAGAGGAAAGAGGATTTTCCTTTTACAGTGTATTTGATGCATAAAGGCCTCCTGTGCTACATCACAGATCCTTGCAGTTCCTTTCTTGATCTGTTATATAATTTTGATCAGTTCCTCCTAGTCTTCCATTTTTAAACTCAGTTTTATTTCCTGCTGCAGCCAGAATACACTTCACCTTTAAAAGCTAAAACCAGACTTTAAAAACCAGGCTAGCTTTAATAGCACTCAGATGAATTTGAGCCTTCCTCTGAGATAAGCAAGCACTTTAAAGTGTATCCAGTGCCATGTTATATGTCTCAATCATTGTACTTAACAGACTGCATGAGTTTTGACCACTTTGATTATTTAAGCATCATGATGCCGAGTGCCCAATTTCAGGAGCTATTCAAGTTAACCTCCATGGTTTCTGTCAAATCTAAAAGTGTTTTCTTTTTCTGAACCTATAATCTTCCATGTATTCTCCTAGGTCTTGGTGGATTTTTTTCAAATTCCTCATGACAATATGACACTGTCATTTTAACAGTGCTGTAAATAAAGTGTGTGGGTGTATTAATGGGATTCACTCATCAAAGACAGCAGATTCTTGTCCTCTTGGGGTTTAGCACTTGAGCTTTCCTGAAGAAACTACTTCTGAGCTGTGCTCTGCATTACATCTGGGTTTACTTATATTCTTCTGAATGGAACGAAGTAAGGAGACTGACACGGGCAGGATTTCATTGGTGACAGAGTTTAACTTCCCCACTGCTGAAGAAGAGTAGTGGGCGGCACGGTGGCACAGTGGTTAGCACTGCTGCCTCACAGCGCCAGAGACCCGGGTTCAATTCCCGCCTCAGGCGACTGACTGTGTGGAGTTTGCACATTCTCCCCGTGTCTGCGTGGGTTTTCTCCAAGTGCTCCGGTTTCCTCCCACAGTCCAAAGATGTGCAGGTCAGGTGAATTGGCCATGCTAAATTGCCCGTCGTGTTAGGTAAGGGGTACATGTAGGGGTATGGGTGGGTTGCGCTTCGGCGGGGCGGTGTGGACTTGTTGGGCCGAAGGGCCTGTTTCCACACTGTAAGTAATCTAATCTAATCAGTTCTGCGCGCGTGCGTGTGTGGTCCGATCTAAAAACAAGGCCTGCAAATGAAGCACCTCTTACTTGCCCACCTAAAGGTTTTCCTACCAGGCATCCTACCATTGCCAGCATCCAACAGCAGACTGAAAACCTGAGGGTCAGAAAGTGAAGGGTAGGCGGGAGGAAAGGCTTTATGAACTGAAATAGATCACCAAGAAATACTTCCTAATATATTAAATATGCCATAAGATGCAGCCTGTGAGCATGCTTTATTGAATAGTTAGTATGTTCATTCTATTTGTGTGTTCCCTAATCGAGCTGTTCCAGGAAACTGTTAACCATGAAGGCTGATGTCCCATTGCTGTTAATGTACAGACACACTAGAGATTGACCTGGAAGCTTCTCTGAAGACTGCTAATAGTAGGCATTGAATCAACGGATTTAATAAGGATGGTTCTTAACTCTTCAATTGTATGTGCAGCCACTGAGAAGTATATCCATTATCAATGTAATACTGTGAATAGAGAAATGAACTGAACGCACTGTCTACAGTTCATTTCAAATTAAAACACATTTTACCAACTTAAGAAATTTACACAGTATTTCACCATTCTGACATAAATAATTTACTGATACTCAATTAAATTTAACTCATTTTGGCATTAGAAGTTTTGCAATTTAAAGTTTAACGCATCATTATATTTTACTTTTCTTTCAATCCCCATGTCTGCGTGGATTTCCTTCGGATGCTCCAGTTTCCTCCGACTGTCCAAAGATGTGCCGGTTCGGTGGATTGGCCATGCTAAATTGCCGGCAGTGTCCAGGGATATGCAGGTTAGGTGGATTAGCCATGGGAAATGTGGGGTTACAGGGATAAGGTGTAAAACTCTTCAGAAGATTGGTGCGAATTGAATGGGCCAAATGGCCTCTATGGACATTGTAGTGATTCTATGATTGCATAATGAAATGCCTTCCATTCTAGGATTGATCTGATCCTTTGATCTTGGTAGCAGCTGAGTATTTTTGTCCTTTGCAACAGGACAAAGTCAAGACTTCAGATACTGTGGATATTTCCAATTAAACTGCGCAGTACTCACCCAACCTCCCTCCCAACCAGCAGACCTCTCCTAGCAGAGTTATTGGAAGCTGCAAATTGTCTCACAGGATGGCATTTCTGTATAAGCATAGTGTGACCAATAATTATATTCCAAATTCAGAACTTAATGAAATAACATGATATTTATGTGACAATACATAGCAAAATGCTAAAATTCCATAGAGTAAAGAGGCGAATTATTTAAAAGAACCACTCAAAGTACTGCACTGGATCTTCACATATTCAGGAGTCAACATTTCTATTTGTGGTATTTTTAACAAAGTTGTTCATTCAGTTAAAATAAGTATCATAGGACCTCTACAGTGGAAACAGGCCTGTTGGCCCATATCAGTCCACACCGACCCTCCAAAGGGCATCTCACCCAAACTCACCCTCAACTCTACATTCCCTGTGGTTTATCCACACATCACCTGACAATTTAGCATGGCCAATCCAACTAACCTGTACATCTTTGGACTGTGGGAGGAAACTGGAGCACCTGGAGGAAACCCACACAGTCACAGGGAGAATATGCAAACTCCACACAGACAGTTGCCTGATGGTGGAATCAAACCTGGATCCCTGGCGCTGTGAGGCAGCAGTGCTAACCACTGAGCCACCAAACTGTATGTTAATGATTGTTGAAGTATACAGAAGAATCTAATACATAAGATTAAACATTCAATAGTACTATTGAAAGAGTTCCAACTACTTGTAATCCCTGACATACAATCACATTCAAGTGAGTTCAGAGAGAATTGTGTTAATTAACTCAATAGTTGACAATGATTGACAATATGCTGCAAGCAGGTGAGTTTCGAGTTAATGGGAACCATAACCTGAAATGTATGAGAAGTGTATCAGGAATATAGGACTTCAGTTAAGTAGAGAAGCTAGGGTTTCTCTCCTTAAATTGTGGAAGCTTCAGGAGACTTATCAGAAGTGTTCAATACCTGGACAGGCTTTCATACAGTAATAAACAGGATTTCCTTTCAATGGTATAAAGACTGCATTTTTTAAAAATTTACTTTATTCCTGTTTATGGACTAAAATGGAAAAAGGTCAGTTTAAACCAAATACTGTAGAAGGAGTTATTGCACTTTCCAAAATTAGTTTCTGGAACTCATTGTTAGTTGTGTTACAATGTAGCTTTGCAAGCAATGGGGATGAGAGATAAGACGACATGCTATGATGGTGTATATGCAAAGGGAGAATTGCCCAGCAACAGATGGCTGCTTGGTTTGTGCAATCATGACAAGTAGTGAATGCTGGAAGTCATCAGCCTGACAACAACTCTCTAATTCCTAGGCAAGTGCACAACTTGGTTGTTCATGATAGAAGAACATAAGGCTTTGGAATGCTGAAGGAGCAGGTTTTGTTTCTCTGTCTCTTTGTGGTATACATGTGAGGTATGAAGAAAGCCAACTATTTTCTCCCATTGGTTAATGTAAGCTGTTGCCTTTAACCAGTAACTAAGAATCCATAATTAATGTAACCATCACCTTGTATCTCCTGTGTAAAAGTGAAAGAGCCTGGAAAAGAAGATTAGAGAGCAGAAAGTCTTGGGAAACAAAAGAAACAACTTGTAGAAACCCTATGGAGACTGATGCTATTGAACTGTATTTTGCCAGTAGTTTTCTTTTGTTAATCTCTATCTGTCTGTATGTGTGAAGGCATTTTTAAAAAAGACGGTTAGAGTTTCAACTGAGAGAATTATATCTTTTAAGTTCATAGTCGTGTTTTCTTGCAGGTAAAACATATTTATTTGCAATAAGCTACAGATTTTGTTAAGTACTGCAACCTGGTCAATGTTTGCTGATAGCCTGATTCCAGGTAAATTGGGGACTTCCAGCACTTTGTTTAAATCTTAACTTTTATGAGTCATTAACTAGAGAACACAGTTTAAAGTGATTGGCAACAATGCTGCAGGTGAGATGAGCAGAATTGTTTTGCACAATGAATTGCTCTGACTTGGAATGCACACCCTGAATGAATATTGGAAACAGATTAATAGTATCCTTTCAAAGGGGATTGGTAAAGACTTGAAGCCATGTGTTTGCAGAGTTATGGGTAAAATGGAGGGGAGTGAGACTAATACACAGCTCTTGTAAAGAACCAACAGAGATAGACCAAGTAGCCTCTTTTTGTGTTCCGTCATTCTATAACTCTGTGAAATTGAGTATTGGCAGACACAGGTCCTAAAAGAGTCATGGAAAGGGAGGAGTGGAGAGTCATATAATTACATCAAAATAAAATTAGTGCGAGCACAATATTTTCAAAATTGATGGGGAAGTAGGATTCTCTCTAAGGGATGCCTCTAGACTAACGTATCAGGCATGTTAATCACTTACAGGTAACAGGTTCTTCTATAACGTGATGGTTATGTTCTTGTGCAACTCCACATTATTGAAAAGTCACGTTTTAGAAACAGCACTTAAAGCATTGGCACTGTAATCGTGTTACAGCCAACACACGTTTTTAAAGGTCGCACTTTAGAAACAGTGTCCCCAATTCGTCAGTCGCATTACAGTGAATTTGCATTAGCAAAACGCATGTTATAGTGGAACAACCTGTATTTTGATTAGTTATAGTTGACGTGTTGCTTTCCTTGCTGCACTGCTGGTGGTTTTCCAACTGCTGCTGGGAGTTGCTCATTACTAATTGTCTCTCACCTTCACATAAGTAGGCTCATACAGTTTTCAGAGCTAGATACCTGGGAAATCATGAATCAACCATTTTTATATGCACTTTACATCTCCAAACAATGAACAACCATTTAACTTGTCAACTAATTGCCAAGAACACCAATCTGATTCTGAAAATAAGAAAAGGTTTATTTGAGTTTCATTAACAGGCTATTTACAATCTTAAAAGAGTGATTTATGAGTCAAAAAACATCAGAATTCAACAATTTATGTGAAATATGTATAATCAGCTGCTGAGTTTTCAAATCAAAAGCAAAGATAATGCATTCAGATGATAACTAAATAGCAAATTAAATTGAAGAATATGCAGAACATCTATGTTTGTAGCTTCTTTACATCATTCAGTTAATTCTAGTATTGCTTTGCATAATGATTTATTTGAATTTTGATTCTTGTTTTCCCATGAGCAAGAATAGATTATGCATCTGAATCGAAAATGAGAAAGGAGAGGATAAGAACTGCATTAATGCTTTCAACCAGTCCATTTCTCAAACGTTGTGAGTGTTGTTGGTGAGAGAGCCTGAATGCTGGTTGATGGAGTCGATAGTAAACCTGAAGCAGATTAAGCTCCTTGCCCATTACAAATGATCAGTTAATCGGAGGCTAGCAGGAAAATCCCACGTAAAGAAATACACTGCCACAGAGTTCAGTTCTTGAACTAACTCCAAGGTAACAAGTGAATTAATTGCCATCTGGCCATATCTGTTCAGCTGTGCTTTGTCTGTCTTTTATGAGTGCAAAGCCTCAGCTAATCGACCTCAAGTGAGACACTGAAACTTGGGGGAGTTACAATGTGACACAGAAAATAAAATGACAAAATATGTACAGTTTATAAACAATTTATAATAAACATAAACAAAAGCAGACGTTGAACATTTTCCCATTCACCTTACGGGTTATCCCCCTTCCAGTAAGAAGCTTCCATGAAATGGAATGGAAATGAGGAACGTGAAGAACCCTTGCTTGACCCCAGGGTTCTCATGGGTCTGGAGTGGATCCATTGGTGAGGATCACTGCTTGCGTGCCTTCGTGCAGCAGGCAAGCAACCAAATTTAAGGAGAATGCTCCAGTTACCACAGCCCGTCTTATCTTCCTTCTTGAAAATGTTAACAATTATGCAATCCTGGAGATCTATTAGCAGATGAAGGAGGTGAGGTCATGAATATGAATCAAATTGCTTTTCCACTATAGTTTAGTGGTTCAACATGGATTTTTGCCTGTGTAGGTAGCCTTTTTGGCTCTCAGCAGCTGTTTGGCACTTTCACTCTAATATTGGACTAGCATTGAACTGAGATGGTGACAGCATGCCTGGGTCTGGTCAAGGGCACGCATATCAAGGACTGAGTTTTGGTTGGCAAGATCCTCAAATGAGCTCCTTCCAATGAGTACTGACTGCTTCTGTCCTTAATGAGCACCAATCCCCAGATATTTGGACCATAGGCAGTTTAAACGGTGCCAAAGAATCCACCTACTTCATGGCTGTCAGTAGTTGCTAGATTCCCTGCATCCTTTCCCCCACCATGACTTTTTTTGTTGGCCTTCATTTCTCTATAGATCTGTTTTATTTTCCTCCAGTTTTTGTGATGTTTCCCTTTCAGGAACATATTTTTTCTAAAGTTGAAGCTCCAAACTATCCTGCTCATTCTCATCAAACTAGCATTGATATTTCCTGGTTGAGAAACAGCCTCCATGCCAGCACTGTTTGTGATGGTTTTAAGACTTTAGAACATTGTGTGCTTCATGTTTATTAAACGTCAAACTGCATGTTGGTGGTAGCTCAGAGGAGTTTTATTTGATACCTGGAAAGAGTGAGTTTTCTTATAAGAAAAGAGTGGTCAGACTGCACTTTTCCCATTAGAGTTTAAAGACTTGACTGAAGTATATCATATCCTGAGCAGCCTTGACAAGGTGACTGTGCAAAGGATGATTCCTATTGGGATGAGTCTAGAACTAGGGGACACTGTTTCAAAAATTAGAGGTTGCCCTTTTAGGACAGGTGTTAAGAAGACTTTCTTTTTTCTCTTAGAGGACTTTGGAATTCTCTATCTCAGAAGTCGGTGGATATGGGATTATTGAATATCTTTAAGGCAGAGATAGATCCATGTTAGGCAGGGCAATGAAAAGGTCATCAGCAGGAGAAAGTGGAATTCGAAACTTAAACAGGTCACCAATGTTCTTATTGACCGGCAGAACAGGCTGGAGGGATAAATGGTCTATTTCTGCTCTTAATTGGTATGTTTACATATTTGTGGAAGTGCAAAAGTGGAGTATTGGTAACTAGATCTTCAGGATTGTCAAATAACAAACCATCAATGCTTTGTGACATAAATCCTTTTCCTTTAGGATTACGCATGATATTTTTTATATATCCTTGTACAAGGTAACAAAATTCAGAGACGCACCAGAAATTTCTGAATTTATTATTTTTGAAGACAAGAAACACTGCCTTCCTTTTCTGCCATCTGCCAAAATCTGCAGTGATTTTTATGCTAAAACATACACTATAATCACTGTTCATTCATAAATATATCAAAAGATAAATTCCCAAAAAATGGTTTGAAAGAAGGTGCTCAGCAACACTTAGCAGAAAGCAAGCAAAATCATTCCATGAATAATGATTAGGATGAAGATAAGTATGCTGCCAAGAGTCAGAAAACTCAGACAAATCAAAACTGACGCTAAGTGCATTAAAAAAAATGTAAATGAAATGAGGGGGTAAGCTATCCCTGCAAATTCTGAAAGGAAAACTTTTAGTGCAATTTTCTTCATTCATTAATTTCTTAGCTGAATGCTAAAAAGAATTCCATCCTAGACAAGGCATCATTTTTAACTTATAAATTGCACTTAGAAAAACCACATGCTCAACTCTAAGTAACCATTGGTGAACTAACCTTATTTATATCTCCCAATTCGAGAAAGTTTTTAGCTAGATTAAAATTATAATTAGCCCTCCATAGATGCTCTGAGATCTCCTAATTATTTTTAGCATTTTCTATATTATTTCATAATTTCAGCATCTGCGATACTTAGCATCTTGAACATGAAAAATTGCTTAACCTTTGAGGAAGTCAGAGCAAAACCCTGTCTCCATCTGAGGTTACACATGTACATTGTTCATTATAGTTGGTTGGTCATTAACCAGGTGCAGGAACTCAGCATCTTCACTGCAATCAATTTTAATGTTCATTTTGCTTTCTAAACTCAGATCAGATACTTCAACACGGACTAGGGTTTAACTTGGGACCTTCTTAGTTTGCAAGGATCAATGCAACATGAGAAATGTGTTCATAAAGTGATGTTGTATCGAGGTCAGAAACACACGAAACTGGAAACTCAAACATGGATTGTCCGGTTGATGTTTTATGCAGTAACTCAATCGATAATTTGTAGCAATAGTTTCAGTTACAATAGTCTTTCATTCTAACTAAATCCTGCTACACTGTTCAGCTTTCACATTATGAAATAGATGAAATGAGTCAAAAGCATAAACAAATATTAAAACTTATTTCATGTACATACTTATTGAAGCAGACGTCCATATCATCACAAGAATAACCAATGAGCTTTCCCTTTAGCTCAATTAGACTGTGATTATCGATTTATCTATCCAAATTATGTTGTGCTGTTCAATGTACTAAAATAACACATTTTAGTCTCTGTGAAGCCAATTCTAATTTTCAGCAAAAGATTCTTTGTACTGTGATGATTCAAAGTGCAACCTCTGGCTGTAATAAATATAAGCTGAAGAATGACATTGCTGTCAATCATCCAAGCAAGATTAGAGATTGAAATTGCATTATGTGATTGGAAGACAGAAGCATGTAACACAGAAAGATGAACCATTTGACTCATTAACTACACAGGACTAGAGTTGCTCAAACAGCATTGTTACTAAACTTAAATATCACTGCCATTGAGGACATCCGCTTTGAAGCAAAGTAAGATGGTTCAAAGTATTTTCTAAATGGTGTGAAGCTAGGTACTGTTGATCTGTTGACTTTAAGGTGCCCAAGTAATGTTCCTTCATGACCAAATGGCAACCCAAACATCCCCATACAGGCCATACGCAGGTCAGCTTCTTAAAATTAATGTGCATGTGCAGCCTAACAAAAGAAGATTTAAAGAAGCCATCTGCACACTCAAAGAAATTACAGGGAACATTGAATCAAAATACAGAACAGATTTGTGAACATAGGCAAGACATAAGTAAAAAAAACTACTGGAATGTGCCCTGTCTCGCAAGGGGACTGGAATACTAAGAATTACTAAGTTATGCCACAGCTGATCAGATCAAAATTGGAGTACTGCATTTGGTCTGGGCACCACCTCAGGAAATATATTTGTCCTCAAGGGAGTGCTTTGTTCTTTCATCGGATGATATGGAATCTAAAAGGATTATATTTAGAGAGTAAGTTGCGTAGGTGTGACATGTAATCCATTGGGGATTGAAGGTAGAGGTAATGTAATTGAAGTATTTAATGTGATTAAGGCATTTGATAATGGAGATGGAAAAAATATTCTCTGGTGAAAGAACACAGAACAGCAAGGCATAACCTTAAAATCAGTGCTCGACTTAGGGGCTATGTCAAAAAGGACTTATTCGCACAGAAATGATAATGGAATCTTCTTCCCATAAATTTGTTGAGGTCAAGTCAATTGATAGTTTCAAAGCTGAGGTTGATATAATTTGTAGGTTAAGGATATTAAAGGTTGTAGCACTAAAACATGTAAATTCATTTCGAATACACATCACTCATGCTCTGACTGAATTGTGGAAAAGGGTCAAGAGACCAAATGGTCTATTCCTGCCCCTATAATCTTTGAAAGAATCAGTTCCTTTGTGATAAGTGAGAGGGCATATTCAAACAGCTATCAAGATATAGTATAATATGTAACATTTTTATATATAATATACAGTGCAAATGAAACTACTGCAATGGTTAATTCTTATCAGTAAGCATAATTGTAAGTCTCATACAATTTGTTCATAATTCACTACTCACAATTCGTAATTAATCTTATGTTCGGTTATAAAATATTGTGGATAGAATTCATAAAAAGATAAATTAAATGAGGGGCATGGATAGGATAAATAGACAAAGTGGGGGAGCCCAGAACTAGAGGGCATAGGTTTAGAATGAGAGGGGAAAGATACAAAAGGGACCTAAGGGGCAACTTTTTCACGCAGAGAGTGATATGTATATGGAATGAGCTGCCAGAGGAAGTGGTGGAGGCTGGTACAATTGCAACATTTAAAAGGCATTTGGATGGGTATATGAATAGGAAGGGTTTGGAGGCATATGGGCTGGGTGCTGGCAGGTGGGATTAGATTGGGTTGGGATATCTGGTCGGCATGGACGGGTTGGACCGAAGGGTCTGTTTCCATGCTATACATCTCCATGACTCTATGACTCTTAAGTCACATTTAAAATGACACACCATCCAAGTATGCTTCAGAGAAAAAGAGGGAAAATTGAACATAATCCTGTGGAATTAACAATGTAGATTATGCAGCACCAAGAGAAAAAAGGGACAGGTTTAGGGAGAGAATTTTAGAGAGTAGAGCCATAATAGTCAACAGCCTGATCAATAATAATGAAACAAAGTGAATAGGGATCCCAAGCAGCATGGTGAGTGTTCACTGGAATGCACAGCTGGAATAAATGACAGAACAGGGAAGGAATGGAGTATTGAAGGGAGTTGATGAAAAAGTCAAAAATCTTCGAATTGATGCACAGGGCAAAGGGGAAGCAATGAGGTCAATTCGAATGATATGATTGAAGAATGCAACGTTGTACAGGATAGAGAATAAATAGCAGAGTTATGAATACCATTAGTGGGGGGTTTGTGGGGTAGTTAATATAGCTTCAGATTCAGAATGCTGACAAATAAGAGAGCTCAGTTGATAGTACAGTACACAGAGATGTTTTTTTGGTAAGGGCTGTAGAGGAGATTGTAATTGGCAATATTACAGAAATAAAAAGTAAACGGTTTTGCTGATTGACTGGATGCAAATTGTAAAAATCCTCAGATTATGCACTGTCACCAGAGAAGTGATAGGCTTGTGGTATTTCCACTTGAGCAGTAATCCGGAGACCCAAGGTAAGTGTCTTGGGACCGGGTTCAAAATCAGTAAAAATTTGGAATTAAAGTCCAATGATGACCATTGTCAACTATTATAAACATCCATCTGTTTCACTAATGTGCTTTAGGGAAGGAAACTGCCACCTGTCTTATTAGTGTCTCCAAAACTACAGCAAGGTCATTGACTCTTATGTGCCCTCTGAAATGGAGCAGCAAACTAGTCAGTTGTATCAAATGCTTTCAAATGGACTGTTGAGGCTCAAGACCTCAGCTCACCAGCTCCTCAAGAGAAGTTAAGAATGGGCAATAAATACAGGCCAGCAATCCTCTCATCCCATGAGTGAATAAAAATCCGGTTTGGACTGAGCAAGTACCTGGAAAGGAAGATTGAATCACTGACAGGGTAAAGCTTCTGCTAAGAAGCAAAGAGGACAACCTGATTCTTGCAAGGAAGTTGGAGGAAGCCCAGACTCATCCTTAAAAGAGTTTTTCTAAGGAGAGCAGTCATGAAATTGAGGCTTGCAGATAGAGGCAAGTAATGATAAATTAATTACACCATGCAGTTTGAGATGAAATGTAAGAAACCATTAATTTTAAAGCTATGAACATTAATGATTAATGATTAGCAGCTCACCCTCAACAGTAACTATTCTTCTTCTTGAAAAATAGATTATCACTTTCAAGAGCAAACACTAAAGACTAGAAATATATTTATTCATTTAAGGGTTAATATTTTTTGCAAGATCTGTTTTTTCATGCTTTCTGGTAACGGGATCACATGAGAAATATAATGCAACACTGGAAGGAAGGTCTCTTCATGTAGCTACTGCATGAAGATATAATACCTGCAAAGTGCTTCAATTGTTCTTTGTGTCACGTAGCTGTCAAAATGTCATCCAGTTAAAACCAATAACATTTGGGATTTGGGTTCACACAATGGACTGTGGGAATGATCTCATTTCGCAAAGAACTGTAGAAAAACATCAACTTCTTCAAAGTTATTGATCTTATTTTCATAATGTTTCCCAAAAATAATTTCTCTAATAGAATGTAAATCCATTCTGGCTAAAGATAGAAATTAATTCCTAAGAAATAAACTGCATTCTAAAGCAAAGCAAAAACTGTGGATGATGAAAATTTGAACTAAAAGCAGGAACTGATTTTAGGATCAAACCAAATCATTGGATCTTTGGTTACCTCCATAGATGCTGTACAATCTATTGAGTATATGCAATTTTTTATGATTGTTTCTGCAAAGCCATGGCCCCAGTCAAGAAACACAATTGTGTTTTTAGAGATTAACAACGTGATTTTATACAGATTCACAAAAGCAATGGGGACAGAGCAGAAGGTTGACTTTGTGATCTTTGCAGCATGACTTTCATAAACACCAAACCGTGCATTTCCCACTACTCGAAGATATTTAAAGGGTTACCAACCATAGTTAGACATAGCAATATTTCAAGTAAGGTACTTCAGTAATTCACTGCTGACCAAAGCAAGCAGAGAGGAGAGGGCAAATAATTTTTTTTTTGGGAAGTTACACCATTTCTAGAAAGAATCCGCTTATCTTTAATTGGTGAATGTTCTACACCAGTGTGCATTTTTGATTGAGATGTAGGTCTGATGTTAAGAAGCCAGCATTTTCTGACTTCTGAGAAATTGTGCTTTGGGAACAAGTCCAAGACATTTTGATGTAGAAACTTGTTAATATATGCAAAACTTATGAGAAACATTAAGGGAAACAGAATTTCTGTCTTAATATCGAGAAACCAGAGTATTTTGTTTGTGTATTGTGTGAAAACGTATAACATTGACCTGTATGAAGCATCAATTACTCATTTCAGATATGATTAGATTAGATTCCCTACAGTGTGGAAACAGGCCCTTCAGCCCAATCAGTTCACACCAACCCTCCGAAGAGTAACCCACACAGACCCATTCCCTCTGACTAATGCACCTAGCATTATGGGTAATTTAGCATGGCCAATTCACCTGACTTGCACATCTTTGGAAGGAAACTGGAGCAAACCCGAACAGACACGGGGAAGAATGTGCAAACTCCACGCAGACAGTTGCTCAAGGCTGGAATTGAACCTGGGACCCCAGTGCTGTGAGGCAGCAGTGCTAACCACTGATCCACCGTGCCGCCCTTAAGGGAAAAGGTAGAGATATGGTTGGTGACATCTTCTTATAGAGCCCCAGATTCTGCAAAAAGTGATTAAACTAAAATCCATGAAAGAGTTGAGGCAATAACAAAGAAGATCTTTGGCATTCCAAAACAATGGCAGAATCTTCCATGACAAAGTCTAAATAAAACACCAAACATATGAAAGGTCAGCCTTTCTGCTCAGCGTGTGATCATGCACAATCACACAGTTATCAGTTTAGTGCTTATGCATATGAGCTGTTGAATGACTACAAAGGCAAATCTTATGAGGCAGGCTGTTATTCTGCCCAGCAAGAATTACCGTGCTTAAAGGTTCAGGTGCTGTACTTCAAGGCCAACCCCAGAAAATCTAGAAAGCCCTTCCCTGACTGAAAGCTTGCAGCATCACTGAGGTTGTACCACTCATCAAGAAGCCAAACGTCACCACATTCCCCCTACACCCCTCCCCCCAGACAACAACCCTCCCCCAGACAGCGGGAAGAAGCTACATCCATTGTCTTGGACACTTGAAGGATTGTTGCAGCCCAGGCACCTGCTGACCTCCATTCAGATGATTTGCCAGTGCACTTGGCCAAAGTGACACATTGAAGATATAGAGGCAGGCAGGAGAATATTAGACAGAGGCACCAGCAGCCATCAGCAAACTAGAGAGAAACATGGAGGAAAACAATCAAGTTCTCTCTACTGAAATGGTACAGTATGCTAGCACTTGGAGATCCAGGTCCAGCAAAGCAACCAGTGGTTACCCAATATGCACTGGGAACCTGCACTCCAACATTGTAGACACCTCGGTCTCTCTCCAGCTGTCCCTTCTCCTTAAGGAGTCAGGGATGTGCCAACCACAGGTAGGCATCATAAAGTTTCATCTCAGAATACCACACTGGTACCTAACCCCACTCTCTGCCTTCCAGTGATGCCATCACCTCCAGCAGGTCACGCTGAAAAGGATACACATGCATTTATGCAAAAGGCCTGAGCAGGTCAGAACCTTCAAGGTGCCAACTCCCACAATATGTCAGGCAAGCCCGGAGCAAGCAGGCTGGCTCCACTTCACCTTAGGGCTGCACCAAGACATGGACACCTCAATTAAAAGATATTTGAGGGTACGTGGGTGACATAAGTGTTCATTCAATGTACTGGATCTTCACTACTGAAAATAATTCTTCACCTGCATTGCATGGGAGTTCGCTGTGGTCTCTTTGTGTTGCTATCATTTGGCTGGCTGAAGTGGGAGGAGTGAGGCATCCTGCTGCATCAGACGTGGCCCTGATTTCATACACAGTGGTAGATGAGGATTGAGGAAAATAGGCCTAGATTTTCCACATGACCACCATCGAGTCAGAATCAATCTATATGAATAATTTTTAAATGTGGCCAAGCTCCAGACAGTGCAAAGAGCAAGATATTTCCACCACCGGGGATCTCTGTGTATCTGTGCAAATCATGCCCAGAATAAAATATGGGCAATAGACTACTGAGATGTGACAGACTGTTCTCTCATCAGAATGGACAGGTTTGGAATTGTCCTGCCCTTAGGCTGGTTTTTGCATAGTCACTAGGAAGTTCAGCTTATGTAACAGTGGAGTCAAGGAACAGAAAGTTCTCTAGGATTGTCAGGATAGCCGGGGAACAAGGCAACTAGTCACATCAGCCAGATATAGGAGAGTCTTTCCAAGGTTAGCCTTGATGTGACTCATGTTTACACGTCCAATACTCCTTTGAAAGTCATTAGCAAGGCATATTTGGCATATGGAGCATGTGGCATAGTGACTTGTGAGAAGCTAAATCAAAGTGAGGCTGCACGTGACATCTAAGCTGATGGGCATATGAGCTTCTTTGAGGACTGCTCAGGGCAGCTTTGGAATGCCAGAAATTGCCCAAGTGCCCCACAGTAGTTTAAAGAATGCATAGATGCCTGAGATGCCAGTCCATTCCAGGATATTCAGTAAGTGAGGAGTTCTTACAGTGACGGCAAGGTGGTAGAATCAGTCTAGCATCGGACAGGAGTAGCTCCATAGATACTTAGTAAGTAGGTTAGTGAGGCAAATTTTTATTGTTATGATGAGAAATCTCACTAGGCCTCACATGGAGAAACTCACAGTGAAATTTGACAAAATTAACATTTAGCTAAAATATCTTAAGATTTGGCTCAAATAGTTTGCAGAGGATGTGGTTAGGGTAAGTGATTGGGCAAAAACTTAGCAGTTGGAGTATAATGTGGAAAATGTGAGGTTATGCACTTTAACAGGAAGAAAAAAAGGAGCCAAATATTCTTTAAATGAAGAAAGATTACAGAAGGATGTTGGGGTTCTTGTGCATAAACCTCAAAAACCTAGCATGCAAATTCAGCAGCTAATAGAGAAAGTGTTGGCCAATATTTCAAAGGGAATGGAATATTAAAATAGAAAAGTCTTGTTAAAACTATACAATATCTAGTTAGACCACACCTAGAATATAGTGAACAGTTTTGGTCGTGTAATCTAAGGAAAGCTATATTGGCTTAAGAACCAGTCTACAGATGCCTTATTAGTCATCTGGGCATAGAAAGATATTCTTAAGAGGAGTTGTTGACTTTGTTGAGCCTGTATTAGTTGACTTTAAGAAGAATTAGAGGCAGTTTTATGAAAATAATTTAAGGTGTTTAGGGGGCTTGACAGGGTAGATGTTGAGAATTTTTTTTCCCCTTGTGGGAGAATCTAATAACAGAGGGCATAAGCTCAGAGTGCAGGATCGCCTGTTTAAGATTCAGATGAGAAAAAATATCTTCTCTCAGGGGTTTATGAATCTATGGAATCCTTCACCATGGAGCAGGGAGATGTGGGGGTAGTAGGAGGAGTCGAGGCTAGGTCGTTAAATATATTCTGCAATAACAGATTTTCAATCAGTAAGGCTATCAAGGGTTATGTGATAAAACAGAAATGTGACCATATATTGTTTTTTTTTCACATCAGCCATGATCCTTTCCAATGGCAGAGCTGACGTGATGGGCTGAATGGTCTCCTTTTACTCTTATGGTTTTGTGCACTTTGAATACAACCTCAAGGTCTTTTCCCTCCCTGAGATGTTCAAGAAAGACATGGTGGCATAGCGGTTAGCACAGCTGCCTCACAGCACCAGGGTCATAGGTTTGCACCCAGCCTTGGGCGACTGTCTGTGTGGAGTTTGCACATTCTCCCTGTGTCTGTGTGGGTTTGCTCCGGTTTCCTCCCACAGTCCAAACATGTACAGGTCAGGTGAATTGGCCATTCTAAATTACCCATAGTGTTAGGTGCATTAGTCAGAGGGAAATGGGTCTGGGTGGGTCACTCTTCAGTGTGGACTTGTTGGGCTGAAGGGCCTGTTTTCACACTGCAGGGAATCTAATTTAATCAAAGATGATTAATGATTGGATGAGTTGCACTTGACAATCACCAAAAGGGTCTAAAGTGTTCCTGTGATGGATTGGGTAGGTTTCTACAAGATCAATATCTTGTCTTGTTGTAGCTCACTGCGCCTGCAGAGCTTTATATTCTCAAAACTCCTGGGACAACTGGGCCTCTAGGGAGGCAATCACAGCTCATTTGAAGAATCCTATTTATCAACTCAGCGATGTTTCACACTGTATTGGAAAACTTATTAGTTTAACAATCTTCTTTGATCATTCTGTCCATTTGTCCTCCCATGCATAAATTAGAATTGCTTTAATCCAGTACACATAAGTTGATAACACTTCAGCACCTGTGCCATTTTTTTCTCTATTGATACGAGTGCATGATGAAATTATACTTTATCCTTCATTGCTATCAGGTCCAGTGTGATCATTAGTGAATTGCATGCTCCAGTGATATATTACAAATTATCTTTCTGTGGACTCCTCAAACTGTATGACTTCAAGGTCATGTGTGGCACATTAAAGGTGGATTAGGGCTGCTTCCTCATCAAACAGAGATGACTTATGGTGACTTAACCTGAGCATCACTGTACCTCAGGCAAGGGGTGAGGTTCAGAAGGTGGTGTAGTGATTGCAATAAGGTTAGCCAGGTAGACCTTGTAAAAAATGAGTTCTCTGATTGAGGCAGTTAATTTGGCCCAATCAGGGAGCCCTGGTTGACAGATATAAACCGGCGTGACAGAGGTTTTGTTCACTCTGAAAAGGCTGGATCAGTGTCAAGGACTCTCCATGTGTGAATAAAGGGTAACTTGTTATTAGGATACCAGTCTCTGTAGAGTTATTTCAAGTGAGACCTTCACCTCAGCTGGCACAGGAATTGAACCCATAGAGTTGGCGTCATTCTGCATTGTAAACCAGCCATCCTGCCACCTGAGCTAATCAACCCCCATATTATTCAAATTCTGAAAGAAGAATTTCATTGTTCAGATTGCTTATAGGCATAAGGTGAAATTAATAGCTCAAGTAACCACATGGAGACATGAATACGCATCGCCATTTCACAGGAAGGAACAGCGAAGAAGAGAGTGAGGTAACTGAAATTAGGTTGAATTTTGAACTGTGATTCTCTTCAAAATGAGGAAATTCATGTTACCAAATTCACCACTACATTCCCATCCTGATCGTAAGTTTACAGTCCCACTCCAAATGTGCTCGCGGACAGGAGCAGTAACAAGGAGGCAGCAATTGCTGCTGGTATGACAATCATCTGAGACCTAGGATCACTGCTGGATCACAGGCCACAGGTGAGTGATATAGGAGGAGGGAATGGGGTTCATTGGAGAAAGGATATGAGAGGGATTGGCAACAAGGACAGGGCTGTCTCTCAACAAATCCCCTTTTCTAATGACACTGTTTGACTTTGAATGAAGGAATCCACCACTGGGTTAATAACCAGGGTAGATGTTCATTCAGCACCTTTCTGTTACATGTCCTCAGCAACCCTTACTCACTCGGGGTTGGAACCAAGTAACGACACCAGGTGTAAAATTCAGATGCTTATGTCTACATTAAATTCCTGTCCATTAGCTCATCAGCAACAATGAAGGTGAATCTTAAATATGCATTATAATGAAATGAGGGAAAGGAAAAGTGAATACATGCATTTATTTAATGAACCATATATCTCGAAATACTTTCTGTTCAGTAAGTTATGAAATGCAGTTATTATTAAGAAGACAGAATCTAGCTCCGTTTTACACACAGCAAAATCCTGTAAACGCAGTAAGATAAATGACCAGTTGTTTGTCATCAGCCTGATTTAGTTCCATTTTAGCTAGCAAAGAAGAAATCTCATTAAGATGAAAGCAATCTACTAATGCACCGTCGGACATAATAATATAAGCTATAGCATTGCTCATGATATGTCTGTCACACTTTTTTTTACTGTGCTGCTGATGGTATTCTTTATCAATTCCAAGGTGAGCTGAAATCATTCTATTTAAGCCAAATATGTCATACATAGTGTTGGGCTATATGCTCTCCCGACTGGCAGATTTGAAGGTAGGGGCCATGTAAAATCAGTGAGTAGTTTTCCTGGCACTACACCCATGGCCCAACCTGTTTGAATATTTATGTATGGGGGAGGGTAACAGAGTAATGGGTATTTAGGGGCCTGACTGGTTTCTTCACTGATATTTTACCCATGGCAGGGGGAGACTTAGGCCATGCAGGAAGCTTGGCAGAATTGATTATGAGGGCTTTTGTCAGACTTGTTTGCAGGGGGATCTTCCTGCTAAAAGGGGTAAGGGGATCATTGGAAACACCAGCCCCCTCCACTCCTGGTCATTCTCCCCAATTAACGTTCTTCTGGGCTCTTGAACAAGGGTTCTTACTCCCCTCACCCCTCTTGATGAGACTCAACCCCCCCCATTGACAGTTCCTGGGCTGGTCAGCATATTGAGACTAACCATTGTCTCATTAAGAAAGGGGTAGGTCTCACCTTAAACTCATTAACAGTGTTCCTTGCAGGGCTGCCACCAGAATCATTGTTCCCAGCCAGCCTGCTCCTCCGCACCCAACCATTTAGGTGGAAAGGAAATAGAGATCACATGAAAAATCTATAAAATCCAACAAATGGTGATGAACTCAAGAAACAAGAGTAAATTCCTTGACCATTGTCATTGCTCGAAAGCATTCCAAAGTATCCTCTGACAAAGGTACCAGAGTTTTATTGTGCTTATTTTGGTATTTTTCCACTAAGCTTTGGAATTAGTTCAGATATCAGAATTGACCAAATATTGATACCACTTTACCATTTTCAGGAAGAGAATTCCCAGATAGCATATATGAAAGCTTTGACAATTTGTGGACAGTTTGTGGACAGCTTGATGCTCTGAGATCTTGAGACTTGTATCTGAAGAATCATACAGGTTCACAGCACAAAGAGGAATTTAGGGCCAGCATATCTGAGCTTACTTTTTTCACAGTGCAATGCAACATTAATCCTATTACTTGCAATTTCCTTTGCTAAGAAATAGAATAAAATGGAATTATAGAATAGTCACATCAATAGACAAGGATCATTCAGCTGGTTCATTCTGTGCAGGATCTTTGCAACTGCCATTCACCTCCCATTTTCCCCCTTAACCCTTCAAATACTGTACTGAATGTTCTCTTAAAAGATACAAAGGCCTGTTTCTCAATCACTTCCTGTGATAAATGTTGTATGCATAGCCACCATCTGTGTATGATATCAAATATGACCTTAAATGATGACCCATTTGTGACTTATGATGAATTATTTTCATGCAATTAAAGGCGGCACAGTAAGAGAGACAGAGTGGGAATGGATGGGTGAAAAAAAGGGACAAAATGGGTAAGAGAAACGGCAAGTAGTGAGAGAGACAGAGAGACAGTGAGACAAAGACTGAGAGAGCCCAGAAGGAAATTCCAATAAAACTAACAATGTAATATTTTGGTCCAACTCATCTTGTATTACTCAAAATGAAGATCCAGTACAACCAGTGTGTTCATTTCTAAATCTTTTTCTTAACACTTTCTTACCTCTGGGAGAGAAAGTTTGGGAGATAGGGAAGGGAGGTGTCTGAGAGAGGGAGAGAAAGAGGAAAGAGGTTTGAGAGAGAGAAGGAAATAGAGTGAAAGAAAGAGACAGAGAAGGGGTAAGACAGAGAGGGAAAGGAGTAAGAAAGGGAAGGGGGAAGAAGAGACAAAGAAAGGTGAGAGAGGTGGAAATCACACGGAGTGTGTGAAAGAGATGATGACGGAGGAAAGTGTGATGGAGGGAGGGAGATTAATTGAGGGAGTGCAATGGAGGAAAAGTGAGAGCAGATGAGGAAAGGAAAATGAGTGATGGGGAGAATGTCTATGACAGGGAGAGAGTATGAGAGTGAGAGAGTGAATATTTGAGTGATGATGAGGGAGAGTGACAGAGAGAGTGAATTACAGCATAGGAGAGTGTAATTGGGTAGATGGAATGTAAGTGAACGGGAGAGGGTGGGAGTGAAGTAAAGGGAAGTAAGTGAAACCTAAGGCAGAAAATGAGAGTTAGGGACAGAAAGGAGAAAATATGTGAACCCTGAGACAAAACATGAGCTGGATTTATACCCATCCTTCTCCTCTCTCCTATCTATAAAGCAGGGTCAGAGAAGAGAAAAACTGAGGATGAAAGACAAACTGTCTCCATCCCTCACTTTTGTACAAAGTCGACTGATGCTAGCTTGATGTGTGTGCCACAAAAGTGAAAGAAAATGAAGTGTTAGCTAAACTCGACTCTTTAACTCAGTCTGACCTCCCCTCCCCTGGTGATCAGGACTTGGACCCTAGTGTGACTCTGTCTAGCTTTGTGTCTTAACCAAAAGGTCAAGCAAGGATATATTAGTCAGCTCTGCTGTTTGGCATTTTTAATGGAAATTTAAATTAACTAGGCGTTTATTTCAATCATTGATTTATTGCTATAGGACTCGTTTTCCTAAAACAATGTTTACTGTTGTGCCGGAACTTATCTTTCTGAGATTTGCTCACCAGCCCTGCAAGAGAGACAAAAATTGAAATGTGGCCCCAGGTGAAACCCAACCTTGGTACAGCTGAATGTTTGAGAAATTAAAGAAGAATCAATAGTACACTGAGAATTGAACAATGCAACAAAATCCAATGCTGGAGACCAGCATCTGCATCCCAAAGAAGGCAGATTCCCTCTAGTGTGGAAACAGGCCTTTCGGCCCAACAAGCCTACACCGAAGCTCTGAAGAGTAACCCACCCAGGCCCATTTCCCTCTGACTAATGCACCTAACACTATAGGCAATTTAGCATAGCCCAATTCATCTGACCGGTACATCTTTGGACTGTAGGAGGAAACCGGAGCACCCGGAGGAAACCCACACAGACACAGGGAAAATGTGCAAACTCCACACAGACAGTTGCCTGAAGCTAGAATCTAACACAGGTCCCTGGAGCTGTGAGGCAACAGTGCTAACCACTGAGCCATGGGTCAGACCATTTCTCAGCTATGTAAATAAGGGTATAAGAGCCTATTTTCAGCCACCTCACCAAAGATTGACTCACAACAAATCTTCCAACTTTGTGTTCTTCTGTGGATTTTGATGCCCAAGCAGTCGTCATCAATGAAAAAATAATCTGTTTTAAAATGAATTTTACAAATCATATGGATGGAGCCAATATAAGCAGGAGAGCCCATCCCAACAATATGTAACCAGCATGGGGTTTTGCCCACTACCATATGTTGTGATAATTTATATGTGAAGGACAGCCACCATGATGAAACAGGGAGGAATTTCTGACAATCCCATGTACCCAAATATCTAAGGATAAGCTGTTCCAGATTCTGATAAACAGAATTCAGTGACATTTTGCAAATAAAATCAACTCAATTTTCCAGAAAACACTTCCTACACCAATGTTCAGTTTGACATTCAGCATTTTTCTTGTTCAGGAATATATCATCAACTGAAACCAAAACATACACTGATTCTCCAAATCCTGCCATCAATAATCAAGTAGTTGAAGCACAAGTTACTGTGCATTTCCACCATTGATCA
The DNA here is from genome assembly GCF_037043375.1 of Chiloscyllium plagiosum. Taxonomy (NCBI): domain Eukaryota; kingdom Metazoa; phylum Chordata; class Chondrichthyes; order Orectolobiformes; family Hemiscylliidae; genus Chiloscyllium; species Chiloscyllium plagiosum. The sequence continues at coordinate 90,293,664 of NW_028270140.1, forward strand.
TTGTGCTGTGAAAGAAAATATTCTGCAAGCAAATGTTATTTGATTAAAGGTAACATCACGTTGAATTCTTCCACAAACAAATTAATGCATTTTATTTCAATGCAATTTTTCATTTTGTGTGATTGGTTCATCTGAGTGTTGGTACAAGACATATCTAAAACTCCCATATTGGAAATCCCAGAAGCTAAAAACCCTTTTCAGAATCAACAGTGACCAACTTAGGGTCTTCCATGAGTTTTTCCCATACACGACGAGAAATGCTTTAATCAGAGTAGGCATTACCCTACAGGATGCTTTGATGCACCTATCTCAGCATCAAGTTTGTATAGTGAACAAAAGGCTTGTGCCATATTTATGAGATTGCTGATAGATCAATCTGCTAGAGTGTGGAACCGCAAGAATTCTAAGATGTATATCGACCAGTGAATGTAGGTTGTCATAAGGAGGGACTGAAGGAGCCAATGTGAGAGAGAGAAAGGAAGTGAAGAATTCAATGCATAAGCAGAAATCTATGAGAGTGTGGCAGGAGTCTATGTTAGGAAGGGAATGAATCTGTGAAAAAGGGAGAGTATGGGTCCGTGAGGAAGAGTCAAAGTAAGGGTGTGTGTCTGAATGTGTTAGTCTGTGAGGGAGGGAGTGTGTTTGTGAAGGAGTGTGCTAAGGAGTGAGAAAGAGAGTGTGCGTGATTCTGAGGCTTAGAGTAAGCTAGACACATACAATGTTACCCATCTCCTCTTTCACTCACGCTGAACATCTAATCCACAAAGCAGGCTGGGAGAGGAAGAAAACCCAGGCTGAAAGGCAACCTGCTTCCGATCTTCATTTTTCTGTGAATTCTACCAAGCCAGCTTGAAGTCTACTCACCAAAGCTAAATGTAAATCCAGCAATAATTAAGCTCAAAACCTCAGCCCAACCTTGGATCTCTCCCCTTCCTTGGTAAAAAGAACTTGACGCAAGTCAGTCTCTCTCAAGCTAGCTTCTCAAGCAAAAAGGCAAAAATAATTTTAGTAGTTGGTTCTGCTGTTTAGCACTTCTTTTAATGCTCATTTCATTAATTATTCTTTTTTTTTGATTAAAAAAGTCAATATAATATTTTATCAAACCTCATCATTCCAAATTTTGACCATCAACTCCTTGAAAGAGAAATGGTGGCCCCTCATGTGGAAGTTTGGACTGCTCTAGAAGGATTTCTCACTCCAGAAATGTCCATTAGGTATTGATGGTGGCATTTTCCATAAGGCCATGTCTACCAGACTGTTTCGAGACCAGTCTGACAATTTAGGCTGAGGATATTGTCTTTTGCTAAATGCCTCTACTTCTGAAAAAAAAACAAAGCAATTCAATGGTTCTATACTTTGAGTAGTTTCCTGCGCCTGTCACTTGGTTTTAGGTAAGAAGCACCTCCATAACTCTGGAAAGAACTCGAGAACAAAAACTTCCCTTTGGAAACATTCCAATTCATATGGATTTTTTTTTACAAATTCTTTTATGGGATTTGAGCGTTTATTGACACTTCCTAATTGTCCTTCTGGTGTTGAGTCATTTTCTTGAATTTCTGCAGTGCATTTGATGCAAGTACACCCACAATGTTGTTAGTAAGGGAGTTCCAGAATTTCCACAACAGTGAAGGAACAGTGATACACGACTGAATTTTACTAGAGATTGGCTAAGTGTCAATTTCAAGGAAATTAAAGGTTTCTCTTCGTGAGCCCTAGCAAGTTTTTTTCACATTATTCTCTGCACCATTAGCCTATGCACCATGCCTCTATGTCATCCCACATGGTATTTTCCCTCTCTATATAGGCCACTGGCAGGAACGCCTGGAACATCCAGCATTGGTGCCATTTGTAAAGCCTAGCCATGCATCCAGTCAAGTACTGGCATTTTGTGGAAAAGGAGCCAAAAAGAAACAAGGGGACATAGGTGACACAGCTGACGCTTCATTGCAGAAACAAGTGCACATTTATAAATATATTGTTATTCAAGAACCAAGCTATGCAGGCTACCCATTCTTAGCACCTCCCCATCTTAGAACCCTGTGTAAAGTAAGTGCTACTCTTTCCCAATGCCAGTGTAACGTAACATCTTCTCATTGTTCAGTTTGGGATCATCACATACAGGAAAGCCTTCAAATAGTTGGAAATCTTCATTTTATTTGGCACAGCAAAAGCGAAGATATAGTAAACGAACATGGGCTACATTTTTGGGAGGAACAGATAGGGACTCATAGTCAGTCAATGAGTGATAAGTGCACCCAGCTCATGGCTCAGGTCTGAAAAAGAGTGGGACCAGATTCGGAACATTAACTTGGTTTCTCTCTCCACAGAAGTTACCATACCTACTGAGTTTCTTCAGCATTCTCTGTGCTTGTTTCAGACTGAAGAACGGGCAGTTAATTAGTTGGCAAGTGGAAGTCAATGAGAAATATGCTGCTAATTGGTTAGCAAGTGGGATGGGATGGGGATGGGAACCTGAGGTGCAGTTCCAGTGCACAGGACGATGAGAGTAGGGTGGACAGGAACAGGATTTCACGGTCACAGGAACGCGCTGGCAGACAGCAAGCTGGTTTGAAGTGTGTCTACTTCAACACCAGAAGTATCCCAAGTAAGGTAGGTGAGCTTGCAGCATGGATAGGTACCTGGGACTTCAGTGCTGTGGCCATTTCGGACACATAGAGTAGAGTGAGGAATGGATGTTGCAGGTTTCAAGGTTTAGATCTTTCATTAATAACAGGCAAGGTGGTAAAAGAGGGGGAGGTGTGGCCTTGTTAGTCAAGGACAGTATAACGTTGGCTGAAAAAACTTTTGACAAGGACTCATCTACTGAGGTAGTGTGGGCTGAGATTAGAAACAGGAGAGGAGAGGTCACACTGCTTGGAGTTCTTTATAGGCCTCCGCAGAGTTCCAGGGAGGTGGAGGAGAGGATTGGCAAAATTATTCTGGGTGGGAGTGAAAGGAACAGGGTGGTTATTATGAGGGACTTTAACTTCCGCAACATTGACTAGAAATGCTATAACTCTAGTACGTTGGATGGATCAATTTTTGTTCAATGTGTACAGGAGGGTTTCCTGACACAGTATGTCAAAAGGCCGACTGGAGGGGAGGCCACACTGGATCTGGTGCTTGGTAATGAACCAGGCCAGGTGCTTGGTAGGTGAGCACTTTGGAAAGAGTGACCATAATTCAGTTACATTTAGTTTAGCGATGGAAAGGGATAGGTACATGATACAGGTCAAGAGTTATCGATGGGGCAAGGGCAATTATAATGCAATTAGGCAAGAATTAGGATGCGTAGAATGGGGTAGCAAAATGCAGGGAATACAGATGATGGAAATGTGGAGCTGGTTTAAGGAACAGATATTGCGTGTCCTTGATAGGTATATCCCTGTCAGGCAGGGAGGAAGTGATAAGATAAGCGAACAGTAGTTTACTACAGAAACTGCATCTCTTGTTAAGTAGAAGAAGGAGGCTTGTGTGTTGATGAGACAAGATGATTCAGAAGAGGCGATGGAGTTACACATCAGCTAGGAAGGATTTAAAGAGAGAGTTAAGAAGAGCAAACAGAGGATACTAGCAGTCTTTAGCAAATTGAATAAAGGAGAACTCTAAAGCTTTCTATAGGTATGTGAGGAATAAAAGGATGACTAAGGTAGGAATAGGGGTAGTCAAAGACAGAAGTGGGAAGTTGAGTGTGGACCCTGTGAGGATCAGAGAGGTACTAAACGAACATTTCTCATTGGTTTTCACTCAGTAAAAGGAGAATATTGTAGAGGAGAAGAATGAGATACAAGATATTAGACTAGAAAGGATTGAGGTTAGTTACGAAGAGGTGTTATCAATTCTAGAAGGAGTGAAAGTAGACAAATCCCCTGGGCCGAATGGGATTTATCCAAGGATTCTCTGGGAAGCTAGGGAGGAGATAGCAGAGCCTTTGGCTTTGATATTTGAGTCGTCATTGTCTACAGGTTTACTATCAGAGGACTGGAGGATTGCAAATGTTGTGTCCATTTTCAAGAAGGGCAGTAGAGATGACCCAGGTAATTATAGTCCGTGTACATAGATCCCTGAAAGTTGCAACCCAGGTTAATAGTGCTGCTAAGAAGGCATACGGTGTGTTAGGTTTCATTGGTAGAGAGATTGAGTTCCGGAGCCGCAATATCATGCTGCCACTATACAAAATGCTAATGCGGCCATGTACAGCTCTGGTCGCCAAGGATGTGGAAGCATTGGAAAAGGGGCAGAGGAGATTTACCAGGATGTTGCCTGGTCTGGAGAGAAGGTCTTATGAGGAAAGGCTGAGAGACATTTGTCGGTTCTCATTGGAAAGAAGAAGGCTAAGAGGGGATATGACAGAAACATACAAGATGATCAGAGGATTTGATAGAGTAGACAGTGAAAGTATTTTTCCTAGGATGATGATATCAGCTTGTATGAGGGGGCACAACTACAAATTGAGAGGTGATAAATTTAAGACTGATGTCAGAGGCAGGTTCTTTACTCAAAGAGTGGTAAGGGGGTGGAATGCCCTACCTGCCAATGTAGTTAACTCAACCACATTAGGGAGATTTAAGCAATCCTTGGGTAAGCGCATGGATGATGATGATGGGATAATGTAGAGGGACGAGCTGAGAATAGTTCACAGGTCAGCGCAACATCAAGGGCCGAAAGGCCTGTTCTGCACTGTATCGTTCTATGTTCTAAGTGGAAACCACGGTTTCATCACATTGACTGGCATGCACGCAATCTGTGCACAGCTCGCAGATTAGAGGGACCAGTGTGCTCCAAGCTTTTGCTTAAATTCCAAAAAAGGTTACTTGACTTTGGTTGATTGTTTGAATGTTACTAATCAGCAATGTGACATGAATTTGAATGTTGGTGGCATACAAGATACATAAGTTTATATCCAAACAACAGGTGGATGGCATCAAACAACAAATCCCTTTGACAGTTCACAAAAGTGAGAACGCAAACTATCCTCAAACCCTATAGTTGCACATCTCGAAACATTGTGTCCAACATTAGATGCCATTCTGCAATTTGACAGCACTTACTGAACAATCCTGAACATGCTCAGGATTAATTGAACAACAATTTAAACCATGTTCACAATGTGGCTCTAACTGTGACTTGTCAGCACCTACATACATTCATATGTATAGTCCAGTCCTCTGCAAACAGAAGGATTGTGCGCAGGCATTACACCTTTTTCCTTGAACTATTGTTCCCTAGTTCTTTTCCAACCAGACTTGACTTGTCTGTATTGAATATAAATCTAACCTTGGGTAACTTCCCTGGTACATTCTCCATAGCAAAGCCTTGGCTAAATAAAGAACAGTTGACAACCAATTAGCAGCTTTTCTCCATAAAGTATATGCGCATTACAGTAAAATCAAAACTCTCAAATTAAGCCGAGCTTTGCAATAGCCAAGGAAACTCCTCAGAAATTTGACTTTTTCTATTCATTCACAGGCATGGGAATCCCTAATTAAAAGTCAATTCAACACTTAAATGTCAATACTTCTGGAGTTTAGGGGCATTTAAACAGTCCTTGGATAAGCATATGGATGATGATGGGATAGTGTAGGGTGATGGGCTTAGATTAGTTCATAGGTCGGCGCAACATCGAGGGCCAAAGGGCCTATTCTACACTGTATTGTTCTATGTGCTATGTTAACCACATTGTTGTGGGTCTGGAGTATGCAAAGACCAAGACAGTAGTAAGGACCATCGTCCTTCCCTAAAGGACATCAGTGATCAAGATAACAATCGACAATCACTCATCATCCGACTCTATTCCAGTGGTTTGCTGAATTCTGCCATGGTGGAAGTTCGGTGCTCAGACATTATGTGGATCTCTCAATTAATATAAAACAAAGAACTATGGTTGCTGGAAATCTGAAACAAAAACAGAAATTGCTGGAGGAAATCAGCGGGTCTATCGGCATCTGTGAAGAGGAGGCGGTGTTAATATTTCAAGTTTAGTGACCCTTTTCTATATTAATTGTCTCGCAATGTGTCAGGAATAAAGAGAAATAGAAAGTTAGCTATGCAATAAGTATGTGAAAAATGTCTCTATTTTTCAATTTGTTCACACCTGAATGGCCTGTGACCTTGCACAATAAAAGATATTGGAAACTGTTGGAGTCAGCTCAGGAAAGCTCTGCTTAGTGCACTAACTTCAGATGACTGCAATGACACCATGTTATCAATATAGTCAAACAGGTTTTCCATGTTTTTATGTGCCTAACTGTGAAATGCCAATGCATCTTCATGGCCTCTGCAGCTATAGCTCATTCCTGAAGGTTTATTTTGGAATGGGCACATTCTCTGCTCGAACTACATGAAGCAAATGAGCAGAGCTTCTTTCAGCTGGCATGGGCAGCTTTTTCATCCTCTTCCTCACAGGAGAGAATGTATGTTTGTCAAACTGTTCCAAGATGCGCTTCAGGGTGATTGACAAAGACACTGATGGAATCTCCCACATATTAGTAATATTTACTTTTCATTTTGCTCTAAGATAATCCACTTACTGCATTAAGTTCACTTTGTCACCAACTCACAGCACTTTTAATTTTATTACAGGGTTAGCCATATTTGCACAGCTTGGATATCCTTCACAAAGAGATTGTTTTGTTGAATTATGAATTGTCCACAATTTCACACTCTAGTCGGGCCTAATTTTGCTCTGTTGGTTACTATGGTCGTATGACAAGTATGTGCAACTGCAGCTAACCCAGAGTCACCAGTCCAGAACTGCAGCTTAAGATGGTCATCCTTCCAATGGATTTCTTATTCTGCCAGCAGGAATGACTGGTGCCTTCACCACGACTAGAGTTTCAGATTAGCTGAATTTGACTTACTGTGACTTCACCGTAGATTGGTCAGCACCTGTTGACAGGTTAACATTTTGACAGTGATCCATCATCAAATATCGAAATGTTCAGCAGGTTTTTCTTGTCTCGGCTTTTTTTTAAAATCCAGTAACATTTTTTTCTAATATATGCAAGTTGGAATATTTGAATGAATTCGTCATTTGAGGATAATTTTGACATTGTGATAAAATAAAATGGATGCCATTACTCAATCCCTAACATTCATCTCTCCCAATTTAATTTTGACTGAGGTAAAACAAAACTCTGGAGAGAATTAAAACAGCCATATGAATTCATATTGGCCATCTTTTACCATCACCTGAACTGTTCTTCTACATAGCCTATTGTCATATTGCTGGATCAGTAAATGTGGAATGTGGCTACCTAACCAAATGGAAAATAAAGTCAAACAACGTATAAAATGAGCAGCTCATCTCATACCTTTCATTTCCATTTGTAAGATTGAACTATTTTTCAATAAAGTAGTCATTTTGACTTGATTAAGCAAGTGAGGAATTAAATTATATTCATTCTAATTATGACTAGCTGCAAAACAGTTTCTTTGCAACAAAGAATCCATGTGGGCAGTCATATTTTACCATGTGTTGCTAAAATAAGAGGGAAAGGCTGTAATGAAAGAGATCATCTTCAAAATAAACGAATGAATCAGGAAATGATAAGAAGTGATGCTAAGATGACAATTTTTAAATAAACCAACCAGGAGCTGGGCATACACTATCTAGCTAATCCAAGATTGACCATTAATTGTTCAAACACTTCAAGTCAGTTAGAATTCAGGATTGTTTAAATTATATCCAGGGGCTAGTAGCTGGCAAACTTTAACAAGTCCTGTGACTTTACTGGTTTGATTTGCAAAAGGAAGATTGAAGACAATAGGAGAACTTCCATTGACCCAACAGGAGACCATTCAACAAGTGTCACTCAAGGGCATTCCTGAAATGGGATCGACTGCTTGTATGAAGTATTATTTCTTTTATACTTGTTATGATAAACTTAATTAATTCTGCAGAATTTGTAGAAATGTATCAATACATAAAATAGGTCTTGTAACTCATAAGGATGCCTTAATATGAGATTGGCTCTCCCAAACTCAGTCCATATCTACTTAAGTCTTACAGCTAGAGTGAACTCCAAAACCTTGTACCACAATACAACTTCAATTAAACTGACCCTTTTTATAATAAAGCTATTCACTGGTATACTATTATCTGTATCACTTACATGTCACTTTGCATTAGCTGCAACTACAAAAAAAGTTTGCTTTTGCATTATGGACACTCCTCAAACCTGATAGCAGTCTCAGGGTTTATTTCGTTCTTTTCTTAATTATTTCTATGATAGGTCTTTTCTCAAATCTATGTTTTAACTGGACTTAACAGAAGTATTGCCACCGTGCTCTTAACTCTAGACAGTATGATTACTTTGAAATCAATTGTGAACTTGTACAGATGACTCATGTCCATTTGGAAGACAGAAGATCAATTAGTCAGCTGTCCCTTGACAATCAAAAGTAATACACATTTCAGCTTTGTTATATGGAAAGGCTCTGCATTAGTCTTTAATCTAATAAAGCCATAATAAATCTATCACAAAAGTAGACATTTATAAAAGGCTATTGACAATATAATTAACTTTTCATCAATGCTTGGTACTTTTAGGGCTTCTCTCATGGTTATTCTCCCTCGAAAATGAGAAATGATCCTTCATGAACAGATTTGAACAATTTATGTGAAAATTGTAAGAAACTTGTAACATTAAATAGCTAACAGGAGAATTGAAAGACAATATTTAAATATAGATTCTACCTGGCATAAATAAACCAAATGAACGGGAAAGTTTGAGAATATCAGCATTGTCACCATTAAAGAATATGGAACATCAATTCATTTTTATATGACAAGATAGTGTGAGAGAAAGCTTTGGAGAAACAGAAAGGTTTAAATAATATTTTCTGCATAACAGAATTTTGGCATTCAGAATTAACCTCAAAGGCAAGAAATTCAATTCTACTGTGACTGTAGGAATCGCAAATCACAGTTATCTTGCACCTAGTTCCATTGAGCTAGGACACACATACATTTGGGTTGCCTTCTTACTTGAATTATTTCAGCATGAAACATAAAACAGATTATGTTGCTGAACATGCAGGGAACCCAGCAGTGTGTTTGGTTAGCACATACTCCAGTTAGTGTGCACAGCTTAAAAGCAGCTTATTAAGGAAGCTGCACTTTTAATACATCAGCTGCTGCTGACTATCCATGGAGGAATTAGATACAAGATGAAGCACAATAAAAATGAAATACTGTGGAAGAAACAGAATGTCCTGGATGTCCAAAGTGGTGTTGAAGGTTTAGTTTTTGAGATGCAGGGGAGGAAGGAAACAATGATTCCACATAGACATCGGGGAGCTACACACTGCAATGGAGAAGATTACCGGCGATTCCAATTTTGGAGTCTGGGCCCCAAGGTCCTGGCAGTAGTGCCAAATGAAGTTCAAT